>NC_134811.1:43221013-43238513 GCF_046742065.1 Oratosquilla oratoria
AAAGTGGAACTATACACGCACTCTTCCAGTCCTCCGGCACTCTACTCTCTCTCCAGCAAACATTAAATAACCTCACCAGCCAGTCCACCATCACTGTACTTCCTTTTTTTAGACATACCGCATGGCATCCATCCAGACCAAGTGCCTTACCTGCTTTAATCATCTTAACAACTGCCTTCACTTTATCCTTCCTTATTTCTCCTCCATTTTTCTCACTCATCACGGTCATTGTCTTAGCATTTCCCACTGCAACTATCTTTCCCTCCCTATCCTCCTTCACATTTAGCAACTCCCTAAAATATTCTGCCCATCTTCCCCTTACTGCCTTCTCTTCCATTATCATCTTTCCATCTGCACCTTTTACCTTTTCTTCTCTACCTGATTCGCCTCCTCTTCCTCTCTTAATTTCTTTCCAAAACATCTTTTTATTACTTTCAAAATTTTCTGTCATACTCTTACCCCACTTAACATCTGCTCTCCCCTTTGCCTCCTTTACCTTTTGATTTACTTCTCTTTTCTTTTCTTTGTACCTCTCATATGACTCCCTCGTCCTATTTTGTAACCAATCTGTGAAAGCTTGCTTCTTCTCTTCTACAACCTTCTTTGTTTCCTCATCCCACCTTTCACTACCCTTCCTTCTATTTCCTCGTGTCCTTCTTGTTCCACACACCACCCTTGCACACTTTGTGACTCCCTCCTTGAACCATCCCCATTCCTCCTCCACACCTACCCCTATTCTATCCTTCACTCTCTCCCACTCCTCCTTCAGCTTCTTCTTGTACTCCTTCTCCTTTTCCTTTTCATTTAAAGAGTTCACTCTAAGCACCTCCCTACCTTTTGTCCCTTTCCTCTTTCTCCATCTATCCTCCACTCTCAACTTACCTTCCACCAAAAAATGATCTGATATTCCCCCTACCCTCTCCCCTTAGCACATGTACATCCTTAACTCTTCCTATCATAGTCCTATTTACCACTACATAATCCATCCACGCTCTATCTACCACCCTTCCATCCACCACTCTCTCCCATATGTACTTATGCTTGACTTTATTCCAAAACACTGTATTTGCTATCATCAACTCTCTTTCTAGACACATTTCCACCATCAACTCTCCACTACTATTCTTTCCTGGAACTCCACATTTCCCAACCACTCCATCAAATGGACCATTTACTACCCTAGCATTAAGGTCTCCCAATACTATTACATTGACATTTCTCCCTAAATCCTCTATGCACTCATTTAAATCTATCCAAAATGCCTCCCTTTCTTCTACACTCTTCTCACTGCCAGGCCCATATGCACTTACAAAGACCCACATCTCCTTTCCCAGTTTCACCTTCATCCACATCATCCTTGAGGAAACCTCCTTCCACTCCACTACACGTTTACCTATCTCTTCACTTACTAGAATAACCACCCCTTCCCTCCCACGCCCTCTCTTCACTCCTGATAACCTCCCACTTACACTACCAAACTTACACTCACCCTTCCCTTTCAACTTAGTTTCACTCAAAGCCAACACATCCATCTTTCTTTTCACAAACATACTACCTATCTCTTCCCTTTTACTCTCATCTATACCACATCCACGCACATTAAAATACCCAAACCTTAGGGTGCTGGTCGGAAAACTCCCAGACCCTCTTATGCCTTTACTTTTTCGTTTAGGAATGTCCCCTGTGGGGCTACAAGGAGAAGGATGCCTAGTCCCACTCCCCGTCACTTTCTTCTCGGCTCTTATGATCCAAGTGGAAATACTTGGTGGCAGTATTCCTTTCCCCCAACACAGGGAATTCCCCCACAGCAGAAAATGAATACTCAGAGAAATGGACAGGACAACAGCAAGGGGTTGGGGGACAGCATAACGGAGGGACAGTCGTAGTATAAAAGTGTCATTATTTCTCTATAAAGAGTTTTCTCTATCACAGACAAAATAATGTGTGGCTCTGGTCCGTAGGGGCGCCCCATATAGACCCTAAAGTATCAACTGCATGCTACTTTGCCACATAACAAGCAGCCAATACCCCAGACGGGGACCAATACCTAGATAATATTCATGAACACATACAATGGTTTCTTTAATTATATTGATTCTTATGTTATAAAAATGATTACTTAATGTGGGACTACAGTACTGGCGTGTTCTCTCGCCATAAACCACCTAACTTTAACCCTTAACCCTAACCAAAATATTTTTATTGTATCAAATATAGCTTTAAATACTCCCCCTCCCAGGTGTGCGACCCCCTCTCGAAGTTGGGAAACCCTAATTTGAAAATACATGCATACACAAACACAAATATCATGTGTACACATTCTTTTGTGTGCGTATGTATGTGCATGTGTGTGTGGATTGACAACAAATGTCTATAGCTGGAAGGTGAAGAAATTTATCTAGTTTATCTATCTTTAGAATATATATAGTTATAGGGGTTTATCTGCAATAACGTAGGAGTCTGTGAATGACTATTTTCGCCCGAAATTTTTTTTTTAATGAAAATAACCAATATTTCAATATTTGGTAAAATTATATACAATCATTTTCCATAAACATGCTTTCTTCTTACAAAAGCTACCATGGTTTGTAGCAACATTAATTTCACAAATGTAAAAAATATTAATGGATACATACAGTGGTTTGTTTAATCATATTATTTCCTAAGTCACACACACACACACACACACACACACACACACACACACACACACACACACACACACACACACACACACACACACACACACACACACACACACACACACACACACATATATATATATATATATATATATATTCATTATATATATATATATGTATATATATATATATATATATGTGTATGTATATGGTAGGGCGTCGGCAATGAGAAATCAAGTGCCCGGTTCGAATCCGTGGACGACAGTCTTAATTATTTGATCGACATCACCTTCACTGGTGATTCTATTCATATGTATATATATATATATATATATATATATATATATACATATATATTTATACATATATATATACATATATATATGTATATATACATATATAAATATATATATGTATATATATATATATATATATATATATTGGTGAAGCGTGGCAGGAGATTCTGTCTGAGGCATATTCTGTTAAAAACGACAGCAAAAGAATTATTAATTAGTTTTTTCCGTGAGCTCTCAAGCTTGCGAAAAGTAGATTTTTGGTAGGGGGAAAGGGAGTAAATCAAATTTCCAAAATTCATAGGAAACACAAAAGTTATAATAAACACAAAAGTGCAGAACACATCAAACACAATACAAGAAAAGAATACAAGAAATACAGCAAAAAACAAAATACAAGCACAACAAATTAGATATCAAGACGTTTCGCAGATCTTTCTGCATCCTCAGTTGAAGTGAAAAGAAAGGGAAAGGCTGCATATTTTAAATGAAATGGGAAGCACGGGGAGAAGTCACCGTGTTGCAACAGGGGGAAGTCACACGCAGGACCACGAACACTGGGAGAGATCACAAGTTGGCGGAAATGGTACTCGGGGAGGTCACTCCCGGGTTCGGCGCCAATCTGCTTCTCAGTCTTTGGGAACGACGTATGGTAGGAAGTTCTTCCCTTTCGCGGGGAATGGGGAGCCTCTGTGGAGGAGACCCCGATGTCTTGGGATTGTCCATCTGGCTCCTCCGAACAGGTTTCATGCTAGGGAGGAGGGCGAAGTCATTTACCTGCCTATTAATGGCAGGTTGCAGCTCCTTTATCCAGATGGCTTCCAAGATAGCCAAGCGCTGTGGGTCCTCTTCTTTTGCCACAACTTCGGTGTTTTTTACCATAGTCTCCCTATCGAGGTGGCGTCGATGCTGGGTCCAGTGGTGTTGCTTGGGTCCTCCGTGTTGCAAGTGCATGGTGATTCTTCTAGATAATGTGGTGGTCGTCCTTCCCACGTAGACTGAAAGGGGCGTGCAGTCCTCCTCTGGGCATGTGTATTTATATACTACGTAGGATTGACGAACCTCCTGGGGTTCTGGAGCGGGGTTGTTTCTTAAAAGTAGAGAAGAGGTCTTTCTACTTTTGTAAAAGATTGTGAAGGACAATTTATCACTTTCTTTTTTGGGGACAACATTTCTATAGATTATGTTCTTTATAATCTTTTCATCCTCCTTGTATTTGGTAGACATGCAAGCTTTGTAGAACACCTTAATTGCGGTCCCTTCGTGTCCTACTGTAGTCGGTCGTGTTTGTTTATACCAATTATCGATCACTCTGCGAAGATTGGCTTGGACCTCGTGATTCGTGTAACCATTGTTGATAAGGAGTTGGTGGACCCGATCAAACTCTTTTTTGAGTGTCACTCCAAGAAGAACAGTGGCTGAGGGCTCTTCTGAAAAAGGCGCTAATGGTGGCGTCTTTGTACCTCTGAGGACACTCGCTCTCTCCATTCATGCACAGTCCGGGATTGGTTTCTTTGACGTAGACACTATAAGAAAAAGAAGGACAATTAGTCTGCTTGAGTAGGACGTCCAGGAAGGGGAGGGAACCCCTTTCATCGTGTTCTACGGTGAAGTTAAGTCCCGACACCTCCATGAACTTCCCCCTCAATTTATCAATTTCAGAAAGGGAGTCAGTTTTTACAAATATATCATCTATATATCTGCAATAAAGGCTAGGTTTTTCAATTTGACTAAAAATAAATTCCTCTACAGTTCCCATGAAAAAATTGGCAAACAGAACAATTCTGTAAATTGTCCGGCGAGTATAAACCTGGTTATTGTTATGGCAATGTTAAGACGCATAAACCCAACAACCCTCTTAGACCCATTATCAGCCAGATACCTACTCCTACATATCAGTTAGCGAAAAAACTTAATGAACTTTTAACCCCTTTTGTCCCCAGCAGATTCAGCCTGGCATCTTCTCACGAGTTCATAGAACTGGTGAAAGACGCTCCCAGCCAGGGATTCATAGCTTCGCTGGATGCTGAATCTCTGTTCACCAATGTCCCTGTGGATAGAACGATAGATTTCATATGCGACAAAGTTTACAGAAGCGGACCAGCCCCCGGACTTAACATCCTTGAAGAACACCTCCGGACCCTGCTTCAATTTTGCACTAAAGAAGCCCCATTCCACTCTCCCCGTGGGACACTCTACCGCCAAATTGATGGAGTTGCCATGGGATCCCCCCTTGGTGTTCTGTTTGCCAATATTTTCATGGGAACTGTAGAGGAATTTATTTTTAGTCAAATTGAAAAACCTAGCCTTTATTGCAGATATATAGATGATATATTTGTAAAAACTGACTCCCTTTCTGAAATTGATAAATTGAGGGGGAAGTTCATGGAGGTGTCGGGACTTAACTTCACCGTAGAACACGATGAAAGGGGTTCCCTCCCCTTCCTGGACGTCCTACTCAAGCAGACTAATTGTCCTTCTTTTTCTTATAGTGTCTACGTCAAAGAAACCAATCCCGGACTGTGCATGAATGGAGAGAGCGAGTGTCCTCAGAGGTGCAAAGACGCCACCATTAGCGCCTTTTTCAGAAGAGCCCTCAGCCACTGTTCTTCTTGGAGTGACACTCAAAAAGAGTTTGATCGGGTCCACCAACTCCTTATCAACAATGGTTACACGAATCACGAGGTCCAAGCCAATCTTCGCAGAGTGATCGATAATTGGTATAAACAAACACGACCGACTACAGTAGGACACGAAGGGACCGCAATTAAGGTGTTCTACAAAGCTTGCATGTCTACCAAATACAAGGAGGATGAAAAGATTATAAAGAACATAATCTATAGAAATGTTGTCCCCAAAAAAGAAAGTGATAAATTGTCCTTCACAATCTTTTACAAAAGTAGAAAGACCTCTTCTCTACTTTTAAGAAACAACCCCGCTCCAGAACCCCAGGAGGTTCGTCAATCCTACGTAGTATATAAATACACATGCCCAGAGGAGGACTGCACGCCCCTTTCAGTCTACGTGGGAAGGACGACCACCACATTATCTAGAAGAATCACCATGCACTTGCAACACGGAGGACCCAAGCAACACCACTGGACCCAGCATCGACGCCACCTCGATAGGGAGACTATGGTAAAAAACACCGAAGTTGTGGCAAAAGAAGAGGACCCACAGCGCTTGGCTATCTTGGAAGCCATCTGGATAAAGGAGCTGCAACCTGCCATTAATAGGCAGGTAAATGACTTCGCCCTCCTCCCTAGCATGAAACCTGTTCGGAGGAGCCAGATGGACAATCCCAAGACATCGGGGTCTCATCCACAGAGGCTCCCCATTCCCCGCGAAAGGGAAGAACTTCCTACCATACGTCGTTCCCAAAGACTGAGAAGCAGATTGGCGCCGAACCCGGGAGTGACCTCCCCGAGTACCATTTCCGCCAACTTGTGATCTCTCCCAGTGTTCGTGGTCCTGCGTGTGACTTCCCCCTGTTGCAACACGGTGACTTCTCCCCGTGCTTCCCATTTCATTTAAAATATGCAGCCTTTCCCTTTCTTTTCACTTCAACTGAGGATGCAGAAAGATCTGCGAAACGTCTTGATATCTAATTTGTTGTGCTTGTATTTTGTTTTTTGCTGTATTTCTTGTATTCTTTTCTTGTATTGTGTTTGATGTGTTCTGCACTTTTGTGTTTATTATAACTTTTGTGTTTCCTATGAATTTTGGAAATTTGATTTACTCCCTTTCCCCCTACCAAAAATCTACTTTTCGCAAGCTTGAGAGCTCACGGAAAAAACTAATTAATAATTCTTTTGCTGTCGTTTTTAACAGAATATATATATATATATATATATATATATATATATATATATATATATATAATCAAACAACACATCCTGAGTCCTCTGCTTATTAAAGGTCTCTTAGCATTCCATTATTCACATGCCTGCTCTTCACCTACCACGTCACAATTGCAAACTTCTCTCTCTCTTTCTCTCTCTCTCTCTCTCTCTCTCTCTCTCTCTCTCTCTCTCTCCTTCCTTCTTCCTCTACTTCTCAGGCTCACCATTGATCTATACCCCTTTCCCCAGCCATACCTTTCTCTCTTTCTCATTTTCTTTCTCTCACTGATTGGTCATTGCTGATTCTGAATGTAAGCAAATCTGCAACTGACCTGTTACTACGTCGAAGAAATTATAGATTTATCGAGCTACCGTATTCTAGCTTTAGCTGAGCACGAAATTTAACACCAGTCGTCACTGTTGTGGTATAAGTAGTTTTGTGGGCTACAGGTTCTAGTCATTATTTGCCATAAGAAAAAGAATAATTCTTGGCAACAAAAACCCTGCCCAGTGCTCCGCCTCTGTGTGCATGTGCAGTACGAGAAGTATGATGTGACCTAACGTTATACCCACGTCATTGCACCCCCACTAGCTCCAATCGCTTTTATTGTGTCATATTGCTGGGGCAGTATGGTTATTCTGGACCTGCCACCCTCATCGATATTGATGTCGACCTCATTCTCAGTGACGACGAGGACATCACTAAGCAATATTGGCCTTCATTGGCAATGCACGAAGAACATGGCACCACACCGTGGCAGCCACTGCTCTCTGGTATCCCGCCCATCACCGTCGCCACCACAGTCACTACTATAACCACTGCCACCGCAGCCACCACCGTAGTGTCCACTACAGCCTCATGTAGCCGCCTCCATCGCCGCTTCCAATGCCGCCACCCACTTCCACCCACACCCAAACCACTATCACCACGGCCACCAAACGACGTGCGGACCAAAATTCAAACACGAGCAAATCCTACTCTCCAGGTTATAATTCGTTCAGGCACGACGAGAACTCCCAACTCAATGTTTACGGTAACTCAATCTTATCTCCACCCTTATCCTCTCACTCACATTTCTCCTCTCCTAGTTTCCAATACCTCCCCTGCTTTCGATCCCAGAACTACTTATGTTAAGCTTATCTTCCGTGAGAACTCGACCGTGAATACGAAACTTCCCTGACTTGATGAAATTACCAAGTCATTCAGGCTCAGTCCGGAGTTAGCAGAAGTAAAAGTGTTTGCTGTCACCTCTCGGTATGTATATATTTCACATAGACGTACCGATATCATTGAGAGTGCCAGAAATGGTAATTTCTTATCCATGAAGCTCGATATTTAGTACTCGATCGATAGACCAGGTAAATTCCCTACGTATCTCATCACCCGCTACCATGTCGGCGTTGACCCGTCCCAAGCAAAAATAGATAAATAAATAAATAAATAAATAAATAAATAAATGATCATTGAGAGTGCCAGAAATGGTAATTTCTTATCCATGAAGCTCGATATTTAGTACTCGATCGATAGACCAGGTAAATTCCCTACGTATCTCATCACCCGCTACCATGTCGGCGTTGACCCGTCCCAAGCAAAAATAGATAAATAAATAAATAAATAAATAAATGAATGAATAAATAAATAAATAAATAAATAAATAAATAAATAAATAAATAAATAAATAAATAAATAAATAAATAAATGATTAGATATATAGATAAATAAATAAATAAATGAATAAATAAACAATTAATTAAATAAATAAATAAACAAATAAATAAATAATTACTAAATAAATAAATAAATAAATAGATCAATAAATAGATAAATAGATAAATAAATAAACAAATAGATAAATAAATAAATAAATAAATAATAGAATAAAATAAAATTAATAAATAGATCAATAAATAAATAAATTAAATAGATAATAAATAAAAAGAAAAAAAAATGAATAAATAAATAAAAATCCGGGCGTGTACAGCGTGCTGTGCTTCTATAAACATGGACCACCCATCAACCGCCTTGTTATCGTCTGGAGCCTCCCCTAACCAGCGCCTACAGAACATCATATCAGCTTCCTTCCTTACCAACCATTGTGCGAGTTTCGAAGGATGAAAGATGAACAGCCTTGGTGCTTCAAATGCAATACTAGAGTGTGGGACACATATTTCGGTATTTTTCTGCTCCCATTGATAAGTGTGGCTGGTGTGCAGGCATTCACCTCTCCCGTACTTGCTTACATCGCACTCCCTCTCAACCCACCAACACTAATGATGCTTCTACAGTGGACCAGCTTTCCAGTCCAACTCCAAATTCACCCATCTGCAAATGCACCCGCTGTCCCGAACCTGGGGAGAGTGTATGGCACAGATGTACAGTACAAAGCGCGTTCGGGTGGGCACCTCCCAGACTACAGACGCGCCACTACCACCCTCTCGGTCATACCCAAGAGCCATCCCACTGCTGACACCTTCAAAACTGCCTGACTCGCCGTAAGTGATTGCCCTCCGCGAGGCCGTTGCCAGCCTAACGGCACATTGCACAGCAATTACAACACGCTTTGCCGCAATAGAAATCACATCGACAGTCTCGCTATACAGTAAGCCTCCACTGAGAGGACCCTAGCCTCGCTTGCCGAATCCTAACAAATTGTCATCATCATTGTGACCACCTTCTCTGAAAAAATGGAGGCCCTCACCAGGTTGTTCGTAAGTTAAAAAAAAAAAAAAAAAAAAAAAACTTATCAAACCATAACGGCACACGTTTAGGGTGCGGCCACGTCATCATTTCCACCAGCCGCCTCTAAACCAAAGGCAGACTTTGCCAACGAGATGAAACTTCACATCATCATTTGGAATAACTGTGGTATCAACAATTTTCCAAAAATTACTGCCCTCAAGACCCATGTAGGCCGACACCAACTACAAGCTATATTCATACAAGAAGTTTTTGTTGGCTGCCACGATCCTGGGACAGAGGCACCCCCGCTCTCATGCTACGTCTCGTATGCCTATCATCTCAGGGATGGCCTTCTAAGTTACATTCATTCCTCCGTCCCCCATCAACATTTGCGCTGTTGTATCGGTGATGACACAACATTTCAACTCTTTGAGATATCCATAGGCAATGGGATATCTGCAATGTTTACTCTGCTGCAGGAAAAACCAATCCCTCTGCCATCCCCTGTACCCACGTCTCATGGTATGATCTACTTGGGGGAGGAGGGGGACTTCAACGCCCGGCACCCTGCCCTAGGAGATGTTTCCCCTTCCCCGAACCGTAGTGGGCTACCTCTCATCTAGTATATCCGCCACCACTGCCTCATTCACCGGTCCACTAGGGGTGCCACACACTTCAGAGGATGCATGGTCGACCACATCATCACATTTGGTCTACCAGCGACACAGGTTAAGTGCTTTCCCATATAGACTCTCTTCTCTGTCCACATCGCACTCGGACTCCTGTACTCCGTACCAAGTGGGCCTTCTCGTCACACTTGCCTCCGCATCTCTATTCCTCCAAAGTACTGCCTCAACTACGCCTCTTACATCTCCATTCTTCTACCAACATTTGATCTGCAGTCACCTAAGAACTTGTACTCTTCCCTCTTTGCTTCAACACATGATACTTAGACTCGTTACGTCACAAGGTCACATATCAAAAGATGCCGTGAGGTGCATGCTTGGACTCTGAACCGATGCATCCTACAGGCGATAAAGAAAACAGAGAGAGATTGTCTCGTCTTTCAGAGACAGCCAACATCTGCTAATCTTCCCCATTACCAGACATCCATCAGTGCGCGTGGAAGAAATATATCGACAGAATCAACCACAAGACCAGCGATGGCTCCATGTGGTTCCTGATCAACAAAGTCATCAAGAAGAAACCATCGAGTGCTCTCCACCACAGCCCAGCTCAATAGGTACAGGACTTGCAAAGTACTTGGTCAGAACAAGCACAGACAGTCTTCCTGCCCCCATTCAAGAGGCACTCTACACCCACAAGAATACCCGTACCCTGCGTCCAATGGCTGCATTATTACGGACGGATGAAGATGACGACGTATCCATCACTGAGGACGAACTGCGGTATGCTCTTATCACAAGCAAAGCAACAGCTTCCGGGGATGGTGGCATCATGTATCAAGTTCTCCATCTGCTTCTTGAAGTCCCTGGTAATCCCTTGCTGCAGATCTACAACCTTTGCCTGGACATCTAGTACTATTATGCCCATCACCAAGCCTACCACAAACAAGTTCAGGTCTATTTCACTCACTTCCTGTTTTGTGAAGTCCTCAAACGTATATCCCTCACTCGCCTTATGTTTCAACCACAGGATAAGCTATCACTGCAATTGTAAGGTTTCTTACCAGGGGAGCACACATCACTGCCTAATGGACCTATATGCCAGTGTGGTTGCAGTGTGGTGCATTTCTTGACCTCAAGAGTGCTTTCAACGTAACCAACAGAGAGATTATTCTCTGCCAGTTTGTAGAATATAGCGTTAAAGGCAATATCCTGAGGTGGAACTGTGGCTATCTCTCAAACCTGACTTTACGTGTACTTTTCCAGGGAACGTGCAGTACCTCCAGGGAATTCAAATTTGGTGCTCCACAGGGTGGGTTTATTAGTTCCTTCCTCCCTGATGCATCGCCTGCTATCCCTTCTCCCCAGCATTCCCGCCATAACTGTCGCCTTCTACGTTGACGATATCTATGTGCACTCCACCTACGCTGCTGACCTACAACGCCTCCTTTGCTACTTCTATGAGTCGAGTATTCTCTCCTCGGGGTACCGGAACACTGCCAATGTTCACTGCAGGACACAGTGTCATCCCGCCCTGGACAAAGGACCTGTACCTGGCAGCACCAGTATGCATCACTCCAGCCATACTTGCTCGGCAGTGCAGCCATCCCATCATCCAAGATCTCATCCACTTGCTAGAACAGCGCTTTATCCCCTTTAAATGACCCACCAACAATACAGCTGGAATATCCATCCCCTTGGCAAGAACCATCTGTGTTACCTTCATTCGGTCAGTCATAGGCTAACTTTCCCCAAACCTTGGTCAACTCTCTAAGACTTTGAGAATCAACACCGTGTGAGATCGAAACCTTTATTGGTACGACGTTTCGCTTGTTACAGCTTTTTCAAGTACAGACATATGGCAAACACTCTGAGTACATTTAGGCCGACGGGGAAGGAACTGGGAGAGGTTATCAGGGAGGGGTGAGTGGTAGGTGGAGGGGCGGAGGGGGGTGGTGAGAAGGGGACGGGTGGGACTTGGTGGAGATAAAGGACATTTCGGACAGTTTATTGAAATGGACTAAGGGGGACATTTCATACATTTGTATAATACGGGTAACAGATGGATGATAGGAGGGGCGATGTTGAACATGCCTCTGTTCTGCTCAATGGTTTTGAAGCTTTGAATGGCGGCCGCTTCCAGGCATTTCCTCCTCACCCTTTCTGGTTCACTAAAAAGAAGCTCTGCGTTATCCCAATCCATCAGGTGGTCGTTGGTGTTTCGGTGGATAACACAGGCGCTGGTGGTGATGTTGTTCCGGGAATCGTAGCGATGCTCCCGGATCCGGGTCTTCAGGTAACGGGAGGTCTCGCCGATATATACTTTATCACATCCAGCACAGAGTATGCGGTAGACACCAGCTTTTTTCCCCCACATCTCGTCCTTGCTGTCACTCCTTCTAGAGAGCTCTTTGATAGTCCTGCTGGACTGGCCCACTACCTGAATGTTGCAACGGCCAAGTGTCCGGGTGAGGGTGGTGGTGACGCTGCTGGCTGGAAGGATAAGCCTCCTAGCTGGATCTTTCGTTGGTTCCCGCCCTTCCATTATTTTGAGTGCTTTTTCCTTGCACTGGTGGATGATGCACTCTGGATATTTTAATTTCTGAAAGACCTCCTTGGTTCCTTTAGAAAAATCCCAGAACAGAGCGATGCCGTACATTCTTGGGTGTCCCACCTCCATCAGAGTAGTAAACATGCAGAACGAACTTAATCTTCCTTCAATTATTGAAAGAATACACAATTAACATCTCCTTCAGCGTCAAGTGCCCCTAGTCATCCCACCTGGCCCTGCATTATTCCCATGTCCTAAGAGCTTCACTTGACCCTGACGCACCTCACCTTCCGCTACGTCCCGGCGTCAACATCCTTGTTAACAGTGTGCTCCACCCTGCAGCGCCTTCACTGCCTCCATGGAGGATTCCACAGCCTCGTGTGACCTTCACACGCACTTAAAAAATTAACCCGCCGCTCCTCCAGAATTTTTTTTGTCCTGTAACATACCGCCGCAGTGTCCCCCTCCGTCCCTGCCGCGCACCATCTCTGCGTAGACGGGTCCTTACAGCCAAACAGTAGAGTGGGCTGCGCCGTCTACACACTGGATGTGAAGCCACCTGAGGGAGACTGGGTTGGTCGCAGGTTACCCGACTCATCCAGCTCTACGTACTGCGAATTAAAGGCACTCCTGTAGGCTGTTAACAAACTCTGTCAGCGGCGACTGAATGGCGTGGTAATGTGTGAGTTCCAGTCCGTCCTACAATCCATCTCGTTTCCACAATCCATACACCTTTACCCTCACCCATCACCCGTTACAACAGTTAATCACAGTTCAAGAATACTCTTTCACCACGAGTTTCATGTGGATTTCCTCTCACGCTGGAATCACTGCCAATGAAAAAGCAGATCTCCTCCCCAAAAAATGCCTGTGAACTGCAACTGCTCGACGATGCCATACCCTCCCCTCTCTTCTACAAGAAGATCATACATTTTGCCGTTATTCTCATTGCTCTCCACCGCATGAATGCAGAGCGCGAAAAAAGCGTATCATACAACACTACGATCACTTCTGTCTGTTTCTCCTGTAGTATTGGAAGCACGGACTTCTCGTTCGCAGAGACAGTATCGTGACTACACGGCTTTGCCTGGGTTATAGACCAATGTGGTAAGTCTATGAGGCGGGGGATGTATCACATTACTCCAAGGCCAAAGATTTAATTGGGTATTAATTTTCCGTTGTTATTTTTGAAGGTGTACGTGACTTATAACACCTAGGATTGGGGAAATTACACCTCTTACTCCACCCCTCCATTACGTTATGAGGACATGTCCGTATGAGCCGATTAGGAACCTTAAATTCTGGTGAAGGAGAAAAATTCCCACCCTCCAATTCAGGATTCTAGTAGAGAAGCATTTATAGGATTTTAGGACACAGGAATATTCCACCACAAAACGAGGCAGCGAAACCTTAACTTGAATTACGAAGTGACAGGCGTGGTCTTTAACAAGGATACAAGAACACAATTATAAGCGCCCGGAGGGCATCGCAAAATGTAGGTATGCAAAGTCAAACCCCATTGTCAGGTAGGTTCAAGTGTCTTGGTGAAACATGGGAAAATATGGAGATATTGTATATAGTAGTTAGCCAATTTATATTAAAGCATTCAAAGGCAAACTCCATTGCCAGGGACAAAAATGGGACAGGGGATTTCTAACACATACAAAATTATACTAGAATCGAGAAACATAGTGATGAAAAGAATCATATGTATCTGGTAAGTAAAAGCCAATAATAAACCGTTATGAAAGAAAGGGATTGTGGCCGAGAGTTGCCTTCCCCCAGCGATAAAATTGGTGGACATTAGAATGAATTATAATGTTTTGAATGATACCTAAAAGGTGTCTGGAAAGGTTAGCGACGTAAATCTCACATGTTTCACTCGCACCATCAAGATCGTTAAATAATTATCCCCCACGCTACTTCTGTGTTCGTAGATTATTATATTATCGATACTTCGATATATGTATATATATATATATATATATATATATATATATATATATATATATATATATATATATATGTGTGTGTGTGTGTGTGTGTGTGTGTGTGTGTGTGTGTGTATACATGTATATATATATATATATATATATATATATACATATATATGTATGTATGTACTGTATGTATGTATGATGTATGTATGTATGTATGTATGTATGTATGTATGTATGTATTTATGTATGTATGTATGTATATATGTATGTATGTATGTATTTATGTATGTATGTATGTATGTATGTATGTATGTATGTATGTATGTATGTATGTATGTATGTATTTATGTATTTATGTATGTATGTATGTATGTATGTATGTATGTATGTATGTATGTATGTATGTATGTATGTATGTATGTATGTATGTATGTATGTATGTATGTATGTAGTTGTTCATAAGTACAAACTATTAGTGTCAAATTGTGATCGAATAAAAGGAGTTAATGTGAAAAGAACCTATATGCATCCTAAGGGGAGGCGTTACATACCTACCCCCAAGCCAATTTCTTCTATGAGTAGAAACCACGTATTGGGAGTATATGTTACATTGAGTGTGGATAGAACAGGAAAGCAAACTTTATTTAGACTTGAATTTGGTTTATTTCCCTTCGCTTTCGATCCCGCGAGAGAAACATAACCCCTAAATGACCTAAAACGGGGGTGGGGGTGGGGATAAAACAGCGCAGTGTCCAGAAATTACCACGTGCTTTAACAATAACCCTTGTAGTTGGAATGGTGGCAGCGAAAACACAAACATTTTTGAACACTAAGCAAAATAATCTTGATTAACGTAAAATTTTCCAACAACGCAGTGTCCACAAACTACTACGTGTTCTAAGAATAAACTTTGTAGTTGGAAAGGTGGCAGCGAAAACACGAACTAACACCTTTTTGAACACTAAGCAAAACAATCTTGATTAACGTAGAATTTCCCAGCTATCACTCTACATATAGTGGAACAACCATATTATATCCGTGGTAGTCGAGGCCGGACATAGTTTTATTCCATGACGGTGTAATCTACATCACACCCATTCTTTGGTCAAATAGATACGTAGTCGCCATACCAATACGGGCACTACATATGCGACCGTCCCAACGCCAATAGTCTCCACCACAACAGCCTTGAATGCAGAACCCTTAGGGTTGATTCACACTATCGGTCCGGTCACGCTCCACTCTCGGTCTGCTCTCGGTTCTGAGGCATTCACACGTACGGTCCGCTCTCGCTCCCGTCATCGCCCCTCCCTCGATACCAGTAGAAGTCTTACCATCAGTTACGAAGGAAGTGTGACTTTTCTGACGCCGAGTTGGCAATATTCGCTATTGCACTTGATGAAGAAGAAGAAGAAGGAAAACAAAATAGAAAAAGAAAGAGATTGTGGGTTCATCCTTTGTTGCAAGATAGGAAGACTGAAGGAGAATTTCATACTCTGTATCCTCGTCTTATTGATGATGAGAGTAAATTCCACAGCTATTTCAGAATGAACAAAGGAACATTTGAGAAAATACTATCCAAAATTGAGGATGACTTGAAATGTACAAGAAGATGCTGCACTTCCTGGCACTGATGTGCTTGCACCATACGTTATAGTGGGAGATGAGGCTTTCCCGCTGAAGAGAAATTTGATGAAGCCCTACCCAGGTTCACAGACTGAATATAAGATAGAGAAGAGGATTTTTAATTATAGATTATCTAGAGCCAGGAGGATAGTTGAGTGCACATTTGGTATTCTAGTGCAAACCTTCAGAATATATTTAAGGAAACTTAAAGCTATGCCTTCTAACGCTAATGCAATCATTACAACAACATGCATACTTCACAATCTGATACACCCAAATGCTGTTGCATTACCAGATACTGTTGTCAAACACAGTACGTCCAATGAGAGGAAGAGGGGGAAATGCTACAAAGGAGGCTTTTGGCGCGAGAGAAACACTGAAAGATTATTTCAGCTCCCCAGCTGGTTCAATGCCTTGGCAAAATGATAAAATATAAGTAGACAAACAAACTTGTGTAGGAATATTTGTTGAGTGAGCTAAGGAGATGCATTTCCGCAGTGGATAATAGGTTGTTATTATCCATATGGAATTTCTTTCTTCGGTTAATAATGTGTATTTTTTTCTCTCGGTACCTTGGCAATATGATAAGTATGCAAACATTATCACTGTAGTGCAGCGAAGTCAGGTCATACAGCTCTGGTTTACCTTTTGACCAATTCTATTAGCATTTCATCTAAATCCACAAAATTAAAGTAAGTTTTGTAGGTTATATTGTATTCAGTTGGTGCTTATGAATATCCTCGCTGTACGCATTGTCATTGTATCAGTGATAAATAAAAAGAAAATGTATTTTTATCATTTTTCTAACTTTCTCATGATCCCATTGTGGTGTTTCCTTTGGATTATCCATGGTTTGGTAGGACAGAGGGTAACACTACTTGCTTATATGAAGGCTGAATCTCGACTGGAGTGGAGCAGGACCGTGGCAACTGAGTTCACACTATCGGTCCGGTCGCGCTCCACTCCCGCTACGCTCTCGGTCCGGTCCAATATTGTCTCATTAATTTCAATGGAAGCATTCACACTGGCGCTCTCGCTCCAGTCTCGCTCCGGTCACGGTTCCGTCAAAAGATATTTTTACTGGAGCGAGACTGGACCGTGAGCACCAGTGTGAACTCAGTTGCCACGGTCCTGCTCCACTCCAGTCGAGATTCAGCCTTCATATAAGCAAGTAGTGTTACCCTCTGTCCTACCAAACCATGGATAATCCAAAGGAAACACCACAATGGGATCATGAGAAAGTTAGAAAAATGATAAAAATACATTTTCTTTTTATTTATCACTGATACAATGACAATGC
>NC_134811.1:43246013-43248513 GCF_046742065.1 Oratosquilla oratoria
GTGGGAAACTATTCTTTTTCAGATCTCTTCAATAACTATCCTTTTTGAGTTTCATTTCATGTCCTCTTTTTTTTTCTCTCTCTCTTATCCCACTTTGATAAATGGCCAGTAGATCTCCTCTTTTTCTTCTTTATTCCAGGGTTGGTAGTTCCAGTTTGGCCAATCATTGTTGGTATTTCAATTTAGAGTGTTGGTGCCATCTTTGTCATTGCTCTTTGGATTCTTTCTACTTTCTTTATATTCTTTTTTTTTTACTGGGTGTCGCAGCGTACTCCAATCTTGATCTTATCAGTGTGACTAATATTTTCTTTACCATTTCCTCATCCAAGTAGTCAAAGGCTACTTTCATTGAGCTTAGTAAATTGAAGGTTTCTTCGACTATTTTGTTGATATGCTTGTCTGGTGACATTTTTGCTGATAATTATTCCTAGGTCCCTCTCCGAGTTAACTTTTTTTACTTCCTATGTACAATTTTTATATTGTCCTAATTTTCTATCTTTATTTTTTCCAGACTCCATTATAATGCATTTCTTGATGTTGAAGTTTACTTCCCACTTTTGACTCCATTCCTAGATTTTATTTAGGTCTTTCTGTAGTGATTCACAGTCTTCCTCTGTACTTATTTTCTTTAGTAGTTTTGCATCAAATGCAAAGAAGTTCATATAACATTCCACACCTTCATCCATGTAATTCATATATATGGCAAACATTATCGGAGCCAATACAGAACCTTGTAGGACTCCACTTATCATTTCTTCCCAGGTCGAGTTTTTGTCTCAAAGTACCACCCTCATTTTTCTCCTATTCAAGGAATCTTCCATCCATTTCAATAACTTTCCTTGTACACCACCTCTTATTTGGATTTTTCTTAGTAGCTCCTTGTGTGGCACTTTATCAAATTCGTTTTGTAAATCTAGGAAAGTACAATCAGCCCATCCGTCCCTTTCTTGCATTATTTCTTTGTAAATATGTTTTATCTGTGTGTGTGTGTGTGTGTGTGTGTGTGTGTGTGTGTGTGTGTGTGTGTGTGTGTGTGTGTGTGTGTGTGTGTGTGTGTGTGTGTGTGTGTGTGTGTGTGTGTGTGTATTCACTTGGTCTTTGTCTTTGGATCACGTGTTGGACTCGTGATCGATAGCTATTTCCCTCCTGGAAGAGAGCTCAGAGCTCGTAAGTCCGATCTATGGGTAATGCTATGACCTTGCACACACACACACCCCCAACTCCCCGCCCACGAGAGTTGGAGTAACACCCCTCAGCGCTGCGATACTGATATTATTTCAGCCCCGGGCGAGAGTCGAACCCGGACCTCCGTAGTGGCAGGCCAGAGCTCTAACCACAGCTCTAACCACAGCGCCATGAGAGGTGTGTGTGTGTGTGTGTGTGTGTGTGTGTGTGTGTGTGTGTGTGTGTGTGTGTGTGTGTGTGTGTGTGTGTGTGTGTGTGTGTGTGTGTGTGTGTGTGTGTGTGTGTGTGTGTGTGTGTGTGTGTGTGTGTGTGTGTGTGTGTGTGTGTGTGTCTGTGATTTCAGTAATAATAGAATATTTACAATTCCTGTCGGTGCAAATATAATTACTTTCAATCTTGTCACATCTTCACGCATTAAATGCTTATTTTACACCACGTATTTCAACGGGGGGAAAAAGGTAGGGCGCAACTCTATCACGACTACCAACTGTACAAGAACATCGATTCTGTTGTTTCACTCGTCTACCACGAACACCTAAAACCACCAACCGATACTTTTTTGAGTGACTGTACACGCCAAAAATATCAATGAGGTGAACTCAATATAAAGATTTCGATCTTTTTTGAGAGCTAAATCTTAGGTCCTTGTTATTAAATATCATAAAGAACATCGGGGTAGTAAATGTCTTCTCGAAAATTTCAAACTACTGAAAGAGGAAAACGCAGTCTCGTCTTTGTCATGGGTGACAGAGAAAGGAATACGAGTTCATACGCTCTCTCTCTCTCTCTCTTCTTTTATTTTATCTCGTCTAGGTCTTGATAGACTCTCAGTAGCGGGATGTGGGGTATCAAAAAATGGAAAATGGATTCTGGTCAAGCGAATGGACAAGCACGCAACCTAACGATTAACTGTGATTCAGAGAGGTTTGAATTAGGAGACAGAGAAAGAGAGGTAGATAGATAGATAGATAGAGAGAGAGAGAGAGAGAGAGAGAGAGAGAGTTTTCGTATGGTCACCGATTCTCATTAAAGACATTGACAGACTGGAAAAAGTACAACGGCGAGCCACAAAACTGATTCCAAATATCAAAAATAAATCATACGAAAATCGACTCAAACATATGAATCTGTTTTCCCTAAAAAACCATAGACTCAGAGGTGACCTGATACAGGTCTTGAACATTCTAAAGGGGATTCACAACATCAAAAGTGACAAAATTTTCACATTGAATGAGAATCGGACAAGAAACAATGGTCTCAAACTGTCCGGAAATAGGTTCAATTTGGAAGTAAGTAGAAACAACTTTGCCAACCG
>NC_134811.1:43256013-43266013 GCF_046742065.1 Oratosquilla oratoria
CGGATGGTGTCCGTGGATACATTGGCGTAGAGCTGAGTGTTGGTTCCAGGGAGCTGTACCTTCTTCATCTGCAACGCGGGGTTTTCCATCAATCGCTGCAGCTCGGTATCACCAGCTTGGTCTGCAGCGATGGCGGCGTAGTCGATGAGAGAGGTAGAAACTGCGGATATGTTGCGCGAGAGTGCGTCGGCAGGACAGTTATCTTCACCTCGAACATAACGAATATCTGTGGTGAATTGGGAAATAAAATCTATGTGTCGTAGTTGTCTAGGGGAGTATGTTGTTTTGTTATGGATGAATGTTGTTGTGATTGGTTTGTGGTCGTTGTATATGTGGAATTGTCGCCCTTCAATGAAATACCTGAACCTGTTGACAGCCTTGTAGATGGCTAGGAATTCCTTGTCGAAGGCGCTGTATTTCTTCTCGGCATTGTTGAGCTTCTTTGAGAAGAAGGCGATGGGTTTCCAGGCGTCGTTGATGTATTGTTGCAGAACTGCGCCGACACCTGTGTCTGAAGCATCTGTCGAGATGGAAGTGATGGCATGATGGTTAGGGAAACTAAGGGCGGCAGCATTTCCGAGTGCTTCTTTAGCTGCTATGAAAGCTGCATCAGTTTCGGCGTCCCAGTTGAGTACGATGGAACGTCCCCTCATGCATGGCTTGATCATAGAGTAGAGCGGTTGGAGCAGTTGAGAGCAGTCTGGAATGAAACGATTATAGAAGTTTAACATACCAAGGAATTGCTTGAGTTGGCGCTGTGTTGTAGGTTTCGGGAAACTCTGGATGGCGTCGCAGCGGGGTGAGACAGGGGTGACGCCTGAAGGTGTGACGGTGTGTCCTAGAAAGTTGATGGATGAAACACCGAACTCAAATTTCTCGAGATTGATGTGGATGCCGTAGTCTTGTAGTCGGGTAAAGACTTGCTTCAGATGGTCTTGGTGTGTGGCTTCGTCAGGGCTGGCGATGAGCACATCGTCGATGTAGGTGAAGCAAAAAGGCAGGCCTCGTAGGACTTCGTCCATGAATCTCTGGAAAGTTTGGGCAGAGTTCTTGAGGCCGAAGGGCATTCGAACGTATTCGAACAAGCCAAAAGGCGTGGTGACAGCTGTTTTGGGGATGTCCGGCGGGTTGACTGGAATATGATGGAAGGCTTTGACAAGATCGATCCGGGAGTATACGCGAGTTCCTGCAAGGTTTGAGGAAAACTCCTGTATGTTGGGAACTGGGTACCTATCCATCACAGTTCGCGAGTTGAGGGCGCGGTAGTCACCGCATGGCCTGATGTCGCCGTTGCTTTTGGGGACGATGTGGAGAGCTGACGACCAGTTGCTTGAACTTGGACGAATGATACCTTGACGCATGAGGGCTTCCAGTTCTGCCTTGGCTAGTTTGAGGCGTTCCGGAGCCAGACGACGGGCTTTGGCGTAGACTGGAGGTCCCGTAGTCTCTATGTGGTGCACTACGTGGTGTTTCACCGTCGTGGTCGTGGAGTAAGGTTTTGTCAAGGCAGGAAAGTTCCTGAGGAGAGAAGCAAACTTGTTATCGGCACTGATGGTTGAAAGCTGGCTACTTACTCCGGTTGTTGGCCTGGCGTTGGATGACATCGTTGTAAGGGGGTCGTGGAGCTTGCGATTTTTAATATCGATCAGGAGATCGAAGTGGGTCAAAAAATCGGCGCCAAGGATTGGTTGGGAAACTGCTGCAACGTAGAAGGTCCACTCAAAGGATCGGCGTGATTGCTGGGTTGCTGTGGCAGGCAGGACACTGACTTCAGCTCCGGTATCTATGAGGTATGTGGTGTTGGAGAGTGGATCAAATACGAAGAAGAGTTTCGATGTATGTTGGCGAACGCTGTGCGCCGTTAGCGTTCGCCCATCTTGTTTAACGGTGGCTGTGCACATTTCCTCGCATCTTGTCCAAAGCGATGATGGTAGAAGCAGACGCCTGATGTTTGCTTGGGTCTTCCTCTGGGTGTAGACCTGGAGCGGTTGCGGTAGTATCTTGGTGACGGGGGTCGTTGTTGATGATTGGCAACCTGCTCTTGGAGGGCGCTAACCTGGAGGGTGAGTTTGGAGACTAGCTCGGTTAACGCCTGAGTTGCGGACTGGTCGGCGAGGTTAGAGATGGTAGGGCGCGCAACCGGTACCGAAGCCATGAAGTCATCAGCGAGCGTGGCTATTTCGTCGAGCGCGAGCTTGTTCTTGGCGCTGAAGAGGTTGCCTTGGATGGTTGGTGGCAGGCGCTGGTAGAATAGGTGGAGCAAGATGGAGTTGTCGAATGTTGCGTATTTGTCTCCAAGTTCTTTAGAGAGGAGCTCCTGCAGGCGTGTAGCTTCGGAACACTCAAGGCGGTCCAGAACGGCTTTCTTCAGATCCTCGTATGGGGTACCGGATGTAGGTGCCTTGGAGATGGTGTCTGAAAATTGGAAGAGTACGTCAGATGGCAAGAGGCCACAAGCATGTGAAAACTTCGTTAGGCTGGTGGTAATGCGGTTTGCCTTAAAGTTACACTCGAGGATTGTGAACCATATTGTTGGGTCGCGGTTGGAAAAAGGGGGTGCGTGGAATGCACTTACTTCCTGTTGTTGATCGTCCGTCATGCTTACGTGATTAGTATGCAGCGATGTTCGTGGGCAGGCTGGGTCAACGGGCAGGACAACCCGGGACGGCGGGGCTGGGCTTGACGTGGCGGGACTGGGCACGGCAGGGCGGCGGGCGGGGCTGGGCACGCTGGTGCGGCAGGCAGGCCGGGGCGGTGGTACTGGGCTGGGCAGCCAAGCCGGGACGGCGGGGCGGGGCTGGGCACGCTGGTGCGGCGTGCAGGCCGGGCGGTGGTACTGGGCTGGGCAGCCAAGCCGGGACGGTGGGGCGGGGCTGGGTACGCTGGTGCGGCGTGCAGGCCGGGGCGGTAGAGCTGGGCAGGCCGGGTGGGTGGAGCCGGGCTGGACGAGCAGGCTGGGCGGGTGGGAGTCCAGGGTGGGCGGCAGGGGCGGCAAGAGTCCAGGGCAGGTTGCTTGGGCGGCGAAAGTCCACGGCGGGCGGGAAGGGGCGGCGAAATCCAGGGCTGGCGGTCGGTCACTCCAGGGTTACCAATTGTAGTGGTTGCTACAATTGTCCTTGTTGGAAGAAGCTAGGATATTTAAAGTCAATCCCATGACTGGTTTTCTGTTTATTGGAAATGGCGATGACGGTATCTACAAAAATGGTGGCGAAATTCTGGATTCTTTGTCTTTAGTATACAATTACTCACAATATATTACAATACATAAATATCCTTTTTACAGGATGCAAAGGGATATGTTTTATTTTATTTATGAAATGAATTAAGTTATTATAATGAACATTGTTATTTATATTAATCAAAATTAGTCGAACGCATGTTCTAAGGGGTGACTATTGTTTATCCCGTACTCGGCGATCACGAGTCCTGTAGGGGTAATTACACGTGTTGGCTACAGAACACTACAACACACACACACACACACACACACACACACACACACACACACACACACACACACACACACACACACACACACACACACACACACACACACACACACACACACACACACACACACACACACACACACACACAACACATACACACACACACACACACACACACACACACACACACACACACACACACACACACACACACACGCACACACACACATACACACACACACACACGCACACACACACACACACACACACACACACACACACACATTCACACACACACACACACACACACACACACACACACACACACACACACACACACACGCACACACACGCACGCACGCATACATACACACGTACACACACACACACACACACACACACACACACATACATGCACACATACACATTCACACACACACACACACACACAAACACACACACCTCAACCCCTCACACCTCAGGGTTGATATTCCCGAGTGAGTTGAGGTTCTGTGGGTGAGGATTAACCCCCGCCTTCACCCCCGCCACACCGCGTTCATCATTATGTGTGTGGTCTATCATCATCCACGTGCACACACCGCCGCTCTCCTTTCCGATCACATTATTGAGACCACTGACTCCCTACGATTGAAATACCCCGCTGCGAAGCTGGTCATTTGTGGGGACTTTAATCGGCTAGACTCAAGTGAGATTCTACATCAATTAAGTCTCATTCAGGTGGTGAACTTCCCCACCCACAAGCAATCTACTCCCGACCTTATCATGACCGACATGGCTCAGCAGTACTCCCCTCCCAGACCTCTCCCCCCCATCGGCAGGAGTACCCACATCACCATCCAGTGGTCGCCAGCACCCAGCAATGCCATCCGTAGAACTAAGGTCACTCGACACCACCGCCCCATGCCTGACTATGCCATGAGGGAGTTTGGGAGGTGGATAGTGGAGTACCCCTGAACGGAGGTTCTGGAAGCCGAGGACGTGGAAACCAAGTGGAGAAACTACTCAACAACCACCATTGAAGCTTTCCACTTTTTTTTCCCGGTCAAGGACTTCTCCGTGAACCGATCAGACGCTCCATGGATAACACCCCGTATTAAACGTCTCATTAAACAACGCAGCAGGGCATATTATACTGATCGACCCCTCTTCAGGTACCTCAGAAATAAAGTCATCAAGGAGATAAGTATTGCAAAGTCTTTGTACTACCCTAATAAAGTAGAACACCTCAAACAACAAAATAATAGTCAGTGGTTTAGTAAGATCAAGGCTCTCTGCGGGCTACAAAATAATCAGGCCTCTCACCTGCCCTGCGCCTCTCACTTACCACCTGACTTAGCTGCTCAAGAGATTAATACTCACTTTGCCTCTATCTGCCAGACCTTATCCCCCCTTAACTTCTCCGGCCTACCTGCCTACCTCCCCTCTCCCTCAACCCCTGCCCCTGTCCAGGAAGCTGACGTTGCCACTAAACTAAGTAAATTAAAGTATAACAGATCTACAACACCTTCTGATCTACCTATCAAAATCTACAAAGAATTTGCTCCAGAACTTGCCCTCCCACTTTCCTCCATAATTAATGCTTCACTGAGTCAAAACTCCTGCCCCAGTGACTGGAAAATTTCATATATCACTCCCATCCCCAAATGTCCGAACCCACAGTCACTAAGCGACCTTAGACCTATTGCCATCACCCCAATCCCAAGCCTTATCTGTGAGGGTTTTGTATATTACTCAGTATACAACAAAATTAAAGATCAAACCGATATCCAACAGTATGGCAACATGAAATCCTCCTCCACAACTCACTATCTTGTTAATCTTCTGGACTTCTTGCACAGCCACTTAGACAAGGGCAATACTTCTCTAGCCTTGACCTTTATTGACTTCAAGAAAGCGTTTGACCTTGTTGACCATAACATTATCATCTCCAAAGCCATACAACTGGGTATCCAACCACACTTGGTAGCATGGCTAGCCGACTTCCTGACCGGGCGTCAACAGGCAGTGAGGTACCAGGGATCGCCATCCTCCCTCCTCCCCCTGACCTGTGGGGTCCCTCAAGGGACCAAGATGGGACCACTGTGCTTCCTCATCCTCATAAATGACGCTTTAATGGACACCCAACATAGATGGAAATACGTCGATGACTGCACAGTTGGCATTCCCATCAACACCAGGCAGCCTGACTTTTCTTCACTACAAAACATCCTAGACAACCTTAAAGCGTGGACTGAGAGCAGCAATGTGACAGTTAACCACAGCAAGACCGTGGTCATGCACGTTTGTACATCCAAACAGGCAGTGGCACCACCTCAACTGTCATTAGGAACCCATTCCCTTCAGGTGGTCCAGTCCGCCAAGCTACTTGGCATCACAATAGACGACCACCTTAACTGGAACCAGCACATCAACAACATCATCAGGACAGCCTCATACAAACTCTTCATGCTGCGCAGATTGAAGTCCCTTGGTACCCCATCACTAGATCTAAAGGGAGTCTACACCATCTTCGTACTCCCCACCCTCATGTACGCCTGGTCATCATCACTCAACATCACACAGAGGAGCAAATTAGAGAAAGTACAAAGAAGAGCGTGCAGAATTATCTTGGGTAGTCAGTATGAGGGATTCGAACACTCCCTCACCACCCTCAGCCTGCCAAAATTGTCCGACAAACACAGTGAGGCACTGAATAAGTCTGGACAAGACCTAATGCTCCACCCACGTCACCGTCACTTCCTCCCACCTGACACCACAACCACCCGCCACGCAACTCGGCATTCTATAAAAATCAAACCCATCAGAGCACCGAGGACTGACCGATACAAGAACAGTGCTATTCCATCCATTGTCCGCACAACAAACTCATTATAAATTTTAGACTAAGCATATCACTCTTATAATTACTATATTACTCATATAAGTACTCGATTGTATTATTGTCAGTGTATCACTGCTATCTCAATAGACCTATTATTATTACACACACACACACACACACACACACACACACACACACACACACACACACACACACACATATATATATATATATATATATATATATATATATATGAGACATTCTGACAGGCTGAACGTAAGCGGAGTAGGAAACAAAGGAGTCCTAGTCTTGAGTTTATTCTTGACTAATTTCGCAGGTATGCTTACCTGCGAAACTAGTCAGGAATAAACTCAAGACTAAGACTCCTGTGTTTCCTATTCCGCTTACGTTCATATATATATATATATATATATATATATATATATATATATATATACATATATATATGTATATATGTATGTATATATACATATACCTATATAAATGTACATATATATACACATATATATATATATATATATATATATATATATATATATATATATATATATATATATATATAAAACTTAAACCCACTCTCGGAGAAAGATAAGCCGAGATACAGAGTATACCGTATATTTCGAACACTAACTGTGGTCCTCTTCAGCTTATCTTTCTCCGAGACTGGGTTTAAGTTTGATTTTGTTCGTATGTTACGACACCTACGTTACTTGATTTGATATACATACATACATATATATATATATATATATATATATATATATATATATATATATATATATATATACAAAGGGGGAGTATGCCGACAGGAGACCTTTTGGTTCATATCTAGGTCGGATGCGAAATAAAATCATAATAATAATGAATAATAGATAAAAACTATAATAATGTAAGTAACAAATAAATTACATAAATAAATGCATAGGTATAGTTAAATAGTAAACAAACAGGTAATTAGTAAAAAAAAATAACAAATTGACATATAACTAATAATAAATGAGAATCAAACAGACAAATGATAACAAAACAAAAACAAATAATATAAAATAAATGATAATCATTACAGCATCTTGCTTAGGTGTTTATCTAAATGATTCTTAAAGCTTCGAACTGAACTACATTGCACTACCTGTGCAAGAAGTTTATTCCATTCATTAACTACAAGGTTGGCGAAGTTGTTTCTACCCACTTCCAAATTGAATCTATTTTCGGACAGTTTGAGTCCATTGCTTCATGTCTGATTCGCATTCACTGTGAAAATTTTGTTCCTTCTGATGCTGTAAATTCCATTTAGAATTATAAAGACCTGTGTCAAGTCACCTCTGAGTCTACGCTTTTTTAGGGAAAACAGATTCATATGTTTTAGTCGATATTCGTATGATTTATATTTGATATTTGAAATCAGTTTTGAAGCTCGCCGTTGTACTTTTTCCAGTCTGTCAATGTCTTTGATGAGATTCGGTGACCATACGGAAACAGCATATTCCAAATGTAGACGAACTAACGAAGGTAGGTCAAGCCCCTCTCAGGACACGGAAGGCAGAAGGTTGGTAGGGGTTGCTTGGCCACGATAATAGTGCAGGTAGGAGACTGTCACAAGTCGAGTAAGAGCGTTACTGGATACAGGTGCAGTGGTATCATTGATACAGGCGGACGCAGTACCGACAGGGTCAGACAAGTGAGTATCAGGTAGAAAGGTTAGAATTTTGCTGGCAGACAGCTCAGTTATGGCAAACGTTGGCGAGATCACAGTGATTTAGCTGGCTTGCACTTCACGCACACGTTCTTTGTGATTGGGGGAGTAGCTCCCCCCGCTGGTGATTTTAGGGATAGATTTCATGCCAGTAAATAGGGTAACCCTGACATTTAAGCAGTTAGTGTTCATAACAGAAGGCAAAGAAATTCCGGTAATTCTTTACCGAGCAGACTCGAGTCCCCATGACATGCCAATGTTGGTCCCGAGGAAGAGAAGACCTATCAGGAGACAAGGAGTAGCCACGTTCCCGATGAGACCGTTGGAAGCAACAAGGATGCCGAGTTTTACAGGATCCCTGATGGGTCTAACCCTTGCAAAGGTAGACCAACTCATTTTCCAGGGGCAGATAGCCACGGCGTTGCTCACAGCACGAACACACGCCGAATGTGTCTATGGGCCAGAAAATAGTAGAGCTGCACGGGACAGAGGAAGGAAAGACATGGGACAGAGTCTTGTTTCTGAACATTGGACCTGGTACCCATGAGATCCAAAGGTGACGCTATTAGAGGAGATTCAGCTGACGCAGGACGGTGGAACCGAGTGCACGGCGGGAGCGGTGCAAGCATCTAATAGAGTGAATAGGCTGAGGCAGGAAGTGAAAAGGTTATTTCCAGACCCCGCTAGCAAGGAGAGTCAGGCCTTGACCACCTGGTGGTCCAATATGAGTAAGTTTTGCCTTTCCAGGGGACCCATTTGCTGTGACGCCCCACTTTTTCCACGAAATTCATACACTGGATCCACCAGCGTACCGAAAATCTTACCCTTGTGCCTTAGAAATATACGAGTAAACATACCATACGAGAGCAGATCAGTGAAATGCTCAGTAGGGGCATTCTCCGCCCACCGCGATCCCCACAGAACGCCCTGATTGTCCCAGTAGTAAAGAAAGACAAGACCACCAGGCTCTGTCTTGACTTCAGAGCCTTAAATAAGGCCGTCATAACAGACAGTATTCCCCTCCCGCATATCAACTTGATGTTGCAGAACCCGTAATAGTCACATTTTCTAGGTGTTAGGTCTCATAACGGGGTACCTACAGATCCCACTGGAGGATGGCAGTTGTGAGAAAATGTCATTTTCAACACCAGACGGACACTAGAGTTCATGTCCTTGCCTTTTGATTTGAAGGACGCTCCGGCCTGCTTCCAAAGGGGTGATGAACCACGCATTGACGGGTCTCTTGGGAAACGCCACAATGGTACATATGGACGATATCGTTCTGGGAACCACCTAGGATGGTCACAATAGGAATTTGAAGGACGTCCTTGGGAGAATACAGGAGGCGGATCTCTCCCTAACACTGGAAAAGTGTAGTATTTTACAGAGGGAGGTCGCCCACCTAAGCCACGTGTTATCTCCGGACGGGATCGGGCCCCAGCCTGGTAAGGTATAGGCCACAAAAAAAATCCCTTGGGCACAGCGCCGTAAAGAATTGCTGTCCTTCTTGGGTTTACCGGGTTATTACCGTAAATTCATCCCAAATCTCGCTGGGATTTCCAGACCTCTTGTCAATATGATGAAGGATGAAAATGCTGGGATCGGTAATCGCGAGCTTGAATCATGGACAGTAGACCAAACCAAAGCGTTCGAGTCCCAGAAGTCATAACTATCCGGAACGGTGGTCCTTCCTTGCCACATTTTTTTTTCTGTACATTAATGATGCCAGTGGCACGACTATTGAGGGAGTGCTTCAGCAAGAGAACGACGAGGGTAGGAAGAGTCCACTTTCCTATTTCAGTCGAACTTTTACCGAACACGAACACAAGTACACCACACTGGCTTCCTTGTGAAGCTTTTGAGCGATCACAGGCCCTTGGTCTGGCTCTTTATCGTCAAGGGCACTGACACCCGAGTACTCCAGTGGCTGATGGTGATAGCTGACTTCGATCTCCAGCTGGAGTACATCGCTGGGTGGTTCAATATAGACGTGGA
>NC_134811.1:43271013-43273513 GCF_046742065.1 Oratosquilla oratoria
CATAGCTAACATATACATGAAACAAAGGAACAAGGACAATTTGAATAAGGGTAGCGGCCAATTACCCCCTGGAGGGCGGAAGGTCATTGTCAATTAACTTATGATGGTGGGGGGACATCAGGTCACAGTTGCCAGGGTCACATAGTTGCTGGGTTACATTTTACCTGATATTATCTTACTAATTTCTTGACAAATAAAATTATCAAGTTTGTATAAGCCCTTGTGTAGGTTGGTATTTTGATTAATGGTGGTATGAATCAAACTACACTCTATTAAATTTCTTGCTATTATGTTGTTGGTATAATAGATTGGCTGGGCATTACCCCAATCAACTGGATGATTATTTAATTCAATATGCTTGAATATACCACTAGAATTATTGCCATCCCTAACATTTTTCTTGTGTTGTTCAATTATAATGTTTAAGGGTTTGGCAGTTTGACCTATGTAAAATTGATTACACATTTTGCAAGGAATTTCATAAATGCACTCTTTTTTAATTTCAATACTATTGTTGATGAGTTTATGTTTTACTGTACTATCATTTTTAAAAACTACCTTTACGTTAAATCTTTTTAATAATTCTGTGATACTCAAAACATTTTCTTGAAATGGTAAAATTAAAACATTATGGTAATTGAAAGGTGATTTAGGCTGAGGAGTTAAAAATTATTTCCTTGCAAAATTGTAAGCAATATCAAGGAATTGCTTAGGGCATTTTAATTCTAGCCCAATGTTAAAAACATTTCTGATTTCTTCATCAATAAATTCAGGACTACAAATACGAAAAGCTCTTAAAAACATAGAAGCAAAGACTGTACGTTTAATATTATTTGGATGAGAATAATAATAATGAATATATGAACTTACATTGGTTGGTTTACGATATACTTTAAATTTAAGGCTATTGTCATGACGTAGGATAGTGCAAAACCCTTAAACATTAGAATTGAACAACATTAGAAAAATGATAGGGATGGCAATAATTCTAGTGGTATATTCAAGCATATTGAATTAAATAATCATCCAGTTGATTGGGGTAATGCCCAGCCAATCTATTATACCAACAACATAATAGCAAGAAATTTAATAGAGTGTAGTTTGATTCATACCACCATTAATCAAAATACCAACCTACACAAGGGCCTATACAAACTTGATAATTTTATTTGTCAAGAAATTAGTAAGATAATATCAGGTAAAATGTAACCCAGCAACTATGTGACCCTGGCGACTGTGACCTGATGTCCCCCCACCATCATAAGTTAATTGACAATGACCTTCCGCCCTCCAGGGGGTAATTGGCCGCTACCCTTATTCAAACTGTCCTTGTTCCTTTGTTTCATGTATATATTAGCTATGCATTTCTATTACTCTGTACTTGTTGCACTGAAGATGTAATATACGAAAGCGCTCTGCTTCGTTAGTTTCTTTTCCAAGTAGTCTACTTTGCATAAGTGAACACACGTTCCCGTGTTCTTATTAGTATATATATATATATATATATATATATATATATGTATATATATATATAGATATGTGTGTGTGTGTGTGTGTGTGTGTGTGTGTGTGTGTGTGTGTGTGTGTGTGTGTGTGTGTGTGTGTGTGTGTGTGTGTGTGTGTGTGTGTGTATGTGTGTGTGTGTGTGTGTGTGTGTGTGTGTGTGTGTGTGTGTGTGTGTGTGTGTGTGTGTGTGTGTGTGTGTGTGTGTGTGTGTGTGTGTGTGTGTGTGTGTGTGATTCACCATGGTCTTGGGTCACGTGTTGTACTCGTGATCTACAGCTATTTCCATCCCGAAAGAGAGCTCAGAGCTCGTATATGACAGATCTATGGGTAATACTGTGACCTTACACACACACATACACCCAACTCCCTGCCCACGAGAGTTGGAGTAACGACCCACAGCGGAGTGATACTGAAATTATTTCAGACCTGAATTGGATTCGAACCCGCCGTAGTGACAGCAAGAAACTCTAACACTGCACGACGAGTCGTGTGTGTGTGTGTGTGTGTGTGTGTGTGTGTGTGTGTGTGTGTGTGTGTGTGTGTGTGTGTGTGTGTGTGTGTGTGTGTATGTATATATATGTGTTTATATATAAATATATATATATATATGTATATATACACATATATATATACATATATATATATATATATATATATGTAAGAGGCCGGAAGATAGAGGTAGACATTTAAGGTAAATCAGAGTAGATCGAGAGGTAGATGGAGAACGAATGCTTATCCAGGGTCAGTTGTTATGAATACTTATGAAAACAACGGCCGACGGCCGACAGGCGTCAAGGATAGCTGAGTCAGACTCGCGCCATGTATATGTTGTATATGAAACAAAATGCGGAGTGTCGCCTGGTGTGTAATATTGTTTTGACTATAGTAACTGTAAGTGGATAAGCCATTTTTTGTTACGACATAATGCTTACATTGTGACATATTTTAGAAGAGTATAACAGCCTCTCTAATTGGAGAAAAAGGTGGAGGAGAA
>NC_134811.1:43286013-43288513 GCF_046742065.1 Oratosquilla oratoria
AGCGCTGGGATTTATTAGTTCAAAACTGACAAAGGTTTCTGACATCTGAAAAAGGCCAAAAGAAAATCCTTTAAGGGAGTGTCGCCAATGATAATACGAAAAATTTTGGTACATGAGCGAATTTTAGGTAAACATTTCAAAAGAATCTCTATGATGATGGCAACATTCATACAAAGTTATACAACTGCATTTCGTTTCTATTTTCTATGCAGTATAAAAAAGATAAAATATTGGCAACCTCTGGCAACCCCATTGTATAAAAAACAGTCTGTATATTGAAATAGCGCCAACATTTCTATAGCTATTTCGTTTTTTGCTATAAAATTGTGTTCATGGAGATATTTGGTAACTCCTCCCACCAGCATACCATACAAAGATAGTGGACAGGGCACTAGTACTCTTGAAAAGTTCAAAATTAGGTGACGTCGCTCCTGGCATTCTCCCGTACGCAACAATTTTGATTCCTCGCCCTGTATTGTTGCTGTGATCATGGAAAAAAGAACAAGAAACAAGAGAGTGAAGCGGCAGAATATAGAGAGGCCCGTGAGTGCCTGAAATGGAAACAAGAAAGAAAAAGAATGAAAGAGGAGAAAAGCAGCACAGCTGCACCCAGCACTCCACAACCATTTACTAGCCACGCCCACCTTACATCTCCTCCACCCACCTTCACCTCACACCTCATCAGCAAAAAAGAGGAAATTGGAGATTTGCTATACATCGCAACTATCAAACAATGGCTGCGACAAATGGTCGCGTAAATTTAAATACCCCGTCCTATAAAAGTTTATGTTTTTGTTCTTTCTTTTGTAATATTTTCGATTATTCTTTATGGATTCTTGTCATTTTTGTTTCATTTGAAAGAAAATATTAAACTCTTTATTTTCCACAGTAAAGAAAAAAAACAATAATAATATTAAAAAATATATATATCTTAGTACTACTAAAAAATTAATTGGATGGGTTCTCTGACTTTTGGGTGGTTTTGCAAAACGCCTCGCGCCCCTGTGTTGACGTGGTGATTTTGTAACGCTTCTCAAGCCAGAGCTCTGACTTTTGGGTGGTTTTGCAAAACGCCTCGCGCCCCTGTGTTGACGTGGTGATTTTGTAACGCTTCTCAAGCCAGAGCCAGTAAGCCTTTTTCGTTTTAACACACACCCTTTCATTACTTTTCCAAAATGTCTGAGGAAGTTTCTTCTAGGATGAAACGTTATCGACACTTCTGGAAATGGGTGACGTGCTCAAAAAAGATACAAAAGAAAGACACCAAAAACAACTCTGAGCTTCTTGGACAGCTTCGAGCAGAACACACTAGAACCTTTCCGGGTCTTTACGGAAAAACCAAAAGCTTTTCTGTGATAGAGTCTTTAAAGGAGTTCCATTTAAAAGTTCTTCAGTTTAATGTCACCATACGTAAAAATGAAGACTTTTCGTATTCAGATGAAATGTTTGACGATTTACAATTGTTTAACGGAGACGTCGAAAAGAGTAAATTCGATGGTTTTCCAAGCACTATTTCGCGGGCTACAAGAGTTTCATAAAACATGGAGGCAGGGGTGATCACAGAAATTACCAAATGCACTACATCGACTCAATTTTTACAAGCGTCAAGAGAAGAAGAACAAGAACGCTATAAAGAAAGTCAAAGAAGAGGCTGAAAAAAGAGGCTCCAAGAAAAGATTGAAGAAGAAATGCGGAAAGCCGCCGAGGAAGAGTAACGGAAAAAGCAAGAAAAGCTGGATAGAAAGCAAAAACTGATGGAACTTAAAAAGGGAAGGGATGAGAGGCGTGTTAAACGGTTGGAGAAAAAAAGACTTGAGCAACAATTGAAAGAGGAGAAACACCGTAAAAAATTAGAGGAGAAACGTCTCGAAGAACAAAGAAAAGACGAGAGACTACGTCTAAGAATGGAAAAACGCGAGCTGGCGAAAGAAGAACTAAAAAAAAAAGAATGATTTGAGAAATCTGAAAAGAAATATAGGTTCTACTACAAGAGCAAAAGAAAATGCTAGAAGAAGACAGAGCAGAAAGAAAACAAGATATGGAAGAGAGACGTGAAAAACCGTCAATCGACATATTTTCCATAGACAAACTAAAAGGAGTGATAACCGATGAAAATAAAGTTGAACCTCAAAATCTCGGCAAGCTAGGAGACTTCAAATGTAAATACTGCCAAGCCTTGATGTGAAAAAAAGAGCCCAGGACTGTTTGTTGTAATAACGGGCAAGTCGCGGCTGTTATTCCATCAGAAATCAAAGACAAGACTGTTAAAAGCCTATACGACGGAACTTCTGAATTTTCTGATCGTTTTCTTGGAGATTTAGTAGGATTCAACAATTTGTTCTGTTTTACCTCTTTCTCAACACCTCGCAAGTTAGAAAATGCTTTAGAGAAATCCATATGTTTCAAGGTTCAAGGAAGAATTTACCACAGGTTAGGATATTTGAATCCTGGAAGATTTCAAGAAGGACCTCTAAACCATCAGGCTTCGGGAAGCCGTGGA
>NC_134811.1:43298513-43301013 GCF_046742065.1 Oratosquilla oratoria
TCAAAACATATGTACTTCAACTTATATTCTTCCATTTACATGCTTAAAAGTGACTATAATTGTTAGACACATATTTTAATGAAAATTACAAAAATAATTATGAAAAATAAGATATTGTTGACTTCAGAGGGTGCTTGACTGAAAGCATGAAACATGAAGCGGTTGGTCATCATCATTTTGTAGAGACCAATGTCCCAACTATCTTTAAGGAAAAGCAGAGCTACAACAAATGAATAATAAATGTGTTTCATAAACCATGAAATCTGAAGAAAAAAAACGAGGTGATTATTTTGACTTTGACCAATTTTACGCAAAAATTATGAACTGGTTTTAATGAAATTTTCAGGGAAGGTTGATACTAGGTCCAGCAAACAATCTATAAGTTTTTAATGGTATCTAAGTTTATTATTTATAAGTTTTTATGGCTCTAAGCACTCCTACCCTGACTCAGCAAAACCCCATCCTTCGTTGACGGAAGTTTGTGGTCTCAGAGGGTTTTGAGTTTTCTTGAGAGGACATGAGTCGAGCAATTCATACATAATGCTAGTGATAATGAAGAACATATTCTATTGGATATACTTGAAAGTGGAATTTGTGATACTGAAGAATCTAATTGCAGTCATCGCAGATGGGGGTTGAATGGTCCTGACACACTGGTCTTTTGCAGTGTAGGCAGTAGTTCTTGGTCTTCCTGTCAGACTTCCGGTCACACAAGGCACATCGCTTTCTCATAGAAGAGGTATCCGCTTGCTGATGGGGCATGTTCAAGCCAAAGACTGTTCTGATGGTCATCAAAGTACTTTTGTGCATCCCCTTGAAGTTCATCCTCTCCTCTGCCCATGGCCGTATCATCTCTTCTGCCAGCTCAATCAGATACTTCCGGCGTGATGAAAGTTCCGCCTGTCCATCACGTTTCCTCATTTCATTGCAGGTGATATAGGAGTTGACACCGGCGGCGTTGACCAGTCCGTACATTATGCACAAAGGCCACCGTTTGGTTATTCGGCTGCACGTATATCGGGCACACGTTTGATCAAACGCGTCAACCTCTCCTTTTGTGTTGTTATAATACAAGATGATTTCTGGCTTCCCACAGTCATCCATAACAGGTTGTTGGTGCATTGAGGAGATCAACGGCACAATTTTTTTCTTCTTCTTGTCAGGTAAATGTGACACAAGTGCCATGGTTGTGTCAAAGAGGAAAGACGTGCACCCTTTTCTGATGACCGTCTTGTCTGTCATCAGAGCTGGTACTTGTGGCTTCTTGTCCCTCAGTGTGCCTACATATGTGAGCCCATAATTTTTCAAAAGATCTTGTACAAGGAGGATAGATAAGAACCAGATGCATGTGTGGGAATAGAGTGGCTAAAATGTGGCGAGATGTCACATCTTATGATGATATGAGAATAGTGTGAGAAGAAACATATCAACAGAACAGAAAATATCAAACATTTATATGTGATACAAATTAAATTTGAACTAAAAGAGGGGAAGGATGAAATAAATTACAGCTGTATGTGTGGGAATAGAGTGACTGAGGTGCCCTAAAATGTGGCGAGATGTCACATTTTATGATGATATGAGAATAGTGTGATCTTGTTGTGAGAAGAAACATATTAACAGAACAGAAAATATTAAGCATTCATATGTGATACAAATTAAATTTGAACAAAAGAGGGAAGGATAAATCAATCAAATAAAATGTGGCGGAATGTCATGCTTTATGATAATATGAGTATAGTGTGACCATGATATGAAAAGAAACTCACATTACCAGAACAGAAATTAAACATTGTGATAAAAATCAATGTAATCAAAAGAGGGAAAATGGAATAAGTTAAATAAATAAAATAAATTAAATAAATAAAATCGAACTCGGATGTATGTTTTTCTGTTGATAAAAAAGAAGAAATTATTATTTACCCATAAGTATAAATGATAAAACATTTATATGACATGAACAAACCTCAGGTAAAGTGGGGTCTGACAATTAAAAAACAAAAAAGTATGGGGTCTGTCTGACCCCACTTTACCTGTTAAGGGTTAAAGATTCTGATTTTTTCAGAGGCAAATTCGATAAATGTCGAGTTAGCAGCTTTTGGTCAAATTTCTGAATTTTTGACGGTAAGACTCAGGAGTAACTTGATAGGCATTGAGTATGCTAGATTTGACTATTTCATAGGATGAGTATTCCTCAAGACTGTTGAAGACTTTGGCGGCTGTTCCTATCAATTTGCTCTGTATGATCCAAACCCATTCTTCTACTGGCCAGTTTACGTGCTCAGCTAAACGTTCAAATCGCCTAAAAAAGTATTCTGTGTCTGACTCATTGAAATTGGGAAGGGAGGCAATTTGGTTATTTAATAGGTGGGTAGATTTATTTTTCCTATCTATGTCGGCTAATTTCAACTTTCGTTCGTACTCTACTTCGAGTTCCTTTTCTCTGTTCTCACGTTCTCTTTCACGCTCACACTGTCTTTCTCTCGCCCTCTTAATTTCA
>NC_134811.1:43306013-43313513 GCF_046742065.1 Oratosquilla oratoria
ATATGTATATATATATGTATGTATATATACATACATATATACATGTATATATATATATATATATGTATATATCTGTACATACACACATACATACATACATATATACGTATATATATATTTAGTGTGAACTGCTTAAATAAGATAAAACAGGAAAAATAGTATAAGAAGAAATTGAGAGAGGAGTGGGAGGGAGTGAAGGATAGAGTAGAACTAGGAGTTGAGGAGGAATGGGGATGGTTCAAGGAGGAAGTCATAAGGTGTACAACTATGGTGTGTGGAACAAGGAGAGCGGGAGGAAATGGAAGGAAGGGTAGTGAGTGGTGGGATGAGAAAGCAAAGAAGGTTGTAGAAGAGAAGAAGCAGGCATTCATAGATTGGCTACAAATTAGGACAAGGGAATCGTATGAGAGGTACAAAGTAAAGAGAATGGGAGTTAAGCATAAGATAAAGGAAGCAAAGAGGAGAGCAGATTTGAAATGGGGTAAGAGTATGACAAAAAAATAACAAAAAGATGCTTTCGAAAGAAATTAACATAGGAATAGGAGGCGAATCAAGTAGAGAAGAAAAGGTATAAGGTGCAGATGGAGAGATGATAATGAAAGAGAAGGCAGTGAGAGGAATATGGGCAGAGTATTTTAGGGAGTTACTAAATGTGAAGGAGGATAGGGAGGGAAAGGTAGTTGCAGTGGGAAGCGCTAAAAAATTAGAGTGATGAGTGAGGAAAATGGAGGAGAAATACGGAAAGATCAGGTGAAAGCAGCTCTTAAGATGATGAGAGCAGGGAAGGCACCTGGGTTGAATGGATACGATGCAGAATGTCTGAAGAAAGGAGGTACAATTATGGTGGACTGGCTGGTGAGGTTATTCAATGTTTGTTTAAGAGAGGGTAGAGTACCGGAGGACTGGAGGAGTGCCTGTATTGTTCCGCTTTACAGGGGAAAGGGGGACAAGTGTGAGTGTAGTAGCTTCAGAGGGATCAGCTTGTTGAGTGTAGTTGGGAAGGCTTATGGGAGAGTCTTGATTGAGGGGATTAGGAGAGGAACAGAGGGAGTAATTGGTGAGGAACGGTGTGATTTTAGGATAGATAGGGGTTGTATAGATCAGAGTTTTGTGGTAAGACAGATATGTGAGAAAAATATAGGAAAAGGAAAGAATGTTTTTTGGGCTTTTATTGATATGGAAAAGGCTTACGTCAGGAAGGCACTGTTGGAGGTACTGCAGATATATGAGATAGGAGGAAAGCTGTTAAGAGCAGTCAAGAGTTTTTACAAGAGTAGTAGAGCTTGTGTTAGGATTAGAAATGGAGAGAGTGAATGGTTTGAGGTAAAGGTGGGACTTCGTCAGGGATGTGTTAAGTCGCCCTGGCTATTCAATCTATACATGGATTGGGTGGTGTGAGAGTTGAATGCAAGGGTAGTGGGTCAGGGGTTGGAGATGGTTAAAGAAAATGGAGAAAAGTGGGAACAAGGCCAATTATTCTTTGCTGACGACGCTATGCTTGTAGCAGGATCAGAGGAGGGATTGAGGAAGTTAGTGATAGAGTTTGAGAAGGTGTGTGAAAGAAGGAAGATAAAGATAAATGTGGGCAAAAGAAAGATGAGGAGATGTACAAGGGGAGATAGTGACAGCAGGCTGGAAGTAAGCATTAAGGGTGAGAGACTGGAGAAAGTGGATAGTTTTAGATACTTGGGTGCGAATGTGTCAGGAAATGGAGGAGTGGGGGTGGAGGAAGAATGTAGATTGAGAGAAGCGAGTAAATGCCTTAGTGGATTAAAGTATCATGATAAATAGACATCTGGGAATGGATGCTAAGAGGAGGTTATATGAAGGAGTGATTGTACCAACAGCACTATACGGGGCAGAAACATGGAACATAAGGGAGGAAGAGAGGTGTACTTTGAATGCGTTTGAGATGAAATGACTGAGAAGTATAATAAGGGTTACTAGGCTAAATAGAGTGAGAAATGGGGAGGTGAGGAGGTGAACAGGGGTAGAAAGGGAGCTGGGAGATAGGATTGATGAAAGAGTGTTAGGATGGTTTGGACACATGGAAAGAATGAATAAAGAAAGATTAGTGAAAGAGGTGTGGAAGGCAGAGGTGGAAGGAGTGAATATGAGGGGACGTCCTAGGATGAGATAGATGGATGGGATGAAAGGAGCATTACAAAAGAGAGGAATTCCTCTCTTTTGTAATGCTCCTTGTGTGTGTGTGTATGTGTGTGTGTGTGTGTGTTTGTGTGTGTGTGTGTGTGTGTGTGTGTGTGTGTGTGTGTGTGTGTGTGTGTGTGTGTGTGTGTGTGTGTGTGTGTGTGTGTGTGTGTGTGTGTGTGTGTGTGTGTGTGTGTGTGTGTGTGTGTGTGTGTGTGTGTGTATCTTCTGAACTCTCCCGTTCTGTCTCAACAGACATTCCTCTCTTTTGTAATGCTCCGTGTGTGTGTGTGTGTGTGTGTGTGTGTGTGTGTGTGTGTGTGTGTGTGTGTGTGTGTGTGTGTGTGTGTGTGTGTGTGTGTGTGTGTGTGTGTGTGTGTGTGTGTGTGTGTGTGTGTGTGTGTGTGTGTGTGTGTGTGTCTGTGTGTGTGTGTGTGTGTGTGTGTGTGTGTGTGTGTGTGTGTGTGTGTGTGTGTGTGTGTGTGTGTGTGTGTGTGTGTGTGTGTGTGTGTGTGTGTGTGTGTGTGTGTGTGTGTGTGTGTGTGTGTGTGTGTGTGTGTGTGTGTGTGTGTGATGTGTGTGTGTGTGTGGTGTGTATGTGTGTGTGTGTGTGTGTGTGTGTGTGTGTGTGTGTGTGTGTGTGTGTGTGTGTGTGTGTGTGTGTGTGTGTGTGTGTGTGTGTGTGTGTGTGTGTGTGTGTGTGTGTGTGTGTGTGTGTGTGTGTGTGTGTGTGTTTTGCGATGTCGATTTGGTCTCTTCATACTTCGGTGTATCTTCTGATTTTCATTTTATTCATATATAGTTCCGGCAAGTCCGAAAGCTAGTGCTAAAGTGTCATAGATTTTTTTTTTTTTTTTAATATTCACTCTTTTTTCTTTGTCCTTGTTTACTCAAAAGCATTGTTATAAAATCACTGCCCAAAAATGAAATGCATATACTATGGTCTCTCTGTACCTTCACATTTTCTTCTGACTTGTCCTGTGACGAAGGTCATTTGTAATACCGTAGTAGTTGGATAAACCGTAATTGACCGAAGGCTTATTTTTTGTTCATGCACCACGTAGTAACCAAGATCATAACCATGATCATCTCCACAACCACCAATATCATCCCTACCGAGTAATCACCACAACCATTGCCACTATTATCAGCCTCCATTCACTGCTAACAATCACAAAAACATTTCCTTCATCACCACTACCTCAGCCTCTATCACCATAACCAATACGAACACCACTACCACCAAGTCCTTTACAAAATCAGGAGAAATGGAAAGCCTCCACTGGAGGGGAAAGATTTCAACGTAGCGCATTGGGGTCGCATCAAACTATGCTCTGCCAAAGATGAAATCGTATTTGTTTCTCCTTAAAAGGATGCAGAAAACGAAAAAGAATGAAAAGGAGGGGAAGGAGAAGAAGAAGAAGAAGAGGAAGCAGTAGAAGAAGAAATGGAAGCAGAGGAAATAGAAGAAGAAATGGATGCCGACGAAGGAGAAAATGAAGACGGAGAATAGAACCCAGCTGAAGACGAGAACTAGAATGAAAGTAAAGAACTTCAGAACGAAGAGGAAGAGAACGGTAATGACACTAAGGACGAAGAAAAAGAACGCGAAGAAGAAGAATAATAATAAGAAAGTGAAGAAGAAGAAGAAGAAGAAGAAGAAGAAGAAGAAGAAGAAGAAGAAGAAGAAGAAGAAGAAGAAGAAGAAGAAGAAGAAGAAGAAGAAGAAGAAGAAGAAGAAGAAGAAGAAGAAGAAGAAGAAGAATTTTAATTCATCTATGCATTTTATTTCTTCTTTCTTGATTCTTTCTCCTTTGTTTTTTCTTTTCTATTTCATCCTTCTTTTACTTTCTACTCTTTGTCTCTATTCCACTTTTGTTTTCTCTTTTCTATTTAATTTATCTCCTGTGTCCTTCTTTCCTGATCCTTTCTCCTTTGTCCGTTCTTCTCTATTCCTTCTCTCTATCCTTTTCCTCTTCTCTTCCTTCCTCTTCTGTTTTCTCTTTTTGTTTATCTCTTTTTGTCTTCTGCTTATTGTTCTCCCAGTTTCCTTTTTTTCTGTGCTTTCTATTTTGTTCTAGTTCTAGGTTATTTTCTCCTTATCTCTTATTTTTTCTCTCTCTTCCATCATCTTATCCCTTCTCTAGTTTAACTAAATTAATTTTCACTTGCCTTATGCAACGTGTCATACATTTCCTAACAGGATACAAAAAACTCTCTAAAAGAATTACGTCTCGCTATCATTTTAGCAACATCAGTAAAAAAAGATGGTAAAATTTGTGTGGAAACTTAAAAAGAAAAATAGATTCTCTTTTTCTTACATTAAATAAACGACAAAATAATGGTAATAAAAACATATGTAGCACATTAAACAAAATCGGTAGATAACTGAACAAATTAGCTATCAACAAGAGAAAATTTAAATAAATGATTTACAATTGATAAATATTTTTTTATTGTCAGCAAAGTAGTTCAGTAAAGAACGGGACGGACATATATATATATATATATATATATATATATATATATATATATATATATATATATATATATATATGCAGACAAACCACTGGGAAAATGAAAGAGATGAGACCGAGCGCTTTCGTCTATTCAGACATTTTCACCTTGAAAATGTCTGAATAGACGAAAGCGCTCGGTCTCATCTCTTTCATTTTCCCAGTGGTTTGTCTGCATACTAGTATCACGCGTTCAAGTGATTTCTTCTGCATATATATATATATATATATATATATATATATGTATACATACATATATATATATACATATATATATATATATATATATATATATATATACATTATTGAATGAAATGGCAAGTTTGTTGTGACAAAGCTTTTTGTTAATCTTCTTTCTTTTTCATAAGGAGACTTTGCCTTCCATAGGCAGGAGTCTGAGCAATTCGCCGTATACCATGACATAGAGATGAATATACTCGAAAGCCAAAACGTCTTTTCGCACCTCCTGGTGCTTCTTTAGTGACAATTGAAGTAATTCTGAATTCTGAATTCCTAGGAAAAACCACCCACTTGCGCGGGGTCGGTTTTTGTGAGAGGGGAAGAATGTTTGTAAGAAAATGAAAAGATAGTAGTGTATAAAAGAGGGCTATTGGCACCGGGCGATTTAGCGAGCGATTAGGGGCTGTTGGTGGTCGTGGCTCGGGAGAAATGGACTGGAAGCTTGGACGGCGGCGCCGACGCCGGGATTAGGATCACCAAAAGTTTAGAAAATGGTAGAAGGCGTAGTAGTAGAGAAAGGTGGGAAAACGGAAAAATATTTAGTGGGAGGTAAACTGAAATGAAAAGATGTAGTATAAGAGAAAGTTAGAAAGGAGGCGAATTTTAGTCGAAAAAAAGTAAGTGTAGATGTTTGTGCGTGTGTCATGGCAATGTTCGTGAGAAGTGTGTGTGTGTGTGTATCCTACGGGAAGTGAGTAGAGTTCACTTCCCGCGTGTAGAGCGCGTTCCTGATAAGCCACAGTTAGGGCCTGAGTAGCTTGCTTTTCCCCAGGTTGGGTTTGGGATTCCGTAGAGTTGAGTCAGTGATTGTGCGAAGGGGGGGGGGTTGTATTATCTCTCTCCTTCCAATCACAACTCTGAAAGCAGAGAATTACGTGATTGGGAATTGTGTGTAAATGTCGGAAGTGTAAACTCGCTCGCCAGCGTCAGCGAAGAGGCCAGCGTTAGGTTGCGGGCCGGTTGGACAGAGCGGCGTCCCCATTCCTCTCTGTCGACCAGCCTGCGATTAGATGAGGGCTCTGATTAAGAGTTGGGTTGGGCCTCGCAAGTGTGCGTGTGCCTCTTTTCTTCCAAGCACTACTCGGAAAACAGAGAATTACGTGACTTGGGAAATGTGTGTATTTGTCTTGGTGTAAACCCGCCTGCCAACGTCAACAAAGAGGTCGGCCTGTGCCAGACCGGCAGCAGCAAAGGAGATATATCTCCTCGCCACCATCGGCCGGCGAAGATTCCTGGGCGTTGGTCGAGAGAGCTGGAGTGAAGAGACATCCGACCTCTGGGAGCGGTGAGTTGATTCTCCAACGATGCAATCGTTCCTTTCGAGCTGGTGTTAACTAGGAGGTCAAGGAAGTCGGTGGGAGACTTGACGCTGTAGGAGGCTCGTCCGTAAGGTGTGAGGATTTCACCTAATTTCTTTGCTATGTGGTAAGATGGTGTTAGGATCTTAGAGATAATGGGTCTAAGTTTGTTCCCTGGCTTATGCGTTGTGACATTACCATAGCAATAACCAAGACCATAGTCTCCAGATAGCTTATGGAGCTTTGTGCCGCCTTTAGTAGCGTTAACGTTGTCAATTAGTTTATTTAATTTCTTTTTCAAAGACTCCGTTGGATCTTTAGTAATTTTCTTGAATTTGCTTGTATCACCCAAGATTTGGTCTAGTTTTTTGCAAATATTCGTCTGTCTCTATTAGGACATAAACAACAGTTTTGCCGGCTCTTCTAATGGTGATGTTAGGGTCGGAACGGAGCTGCTTGGCTGCTTCAATATGTCTCTTCTCCAGGATTTGGCTTTTGAAGCTTCCTCTGCTTTTTGGTGATTCGCTGATAACCTCTGTCCTGAATGGAGGTTCTATTCTTATTTTGTTTTGTTTAGCTAGTTTTTCAACGTCGTCTATGAGGATCTCGCATTCGAGGCGTTTCTCATATTTTGAGGGGGGCTTCATGATGTGGCAGTTCAGTCCCATATTAAGAATTTCTTCCTGATCAGTAGTTAAGGTCTTACTGGTTAGATTAGTGTAGCCTTTCAGGGGACGAGGGTCCTTGAGCTGTCCTCCATTGAGAGTATCCAAATTTCTCTGGTTGATGCTGGATATGGCTCGCATATGCGAGTCAAGCATTCTGCTGTATGCAGTTTCAATTTGTTCCTTAATTTAGCCTGTGATGAAGGTTCCCTCCCATTTCTTGATGTTCTGGTGAAACAGGGAGAAGAAACTTTCAACACCTCGGTTTACGTTAAATCCACCAATCAAGGACATTGCCTAAATGGATCAAGAGAGTGCCCTCAGAGGTACAAGGATTCGACAATAGGTGCCCTTATTAGAAGAGCCCTCACACACTGCAGAAACTGGAGGGCCGTATACTCAGAGCTGGAGAGGGCCACGCAAGTCCTCTTCAACAACGGATTTGCCAACAAAGACATTGAAAGAATAATTAAGAAGATAATGGACACGTGATACCTAAAAAAGGAAGATGACCAAACAACAAAAAATATCATTAATATATTTTATAAATCATTCTTCTCCACGGCTTACAAGGAAGATGGGAGAATTATGAAGCAAATAATCAGAAGGAACATCAAGCAGACACCAAAATTA
>NC_134811.1:43326013-43346013 GCF_046742065.1 Oratosquilla oratoria
AACCTTGATGCGAGTACAAAGACCCCAAGCCTGTAAACTACAGACCTAGGCACAAAAACACCAAATTCCACTTCCTCGCTCAGTCAGAAGTAGTGTATTGATATTAGCTCATGATGGTTTCGCAGGACACTTAGGAGTAAGGAAAACAGACCTCAAGGTATTTGATAGCTTTATCCTGGCCGGGAATGCAAAAAGTCACCACTAATTTCATCAGGACCTGTCACGTCTGCCAGGCGGCGGGTGAGCCAAATCCAAAAATTGCTAAAGCCCCACTTAAGTCCATTCCCATCAGTGAAGAACCCTTTGATAAAATAGAAATAGATTGCGTGGAACCATTACCTAAATCAGAGAAGGATGATGAATAGATGTTAACTCTGTTAATGTGGCTATCCGTTACCCGGAGGAATTTCCTCTTAAATCAGTTTCATCTCAGTCAATCATTAAACCCCTACTGTCAATGTTTACATCTAAAGGAATCCCTCGACAACTTCAATCTGATCAAGGATCCAATTTTACCAGTTCTCTTATCAACCAGGTCCTTACGGAGTTAAGGATAAAGCATGTTACATCCTCCGCTTACCACCCGCAATCTCAGGGTTGTGTGGAAAGGTACCATCAATCACTGAAAGCCATGCTGCGCAAATATTGCCCAGGACAACAAGGACCTTTAAATTATATAATTGAAAATCCTAACAGAAGGAAAAAATCAGCAGCTGGTACAAACGTTACCCTTCCAGACCACTAGAGGAGGGTACCAGGACCGTGCCCATATCTATTGTGAATCCTGTAACATTGCCGGAGAAGGACGAAAGCACTCCAACTACAGATTTTTCCTTGCCCAACAGTGCCTTCTCCAATAGAGAAACATTGCTTCACCTAAATGAGTATCTCCCTTGGCTTCACACAAGTCAAATAACTCAATTAATCAGTGTCATAAAACGGTTTCCAAAAAATTACCCTAGACCACACAGGCTTATGCAATGTTTTCCAACATAACATTCAGTTTAAAGATCCAAATCAAGTTCCCATCAGACAGCGTTTATATCCCCTAAACCCCGAAAAGACTGAAATCCTTAGAAAAGAAGTCCAGTACCTCTTAGATCATGGTTTGGCAGAACCTAACCATTCCCCCTGTGCTTCACCCTACCTTTTGGTATCAAAGGCAGATATTTTACTTCGTATGTGTACGGACAATCGTAAAATAAATAATATCACCGTCCAGGATGCATACCCCTTGCCCCTCATTGAACAGTTACTAGATATGATAGGTGATGCCCCTTTCATATCTACAATAGATATGTTAAAAGGTTACTATCAAGTAGCCTTAACCCAAGAAGCAAAACCCATCTCTGCCTTCGTAACTAACCCCTTTTGGTCTGTACCAAAACAGAGTGATTGCGTTTGGATTTACTAATGCCCCTGCTACCTTCCAGAGTTTTATTAATGTTGTCATCCAAGGTCTACCTGGAGTAGGAGCGTATCTCGACGATGTGGTGGTAGTAGCTGACAACTGGGAAGACTACTTGGCCCGACTAGATGGTCTATTTCATCGTTTGAAGGAAGCGGACTTGGTGATCAACTTACAGAAATCCGTTTTTGCTCGAGGGACCGTGACTTACCTAGGCCACATCGTCGGTGGTGGTTCGGTGCTGCCCAAGAAAGCCAACGTGGAAGCGATCCTAGCCTTTTCTACACCAAGGACAAGGGAGGAGGTGATGAGGTTCCTTGGGATGGACGGGTATTATCGCCGCTTCTGGAAAAAATTCTCAACCGTCGCGGCTCCCCTTACCGACCTGACCAGCTACATCAAATCCTTCCAGTGGTCCCTATCCTGCAGACATCTTTCGAGAACATCAAATCATTCCTGACTTCCGAACCGGTGCTCAAGACTCCTAACTACAACCTACCATTCCACCTGCAAACAGATGCCAGTGGAGTTGGAGTGGGGGCAGTGTTGCTACAACCTGATCCTACCTCCACCATTCTCCATCCTATGGCCTTCTCAGCGAAGCTCAACAAACATCAAGAGAGCTATTCCACCATAGAGAAGGAAGCCCTATCTCTCATCCTGGTAATCAAGAAGTTACAGTCTTACCTCCAATCATAAGCAGCGCCCATCAAGAAATTCACCGACCATAACCCTCTTACTTTCATTCAGAAAGCCAAGCTGCAGAATCAGAAGATTCTTCGTTGGCCTCTAACCTTACCAGAGTACCATCTAGATATCGACAATATAAAAGGGCCTGACAACATCATTACAGATGCTCTCTCCCATGCTCCAGTCAGCTAACCTCCTTCATGTTACCCTTCGTAGGTCCTCGATGGGGAAGTGTCACGATACCTCCCCTAGACAGGTGACATGATACCCCATCCGAGTGTCAAGATACCCATTCACCTGAATGACACCCCTCCAACTACTACTAGTCTCCTACTTCGTCATTTGTTCGAAGGAACAAGCAGTCAGCCTTCTCCCCCCTCCCCAGCTTGGGTCACTCCGCAGCAAAGCGATAGTTTGGCAATTCGCCTTAACAACCGTTCTCAGCCAATCACTGACCAAGACGTCATCTTAGATCTATTTTATAAGCCAGGCATTTCCAAAACTCAGTAGACTCGCCTCTAGCTAGCTGCCAGCTCCGCTTCCTCTGATTATATGATTTATCGCTTGGACGACTCGACGTGCCAGGTTTCAGTCTTACCCGTTCTATATCTACATTACTCATTCCCAATTAATTGTGTATGTATTATTTGTTAAGATTGATATTATTATTATTATTTTGTTAAGTTTATTGTCTCTGATTATATCTTATACAGAAACATTAAATGGTTAACACTATCTTCTGTCTTTCGGTATACCAATAGTCTGATGCGTTTTCATGACCCTATTCTAACTTTGTTGTGGCTTGGGCACTCGGTATGCCCTTACATTTAACAAATATTTTTCCAGCCTGAGTCAAAACAATATGTATATATATATATATATATATATATATATATATATATATATATATATATATATATATATATATATATCTATATCTATATCTATATCTATATATATATCTATATCTATATATATATATATATATATATAGATATAGATATATAGATATATATATACACTCAGAGCAGTGGGCGAGATGTAGGGATCACCTGTCATCCAGGAGTAGCAAAGATAACAAGGATGGAGGGAGGATCAATGGGAGTGGTGTATGTGGGGATCGAAAGGGTGGTAGTGGATTTTATGCATTTGTTTTTTGGCTACCTCCCTTGTAAGGGGAAAAACCTTTGATATATATATATATATATATATATATATATATATATATATATATATATATATATATATATATATATATATATATATATGTATAAAATAACCACTCACACAGCCGCACACATAATCTGAAATATACATATCCCTCCAGTTGGCTTTTCGATTTGCACTTCAACATGAGGTCTTGATGGCAAAGCAAACAAATCACTTTAATCCTCTTGTTGAAGAGTGGGTTTCCTTTAGCTGAATAGAATTGCTTGAACCTAATCATAGTAAATGCTTAATATATGAAAAAATAAAAGATTAATCCAAATATACTTCTTTCTTTTGCTGAATAACAGAATGAATTCACATAGAGGGGCACTAGTAACATGTATTTTAGAGGCAAATGGACCTGAAAGAGAAATATATGATTTTGGTTTTGCATATTTTACTTTGATGACAACTTAACGATCTCATTAGCTGACGAACCCTTTTCCCCTCTCACTCTGAATGTGTGATGATCTATTTTGATTAACTCTTTCTCTGCGACTTAGGGCTTGTAGGCTTTCTACCCTTCGTCTCCAGGCATCCTTATTTCGGGGAATCCTTCAAAGTCAAAGCGTGAATAGATTTTTTCCTTTAAGTCCTCTCCGATAGCTGCGTCAAACGGGTTATGGTTATACAACCAGAAAATGCGCGATAGAAGGAAAAGGTCAAAGAGGTCGAATGCTATGTTATAATTGAATATATTAAGAATAATTCAACCTGGGGATGTACTTCTTAGATTATGTTATTGCTAAGGCAGACTTTTTTATCTAAAGTACGGCTGATTTTAGTGAAGATGTGTTCAGGCAAAGTCAGCCTTTGCCATTTTCATAATTCTTGGTCTTTTATGTTAATACCAGATTATTTCGTTATATTCAATTATATCACGAAGACTAAATAACTAAATCAATTTTAGGCACGTGGCTGTCTTGATAACTTTTATTCTGATGAATACCCAAACAATGCTATTCATCTAAGATGAGAATTCCAGCTCTGAACAAGACCTTGGTTTATATAAACAATGTTTACATTCAGATATTCCATGGAAAAAAAAAGAAAAAAATGGTAGTATAAAGATGGATAGAAGTTGTAATTTTGCTGGAGTAATTCATTTGTATAGTTGCTTTTACCACTTAATATAAAGTGAGTTTATTCGTGAGTTCCCAGTTTGTGTAATTCTCTTTCAATACCCCTCACAGGTATACATATTATATATATATATATATATATATATATATATATATATATATATGTATATATATATATATATTCACTTCATATCAGCTCATATTTTTTATCTTACTTTGCGGAACCTTTAGAATTCAACATAAAAAAAAAACTCAGCTTACGTAAGACCCATCAATTCAAATAAAGGGAAAGATATAATTCAAATTAAGACAAAAGTCAAGGAGGTCATAAGTTGGCCGACAAAGGTCATTTGATTTCAAAGACGATATAAAAAAAAGAGAGAGAAAGAAAACGCCATAAAAAAGTATATCAAGGAAAAAATGGAAGAAGAAATAAGGTAATATGACAAAGAGATCAGAAACTTCGTTGTATTAATATGACAATGAACCTAACGGCCGAAGGGTACTGGGAGAAACGTGGAGTTTTATAAAAAGTATTTCGTAATGGATGGGATTCTCACAATGCTAAGGAAAGGAACCTGAACGAGACCGTTAAAATCTTTCGAAAGATTTTGAAATAAGCGTATTGAAAAATTGACGAGAAGGAAAAATAACATGTGAGATAAAGAACAGAAGGCGATGGGAGAGGTGAAAAGAAGAAAATATAAAATAGAAAAAAATATTGACGTCTCAAAGAAAGAATGGTTAAATTCCAGAACCAACATGTTAGGATTACTGCTGATAAAGTCGTATATTATGCTTAACTCAATCAGTTCGGAGACCATTCCTTAGGTGACTAGAATCGTTCGGCGTGGACGAGAACAAGATCCCGGTACTACATTTCCACAATTAATCTGGATATTAGAATAACGGTTGACACCTTCATCCCGGTTCCTGTTACCATAGAATTAGATAACAATGTTATCCATGTCATGTCCTTTCTCCACAATGCTGCTAAAGCCTTCACGGTTCACTCTATTTTTCCTTCACTACAATAAACTTTAATTATGTTATGACCCTCCAGAATTGCTTGTGTACATGTGGGTGTGCATGTGTATGTTGAGTGGTGCACGTGTGTATGAGTAATTGTGTAAAAGCGCATGCATATATATATATATATATATATATATATATATATATGTGTGTGTGTGTGTGTGTGTGTGTGTGTGTGTGTGTGTGTGTGTGTGTGTGTGTGTGTGTGTGTGTGTGTGTGTGTGTGTGTGTGTGTGTGTGTGTGTGTGTGTGTGTGTGTGTGTGTGTGTGTGTGTATTTCTAAAGTTATCAGATGTCGCATCCACCAAAACATCAAGAAAAGGGGTATTATTGTTTACATTGAGTTCTGTTGAAAATTGTAGCCCTGAAATGGCTTAGAGATTAAGTCTGAGCTCTCAAGAAAGCGTTCCTGATGCGTGGTGCAATGCTATAGTGATTTTGCTTCATAAAAAAGGAGACCAGAAGGACCTTAGTATCTATCGACTTATGAGCGATGAAGCAAGTGTGTTACTGAGTGGTTGCCGCGAGATTGAAAGCATGAAAGAGGGAGACCAGACAACCAGTGGAGAGACGAGATCGAGAAGTTTGCGGAAGTGATGTGGCAGAAGAAGGCGCGGTCGTGTGAATCATGGAATGCTATGAAGGAAGCCTTTGTTCAGTAGTGGACTCAGGATGGTTGATTTGATTGATTGACTGATATATTATATGTATATTATATATAATATATATATATATATATATATATACATATATACATATATACATATATATATATATATATATATATACATATATATATAATGTATGTATGTATGTATATTAAATTCCCGCATCCTCAGCTGTGTCATCATCCGTAGGGTTATCAGTACAATAAATAACACGTTTGTGTTTATTTTCATATCATGTAGATGGCCAATGACGTTCCTAAAACGATTCATTTAGAAAGAAAGAAGCGACACGGATGAAATTGCATACAAAGTTAATAGAAAGCCTACCTAATGACCATCGAAAAATCTAATTGCAGGATTTGGAAATTAAAAATGAACATATACAGTACAAGAGAAGAAAAATCGAAAGCAATTGGGATAGAAAACTGGAAGCAGACAGAAAACGGAGAACTTTGGCGATTTGTGCTGGACAAACTTATAGAAGGTCTCTCTTTATGACAAACCCTCAGGCACCTCTCTTCTTCCTCTTCCTACTCCTCCATTCTTTTTCTTTTCTCTTACTCTTCCTACGACTCTTTTATTCTCCCGATGATTCTCCTCTTTCTCCCATACTTCCATTCTCTGTTCTTTGTTTATCCTCTTTTGGTTTATTTTTTCCTTTTCCTCTCCTTAAATTTCTTTCTTTTCTTCCTTTCTCTTTCGTCTTCCTCTGCTGTGTTTTCTCACCTTTTCTTCTTCTTTACTTCGTTTCTCCTTCTCTAAGTTTTCATTTTTCTCATTTTCCTTTCCCTGTCTTCTTTAAATCTATTTTATTCTTCCTCCTTCTCTGTCCTCTTCTATTCTTCTGTTTTCTTTCTTTTCTTTGCTTTTCTATTCCCACCTCTTTTCTTCTATGCCCCTCCGCTTTTATGTTATTTTTTCCTCTCTCTTTCGTCTTCTTCTGCTATGTTTTCTCACCCTTACTTCTTCTTGACGTCATTTCTCATTCTCTAAGTTTTCATCTTTCTCATTTTCCCTTTCCTGTCTTCTTTAATTCTGTTTTTTTTCCTTCTCTCTCCTCTTCTATTCCTCTGTTTTCTTTCTTTTCTTTTCTTTTCTATTCTTACCTCTTTTCTTCTCTGCCCCTCCCCTCCTACTCCAATTTTATCTTATTTCACTTTTCTGGTGTCCTAATTATTTTCTTTCTCCTCCTCTCCCTAGTTCTCCTTCTGCTTCATAAAGTTTCTTTTCATTTTACTCTTCAACTTCTTTTCTTCTTCCATCACACTACCAACACCTCCGATTGCTCCCCTAATGTCCTATTCTTATATCTCGTTTCATCATCCTCATACTCCTTCTCCACCTTCTCTACCAGCATCTCTCCTTTACCTTGTAGAGGTTCTCACTTATGAAAAACACGCAGGCTGCATTCTCTTCCACCTTCTCCTTCTTCTTTTTCTTTGATTTCTCCTGCTCTTCTCTTTTTTCTTTATCCTCTCCTTCTCTTCTTTTCTAGTCTAGCATTCCTTCCCGCCACCTTTTCTCTTCCTGTTTCTCCATTCTCGAATATTCTTATTTAAATTATTTTTCGTCTTTTTTCTCTTATCCCTTTTCCTCTCGTCACTGCCTCTTCTACCTGTTTACTCCCTTTTCTTTCTCTGAACTCTCCACTTCTTTCTTTACTTCTATATATATAATCCTTCTTCCCAACCCCTATTTGTTCACTCTTTTATTTTCTATTTCTTTCCCAGTAGCTTTTACTATTTTCCAGAAACTACTCGATCCTGAACTTTATCAGTCATTTCATTAAATGAAATCGGTTGATGAACGAGAGAATGCCAACAAAAATAAAAGTGCAGGCAGTCTACAGTCCATAACATATTGTATGACCTAACTCTCTTAATGGGGGTTGCTTCTTTCTATCGTGCAAATACGCCATCAAATAAGCATTACCATCTCACGTCAAAGAAACAAATATCAACATACTAGTCTGAACATAACTACTACATTCAAGTGATGCACTTTCTGTCAAGTAGAATGACATGTCTTCAGTGAAATCAAAATCTACCAATACTGCCACCATACAAAGAAATAATAAAGGAAAATAAGACTTTTTTTTAACAAATCCCTAGGGGAAAAAATAGTCTATTGTTGAAAAGAATAAATCTCTAAGGTATGTCATGGGGGTCTAATGGCGTACTGATTGACCAAAAAATGTTGTCTAGCTCCAGGATCCCTAAATTGACTGAGCCTGGTCTTCATTATAATAACAACACACACACACACACACACACACACAAACACACACACACACACACAAACACACACACACACACACACACACACACACACACACACACACACACACACACACACACACACACACACACACACACACACACACACACACACATATATATATATATATATATGTATATATATACATATATATATGTATATATATATACATATATATATGTATATATATACATACATTATATATATATATATACATATATATACATATATGTATGTGTATATCTACATATATATGTATGTATACAGGCATATATATATATATATATATATATATATATATATATATATATGTATATATACATATATATATATATACATGTATATGCAAAGTAGACCACTTTGTATATATATATGTATATATATATATATATATATATATATATATATACACATGTATTTGCAAATAAATCACTTGAACACGTGATCAGAAATATGCTGGTAACCACTTAAGAAAAAGAAACACAGAAATCCCAAGCGCTTTCGTGTAATTCACATCCTCAGGGGAGAATACAGACAAAAGTACAATACAAAGACAATTTAAAAGGAAAAGTGTAAACCTAGGAGAGGTAACAGGGCATTATACGAAAAAATAATAGGAGAGGTCACAAGGCACCACATGGAAAAATTAGGAAAGGTCACAAGGCCCCACACGGAACCATGTCATTTGTCCACTCGTGTGATTAACCAAAATCTCCTTTACCGAATTGTTTACAAATGTTCTTAATTATGTAATTATCTAATTTATACATACCATTACTTATGTTCAAATTGACTGACTCAGTTTGTTTGATAAGGCTACTTTCAATGATGTTCCTGTTAGCAATAGGATTACATGATAAAATTGACGATGCCTTAGTCCAGTCTATACAATGATTATAGTCCCTCATTTGCACAAATAAAGCATTAGAGTCTTGTCCTGTTCTTACACTGTATTTAAGTTGCTTTATTCTAGTTGAGAGATCTTTACCTGCTTGTCCTACATAAAAATTCCCACAATCTTTACAAGGAACCTTGTATATGGAGCCACATGAATTTTTTGGAGAATTCTTAATAATCAATTTCTTGAATGTGCATGAATTGTTGAAAACTACATTATTATTCCATGTTTTGAGTAAATGAGGAATCTGAGAAAGACTTTCACTAAATGGCAAGACTAAAAGATTCTTGGTTTCAACGGGAGGTGTAGGTTGATTCCTATAAAAAGTTTTCTTGGCTCTTTTGAGAGCGTTATTTATAAAAGTCTAAGAGTACTTTAAGCTTAAACCAATGTTGAAAAGATTTGCAAATTCGTCATCAATAAATTCCGGGCTGCATATGCGTAGAGCACGTAAAAACATTGAAGAGAACACTGAATATTTGACTTTGTTGTGGTGACCAGACTAGTAGTGGACATATAACATTACATTAGTAGGTTTTCTATAAATACTGAATTTAAAACTATTGCCTTCTCTATGAATAAGACAATCAAGAGAAGGCAATTTACAATAAATTTCTGATTCCACTGTGAAGTTATTTAGTGAAACTAAAAATGTGTCCAAATTTTCTGTACCAGGCCACAGGCATAAAACATTATCTGCATATCTGTACCAAGCCGCCTGAGATGGTAAAATATTACTAAGTAACCTCTTCTCAAAAATTCCATATATAGGTTACTTAATACTGGCGTAAGGGGATTACCCATTGCCATACCAAATTTTTGAGTGTAATATTCACCATGAAATTCAAGACTTTTATAAATAACGCTCTCAAAAGAGCCAAGAAAACTTTTTATAGGAATCAACCCACACCTCCCGTTGAAACCAAGAATCTTTTAGTCTTGCCATTTAGTGAAAATCTTTCTCAGATTCCTCATTTACTCAAAATATGGAATGTTAATGTAGTTCTCAACAAATCATGCACATTCAAGAAATTGATTATTAAGAATTCTCAAAAAAATCATGTGGCTCCATATACAAGGTTCCTTGTAAAGATTGTGGGAATTTTTATGTAGGACAAGCAGGTAAATATCTCTCAACTAGAATAAAGCAACATAAGTACAGTGTCAGAACAGGACAAGACTCTGATGCTTTATTTGTGCACATGAGGGACTTTAATCATTGTATAGACTGGACTAAGGCATCGTCAGTTTTATCATCTAATCCTATTGTTAACAGGAACATAATTGAAAGTAGCCTTATCAAACAAACTGAGTCAGTCAATTTGAACATAAGTAATGGTATGTATAAATTAGATAATTACATAATTAAGAACATTTGTAAACAATTCGGTATAGGAGATTTTGGTTAATCCCAAGAGTGGACAAATGACATGGTTCCGTGTGGGGCCTTGTGACCTTTCCTAATTTTTCCATGTGGTGCCTTGTGACCTCTCCTATTATTTTTTCGTATGACGCCCTGTTACCTCTCCTAGGTTTACACTTTTCCGTTTAAATTGTCTTTGTATTGTACTTTTGTCTGTATTCTCCCCTGAGGATGTGAATTACACGAAAGCGCTTGGGATTTCTGTGTTTCTTTTTCTTAAGTGGTTACCAGCATATATATATATATATATACAGTATATATATATATGTATATACACACGCAAAATTTCATGTAATTGTATGTAACTCGAGCATACATATATATATATATAAGAAAACTTGCGCTCAATTTATAGCTCTCATGATAGCGTAGTTTGTTAGTTACTACGGCACTTGTCATATCATCGCTGAGTTCGTGTCCTCGGCAGTACCATATTTCAATTTCTGCATGTGGCCCCATTGAGTTTCCCGATGTTGATGGCTTAGAATTAAAGTGCATTGTGGTTGTTAATATATATATATATATATATATATATATATATATATATATATATAAGTATATATATGTGTGTGTGTGTGTGTGTGTGTGTGTGTGTGTGTGTGTGTGTGTGTGTGTGTGTGTGTGTGTGTGTGTGTGTGTGTGTGTGTGTGTGTGTGTGTGTGTGTGTGTGTGTGTGTTGTCACACACGCACCTCTAACCTAAAATGATTAGTTAGTAAATAAGGGACCTGGGAGGACAATAATAACTCTTACAGATATTGCCTCATCCCTCAAAGGTGGGTAACAGATAGAAATTATAATTAGAAATAATAGTCTGTATCATATGTCATCACTATTGAGGCTAGACATAGATATATATAATTATTTTCATATACTGAAGTAAAATTTGTATTGATTGTATCTCCATTACATGCAAAAATAATTCTCATACATATTCTTACACATTTAAGGCAGAAAGAAATATTAATCGCAGTCACTTGCATCCAGTAGATATATACTGAGATTCTGATCTCCACATCATTATTCATGAATTAAATTCAGCAAAATTATAACATAAGTAAATAAACTCAATTATTGTATTAAATACACTTTCTAAAGAATTAGACTTTGTATCAATACCAATGGAATAGTTTACCACCATGTGGTTGCAATGGCATGACATGTGTATACATGAATATTAAATATTGTCCTTGAAAAACTTTGTAACCTCAAAATCTATCAAGACAATATTGAACTTTCATTACAATACAAATTACAAGTTTACATATCTTATATAATTTCGCTCTTTTCCTCTTTACAACAACCCCCATTTAATCTTAGTAGCAAACATGCTAATTCATGCATGTGTAAATTGAACCCCTTAGTTAAGCTAATACAGCATACGTGTTGCTCTATTGAAAGTAAGAGGAAAAGAGAGTAGATCTATTCTATTTCTTGTTGATGTCAACAAGTTTCAACGATGGACCTGTTGTCATACACACGTCGTACACATAAATCATACATTATTCATACACCATAGGAAATTAAAGCAAATACTTCCATGAACTCTCACACACTAATTAGAATGTAACTATCCTAAATATGTGACATATACGCAGATAAGTTCACCTTCAAAATACTTTGATTTCCTCTTGCGACTAACTGCACAAGCGTGAACGAGGAAAATGGAAAACACAGCGCAATAGAAAACACAATACAGCACAGGGATGACTATGGTACGGTAACACCCCTCCCCTTAAAGACATGAGGCAATCCTCGGATTGACTCATACTGAAGAGGGAATGCGAGATAGAGTGTCAGCTAATACATTCTCTTCCTTCTATATGTTGAGTCACTAAGTGTTAGTCCTGTAACATTAGCCTCCACCGAGTTAATAGTTGATTAACATTCTTCATTTTATGCAAAAATACTAGAGGATTATGATCAGTAAACACAAAAACAGGATATCCGGTTTCTCTCAGATATATATCAAAATGACTTAGACTAAGGATTAAAGCTAAAGTCACCTTATCGACTGTACTATAGTTTGTTTGGTATGGGAGGAATTTTCTTAAAAACAACATATCGGATGGTCAATATCCTCTTTCTTCTGAACCAAACCCTCTCCTACTCCAACATCGCTCGCATCTACATACAATATAAATGGTCTCTCAAAATCAGGAGTGACAAGTATAGGTTCACTTGTTAACATGTTCTTAATAGTTACAAAAGCTCCCTCACAATGTATATCCCACACAAATTTTATACCTTTAGACAACAGCCTGGTCAATGGTAGAGCAACAGTGGAAAATTTCTTACTAAGCCTTCTGTAGTATCCACTCATGCCTAGAAATCTCAGTAACTCACTACGGTTATTAGGTGCAGGATATTCGTTGATACTCTTCAAATTAGCATCAACAGGTTGCACTTTACCTTGACCTACCATATATCCTAAACATTCCATTTGAGCTTTGGCAAAGTCGCTCTTAACTAAATTCATAGTTAGATTGGCATCATTTAATCTCTTAAACACATCTGCTATTTGTTTCATATACTCTTCCCAACTTTCAGAATATACGACTATATCGTCGATATACACTGTACATCCACTCACACCTGTCAATACTTCATTTATCAACCCCTGGAAAGTACTACTAGTATTCTTCATTCCAAACGGCATCACCTTGTATTGATATAAACCGTCCATGGTTGCGAATGCAAATATCTCCTTAGCTCCTTCCGTCAAACCTATCTGCCAATACCCTTTCAGCAAGTCAAACTTACCGACGAAGTTTGCACTTCCCACACAGTCGATACAGTCATCCAACCCGGGTACCGGGTAAAAGTCCTTTCTAGTTATTTGGTTCACTTTCCTAAAGTCTGTGCAAAATCTAAATGATTCTCTACCTGCTTTTTCTACTAACACACACGGGAACTCCACGCACTGTTACTTTACTCTATCAAGTTATTTTCCAACATATACTGAACCTCTTTCCTCATAATCTCCCTTTTCTGCTGATTAACTCGATACGGATGTTGTTTTATCGGTCTAGCATCACCTACGTCAACATCATGTTCTACTACGGTACACCTTCTTGGAGTGTTCGAAAATAAAGGTTTACACTTATTGATCTCACCGACGAAGTTTGCACTTCCCACACAGTCGATACAGTCATCCAACCCGGGTACCGGGTAAAAGTCCTTTCTAGTTATTTGGTTCACTTTCCTAAAGTCTGTGCAAAATCTAAATGATTCTCTACCTGCTTTTTCTACTAACACACACGGTCTAGCATCACCTACGTCAACATCATGTTCTACTACGGTACACCTTCTTGGAGTGTTCGAAAATAAAGGTTTACACTTATTGATCTCACGGATAATATAATTCCTCTTTTCAATGCTTAGATGGTTCAGCTTACACTCTATGTTTTCCAACACTGTCGAATTTTCCAAGTTTTTCTCTTCACACCTATTGAATTTTCTTTCATCTCCATCATCTATTTCTTATACCGCATTCACTACACCACAACTCAACTCGCTCATCTCCTCAGATGTTCCCGTATTCTCCACTTCTCTTTCATGGTAAGGTTTGATCATGTTCACGTGGCATAACTGGTTCTTCTTACGCCTACTAGGAGTGTTAACAATATAGTTCAGATCTCCTACCTTCTCAATTGTCCACGGACCACAATACCTTGCCTTTAAAGGATCCCCATTGAATAGATAATAACACTAGGACTTTATCACCTGGTCTAAATTCTCTCGCCCTCGCCTTTTTGTCGTACCACGTTTTCATCTCCTGTTGTGCATCCTTTAAATTCTCTGCAACGAGCTCCCTTGCCTTCATCAATCTATTCTTGAATTCTGATACATATGTTAACAAATGTGGCTCATCACTCTTGCCAAGCCACTTCTCTTTCATCATGCTCAAAGGACCTCTTACATCATGGCCATACACTAGTTCAAATGGACTAAATCCAGTCGATTCTTGTACTGCATCCCTTATTGCAAATAAAGGCAGCGGAATTCCTTCATCCCTATCTATTCCGAGTTCTTCACAGTATACTCTCAGGATATTATTAAGGGTTTGGTGGAATCTCTCCAGACTACCCAGGGATTGTGGATGGTATGCACTAGATAATCTTTGTTCAATGTGCAAGCATTTTAATACTTTCCTGAACATACCAGAAGTAAAGTTACTTCCTCTATCAGACTGGATTACTTCTGGGAGTCCTAGATAAGAAAAATATTTCACTGACTCCTTCACTGTTCCTTGCATTAATACTCCTGAGTGGAATAGCTTCTGGGAATCTAGTGGAAACATTATTGTCAGTAGATAGGAATTTCCTTTCTTAGTTCTTGGTAAAGGTCCAACACAATAAATTATGATTTTTCCAAATGTCTTACAAAATGCTGGTATGGGCTGCAATGGTGCTCGCGGGATTACCTGATTTTATTTACCCACTCTCTGACATATGTCGCAAGTTTTACAAAACTCTGTAACATCTCTCTTCAACTTTGGCCAATAAGAATGAGTCAACAACTTCTCAGATATTTTCTTCACTCCTAAATGTCCTGCCAGACTAGATTCATGGGACATGGCTATCAATGTATGCCTATATATCAAATGATTACAAAGGATTACAAAGGCGGAGCATGCCGACAGGAGACCTTTTGGTCCATATCTAGGTCGGATGCGACAAAAAAAACATAATAATAGTAATAATAAAATAATAAATAAAAACTATAATAATGTATATAACAAATAAAATATATAAATAAATACATAGGTATAGTTAAATAATAAAGAAACAGATAAATAGTCAATAATAACAAATTGACATATAACTAATAATAAATTAAAATCCAAACAGACAAATGATAACAAAACAAAAACAAATAATATAAAATAAATTATTATCATTACAGCATCTTGCTTAGGTGTTTATCTAAATGACTCTTAAAGCTTCGAACTGAACTACATTGCACTACCTGTGCAGGAAGTTTATTCCATTCATTAACTACACGGTTGGCAAAGTTGTTTCTACCTACTTCCAAATTGTATCTATTTCCGGACAGTTTGAGACCATTGTTTCTTGTCTGATTCTCATTCAATGTAAAAATTTTGTCACTTTTGATGTTGTCAATTCCCTTTAGAATTTTAAAGACCTGTATCAAGTCACCTTGAAGTCTACGCTTTTTTAGGGAAAACAGATTCATGTTTTAATCGATTTTCGTATGATTTATTTTTGATATTTGGAATCAGTTTTGTGGCTCACCGTTGTACTTTTTCCAGTCTGTCAATGTGTTTAATGAGATTCGGTGACCATATGGAAACAGCATATTCCAAATGTGGACGAACTAACGATTTATATAGTTTATTTATGAGTGATGGACTTTTGAAGACAAAAGATCGCGTAATCAGTCCTAGAATCTTATTTGCTTTCTCAGAGGCTGAAATATACTGCTTGGATAATAACTTGTGATCGTACTTACTGTTATTTTTACCCATGTGCATTACCTTACATTTACTTGTGTTAAATTTCATTAGCCACTTTTCAGACCATTGCTGTAATTTATCTAAATCTTCTTGAATATCTAATTGGTAGTGATCATTTGCCATTCCGCACAGTTTTGTATCATCAGCAAATTTGGAAACAGTCCATGGTCTATATTATTTATATATACTATGAACAGAAGGCGCCCAAGAACGGAACCCTGAGGAACTCCACTTGTAACATTTTTTCATTTAAAAGTTTTTCCATTTAAAACAACTCTCTATTTTTGATCATACAACCAATTACTAGTCCAACTTAATAGACTACCACTTATTCCGTGTAAAGCTAATTTAGTAAGTAGTCTGCATGTGGGACGGTATCAAAAGCTTTTGCAAAGTCTAGATATATTATATCTATATTGTTTCTTTTGTCATAATTGGAGATAACTGTGTTGTAGAATTCGAGTAAGTTAGTCACGCAAGAACGTTTCCGTCTGAAACCATGGTCGCTATCATTTATCAAACGGTTACTTTCTAAATGATGTTCGATAGCATCTCTGATGATAGTTTCCATTATTTTTCCTACGAATGAAGTAAAACTTTTCGGCCTATAGTTATTTGGCTTCTTTTTATCACCTTTTTTGAATATGGGAGTAACATCAGCTAGCTTCCATTCTCTTCGGACATCTCCGGATATGATGGATTTCTTGAAAATATATTCTAATGGAAAAACAATCTCATTTTTCATTTCCTTTAAGATTCTTCGATGGCAACCGTCAGGCCCTGGTGTTTTCTTAACTTTGAGTTTGTCTATACACCTTTTAATTTTTTCTTTTATTATATTTACCGTAGTAAGTTTACCCTAGACTTTTCACAGGTTTCAGTTTGGAGTTCACTTTGAGGTGTTTCGTTTACACTGAGCTAAAATAATTGTTTAACATATTACACATTCCTTCATTTGAATATTCAAGTTGACAGTCAGCAGATAATAGTGGACCAATGTGATTCCTAACAACCTTGTTATCTCTAATGTAACTATAGAATTCTTTGGGATTCGCTTTGGATTTATCAGCGATGTTCATTTCGTATTGTCGTTTTCTTTTTCTTATTGTCTTTTTTAAATCTCTGTGTATTGATACATAGCTTTCATAGTCATTACATGCACCCGAGCACTTATATTTCTTATAAGCCTGTCTCTTTTTAGCAATACTTTTTTCGGTTTCTTTGTCGAGCCACTTTGGACGAGCCTGATTTGGGGGACGTCTGTCCTTAAATGGAATGTAAGTATGAATCATCTTAGTGAGCGTATTTTGAAAAAAAAATTCCACATCTGATCTACAGGTCTTTCGTTTAATTTTGCCTCCCAATCTGTAAGCTGAAGCTTCTGACGTAGTCCTATGAACTGAGCTTTACTGAAATTGGGTATCCTAGAAACACATGTATCTATTCTAAAAAAGAAAAAAATAGGAGTTTGAATCTAAGTTGTGATCGCTATTTGCAACAGTTTCACCAACTTCTACATCAGTTACCATGCTTTCGCGGCTAGTGATCAATAGATCGAGTAAGTTTCCATATTTTGTGGGCTCTTATATGCTGAGTTAAGTAATTGTCACCAAGAAAATCAATCAAGCGACTGACTATATGACCATGTTCAAGGGTCATCCAATCAATGTCAGTAAAAATGAAATCACCCATTAGCAATAAATCCCGGTTGCAGAAACTAGACAGTTCTTGAAATAACAGTTTGTCGTCTGCTTATGATAATGTCTTTGGCCTATATATCATACCTATATTAATTTTTTTTTTCCCATTTGTTTGAGTTAACTCAATGATCCGTTCCGGGCACATTCACAGGTCTCCACTTCCTCATTAATACATTGTCATGAAGATAGAATCCAGTAGAACTATCATCAGACACACCATTTCTATTCGCTTCTCCAAAGCATTCCTTCAAAGTAGGATCACCACACTGGGCATCAATAAGTTCCTTCCTGCTAACATTGAAATCAGGAACTATCTCCAATTTCACTTCTATACTTTCATCTTTCACATGCTTAGGTTCCTCTCTCTCATCAAATATATCACCTAGACCCATATCCTCATCACAAGTTTCCTTACTCCTCATCATAGCTCTGGTCACCACACAAGCTGGATAAATTCTTTGGATGATTCCATTATCCGCAGTCTCTACCTCCGCTCAGAGAATTCCTACTCCCTGCGACTGGAATTACTCCTCCATCTCCACAGTCATTTCGGACCTCCTTCCGAATTTCAACATCCTATACATATCCTTCATCTTGTATATCCATACTCTCATTATTTATACTCTCAAGGGGCTTAGAAGTCCTTCTTGGCTCTGGGACCACTTTATCTCCAGCCAAATCATTGCCCAACAACATCTACACACCACTTATGGGAAGTTCTTCACTAACTCCCACCTTCACTTTGCCACTAACATAACCAGTGTCAATATCTACATATTACAATGGGACATTTATTCTGTCACCCAAACCTCTCACTCTAGCCTCCTCACCAGTGTACGAACTTTTGGCCCACTCCAATGTCTCTCTGAGGACGAAACTTTGGTTTGCTCCAGTATGCCTTAAGATTTTTACTTGTTTCTTAGATCCACCAGGTAAAGATATTGTCCCCTCGGTAATAAATGGTTGGAAACTACCAACACTCATCTCCTCCACCTTAGACTCTGCGCCTAAATTCACTTGTGGTTCCTTCCACACCATAGTTAATCTAGTGGATTTGGATACTTTTCTACAGTGATACTGAACATGACCACTTTCTTCGCACCCGTAACATTTTACATGTGACCTCTCCTGCTTATTCACATAACCAGTGATATTCTGCTGATGTCTCATAGGACCATATCGAGGTGGGCTCCTAGGTTTGTTTCTATCTTGACTCTGCGGAACATAATGAGGCTGTGATCTATAAGGATTGTAGCGATCTTGTTTAGAATCAAAATGGCCTATTCTTTGATTATTCTTTCCATAAGCATGTTCCATATTCCTTATTCCACCTTGTTTGCACTTCACCCGCTCTGTACACATTCTGCACATCACAGCCAATTGAGCAGCTAACCTTGCTGCCTCCGTCACATTCTTATTCTGTTTTCTACAGATTTCATATTTGATATCAGGGTGAATAATATCTGTAAAGTGCCCCAACAAGATCAACTGTCTCATTTCCCCAAAATTTTCCATTTCTTCCGATTTGCGCCATCAGTCAAATCTCATGCTACACTCCCTGGCCAAATCACTGCATGTTTGTTCATCAATTTTTTTTTTATGTTCCTGAATCTCCTCCTATACACTTCAGGTGCCAATTCTACTGTTCTGAGCACAGCTTCCTTCACCCTACTATATCTCACAGATTCTTCAACTGTTAAGCATACAAAGGCCTCCCACGCCTTTCCTTTGAACTTTGTCTGCACTAACATTGCCAAATCCGTCTTTTTCCAATTCTTAATTATGGCCATCTTTTCAAATTTGATGAAGAAGTCTTCTGCTACTTCTTCTTCTATAAATTCATTTAATTGACTAACCCTGTCATCTCTTCCGTCTCCACTATTTCTTTCCATTGGTACACCTATAATTTCTAGTTCTCTTAGTCTCACTTCTTTCTCTGCTTAAATCCTATATTTCTCCAACTCTATCACTTGTCTATCACTTGGCTGTATTTTCTCCTCTGACCTATTTTCATCACTTGCATCGACAACCCCCTTCTCAGCTAGTGCTATAATTATTTCTTTCTGGATATCACTTTTCAAATTACATGTCACAGGTATTTCGAAATTATTTCCTTTCGGAAGACACAACACAAC
>NC_134811.1:43351013-43376013 GCF_046742065.1 Oratosquilla oratoria
TAATCCACTGCAGAGATTTGATGACCATGGAAGAATGTGAGATCCTCGATGAGATGAAATCCGAAGGAATATTAGATGTTAAATTCATAACGCGACTGGACCGAGAAAGGAACATGCGAGTAAACACTCCCCTCATAATTCTGACATTCAATTCAACAACCCTCCCTGAACACGTCAAAATTGGATACATTCATGTTCCATCACGACCATATGTCCCTAATCCTTTACGCTGCAACAAATGTTTCAAATATGGTCACCTTGCCAAATTCTGCAGCAAACAAACAGTCATATGCGGTAAGTGTGCAGGCGAACATCCTACGGATGCTTGCTCTGCTAATGTGTTTCAATGCGTTAACTGTCCCTCCAATAACAACCATGCATCCACCCCCCGAGACTGTCTCGCTTTCAAAATAGAAAAAGAAATTTGTACAGAAAAAGCAACTTGTGGCATATCCTTTTACAAAGCAAGGAAGCGTGTGATGGAAAGACTAGTTACCCCAACTAGTACCTCCGAAGCAACTTCCTATGCTTCGGCAGTAAAGAAAACTTATAGAACCATTGAAACACAAACTGGGAACAAACACTCCAACGAGGACAAAGATCATCGTCCAACTACCAAGCAAACTCACTCGCACCTTCCTTCCCCGGCCATCCCAGAGATTCCAAAGCGTGTGCTTACACGTATGGAAGAGGATGTCCACATAAAGACCTCCGTTTCTAATAAGCGACTTTTAAGTCCCATTTCTACCCCAGAACGAAAATCCGGGGCAAAACACACCTCTCCCACTTAGGTCAAGAAAGGAAGAAACCGAAGCAGAAAAAAAAAATAAAAAAAAAAAAAAAAAATAAAATAATAATAATAATAATAATAATAATAATAATAATAATAATAATAATAATAATAATAATAATAATAATAATAATAATAATAATAATAATAATAATAATAATAATAATAATAATAATAATAATAATAATAATAATAATAATAATAATAATAATTATAATAATATTAATAATAATAATAATAATAATAATAATAATAATAATAATAATAATAATAATAATAATAATAATAATAATAATAATAATAATAATAATAATAATAATGATAATAATAATAATAATAATAATAATAATAATGATAATAATAATAATAATAACAACAACAACAACAACAACAGCAACAACAACAACAACAACAATAATAATAATAATAATAATAATAATAATAATAATAATAATAATAATAATAATAATAATAATAATAATAATAATAATAATAATAATAATAATAATAATAATAATAATAATAATAATAATAATAATAATAATAATAATAATAATAATAATAATAATAATAATAATAATAATAATAACAATAACAATAACAGTAATAATAATAATAATAATAATAATAATAATAATAATAATAATAATAATAATAATAATAATAATAATAATAATAATAATAATAATAATAATAATAATAATAATAATAATAATAATAATAATAATAATAATGATGATGATGATGATGATGATGATGATGATGATGATGATGATGATGATGATGATGATGATGATGATGATGATGATGATGATGATGATGATGATCATAATAATAATAATGATAATAATAATAATAATAATAATAATAATAATAATAATAATAATAATAATAATAATAATAATAATAATAATAATAATAATAATAATAATAATAATAATAATAATAATAATAATAATAATAATAATAATAATAATAATAATAATAATAATAATGATAATAATAATGATAAAATAGAGATAAAGATAAATAAATAAAAATAAAAATTAAAATAATCCAGTGGAATTACCGAGGTGTTAGAAGTAAATTAAATGACCTTGTAATTTTTAACTCCCTAAACAACTCCTCAGTAATATATCAACAGGAAACACTCCTCAAGCCCAGTGTTGAGTTCACACTGAAAAACTTTACCATATATAGGAAGGACAGGTTAGCGCCTGGAGGGGGGTCGCAGTTCCCCAAGTGGAATTTCCACTATCCACTAACTTGGACGCAGTCGCAATCAAAACAAAACTGCAAAACAAACTCGTCACCATCTGCTCCATTTACCTACCTCCCGACCCTCGATTCCCACTACAGGAGGTAAACAAATTGATAAGAGAACTACCCCACCACAAACTCATAGTGGGAGATTTCAACTCCCACCATCACATGTGGGGTAGCAACAAAACATCTCATCGAGGGGAGCAGATGGAAGAAGTGCTAAATACCAACAACCTGGTCCTCCTAAACACTGGCAGTCCCACTCGTGTAGACAATACTAGGGGTTCCTTTACATGCATTGATTTATTCATACCATCTCCTGTGTTGTCTGACATTATCCAATAGACCACGCATGACGACACCATGCTTAGCGATCATTTCCCAGTAATCCTAAAAAATATGGGGTGACCACGCTACGACTACTCCAGCCTACGGAGACATCCCACCCCCTACCTGTCCCAAATTTAACATCACAAAACACAACTGGGAAATGTATCGCACAACCACCAACGTCAACATCACAGGATGACAAAATATCAAATTTATCAAACTCGATTTTGAATTCAGCTCATAAGCATATACCACAAAACCTCGGTATTTCACAAGCATAGAGTTCCTTGGTGGACATCAGACTGCAGAAAAGCACTTTGCAAGCGGAATAGGGCTTACCGTACTTTTGAAAATAACCCGATTGCACTAAGCTATATTACTTTTAAAAAGACACAAGCAGAGGCCCGTAAAACAATCAAACATGCCAAACGAAAGTCTTGGCATGATTACATCTCGACAATAAACATAAACACCCCTCTAACACAAATCTGGTCAGCCGTCCGAAAAATCGACGGCAAATATATCCAAAACATCAAGACCCTGACCATTGGAAACACATTTGTAGATACTCCTACCGACATCGCAAACACAATAGCAGACACATTTACACAAACAAGCAACACGAATAACTATTCTCCAACCTTCTTTCAACACAAACAAAGACGGGAAGCAGAACCACTGATCTTCTATAGACAGACACATCATGACTATAACACCCCCTTCAAACTACACGAGCTTGAACAAGCCTTAAACTCGTGCAGAGGAACCTCTGCTGGCCCAGACGGGATTAGGTATGAGATGCTGCAACATTTGAATTCAATTTCACTCAAAAAATTACTAGAAATATACAACGCAATTTGGATTAATCAAGAATTCCCCAAAAACATGGAAACATGCCCACGTCATACCTACATTTTCCGTTAAAAATCAAAATTACTATTCAACAGTACGCACACAAGAAAATAGAGTACCACAGGGAAGTGTGTTAAGTCCCACATTATTTATGCTACTCATAAACGATATTCTACCCGCTCCACCTCGGGACCTTAAATACTCATTATACGCTGATGACGTCGGAATCTGGCATTCCTCATCGAACGCCAAATTTTCCTGTTCTCGCGTACAACTTGCCCTGGACTCGCTCCAGGACTGGTCTGACAAATGGGGATTAAAGTTTTCGGAATTAAAGTCAACAGTAATAGCATTTTCACGCAGAGCCCAGGCAGAAAAAAATCTGCAATTACATGGTAATCTCATTCCAGTACAAAATTCAACCTTTTTCCTTGGCCTGAAACTGACTCCAGGCTAAACTGGAAGGCCCATGTAAAATATCTAGTTGATGCGTGCAACAAAAGAATTAATCTGCTACGAAAACTAACGGGCACAAATTGGGGAACAGTTAGGAAATCCCTGCTAATGATTTATAAGTCCCTAATTAGATCTAAATTAGAACTATGGGTGTCAGATTTATGGTTCGGCAACACCAACCGCGTTACAACCCCTGAACATCATCCAAAACAAAAGCCTACGAATAGCACTTGGAGTATTAAGCTGCACAAGAATCGAGAGGCTGGAAGTTGAGGCAAATGCCCCCCCCCCCTCCACTACAGGCGCGAGCTTCTCGCACTCCGATACACCGCCAAAGTGCTCCGTAATCCTCGACATCCCTGCAAGGAAACGATAAACCAACACGAGCACTTCACCAACTCCAGCCTAAATCCCCTTTCCAGCAGGATATCCTTGTGCGAGCAGTATTCAGTGCCACTGTGGTCAATAGAAAAGCTGAAAACTGCATACCTACCGCCGTGGAAAAACATCGCCCTGAAGGTCAACACCAACCAAGACCTCAGGAAAAAATCGTCTTCCATAGAAGAACTACAACAGAAGACCCTGGAAACTATCAACAAGTACAATGACCACAGGGCACTGTACACGGATGGCTCCAAGTGCGGCCACAAAACTGGGACAGGGTTATACAGCACCAAAACCAGGATGATGTTCAGATTGCCGGACCATACGAGCATATATATCGCCGAACTCTTCGGTATATGCAAAGCCATAGAAAATGCTCAATCTGACAAATTACTTATTGACACAGTAGTATCTTATTTGCGCACAACAGGACTATTATGGTAATTATAATGGTAGATTAAAAAGGATCGCAGGTTCACACCAGGCTTTGTGACCTTATTATAGGTCGATAGCCTTAAAGAAAAAAAGAAAAAAAAAAAAAACACGGAACCCAGACTCGCTAACCGAGACTACCTCTGATCTCCAAGAATCATCGCTTCAAGGTCGCCATACGCTCCGTTCCAGCCTGTTTCACCAGCCGTCCGACGACTGGCCTTCTCTCCCAGGACAAGCCTCATTCCATCTACAACTAATAAGTACCCCCCACTCATGTACCTGGTAGAAGTGGAATCCCCAATTTTTTATTTGTCTTGTCTAGTTATGTATTTACTGTGTATCATCTCTTCTTTTTATGTTTTGTTTCATTGCATCTATGTACCTATATTTAACTGTATCGGTGATGGTGAATATTAAAAGTTTTTATGGTATTAGACTTCTGGACTTGCCTTTACGTGTGTAACATTTAATTTGAGAGCCATTGCGAACATACTTTTTGTTACGGGTGCTTCGTGGCTTCGTAAACTATCAGTTTCCAACCCATATAGACCTGGCCACTACTCCCGAGTCCTGGAGTACTTAAGCACATTTTAAGGAAGCCCTTATAAAAAAATAGGGGACTGTTCACGGATTAGTTTACCATACGTAAATTAACGAACTTGGATTTTTTCTCAGAAGTCTATCAATTTTGTTCTCGTAGTAACCATCACGATACAAATAGAAATTATCGCATTTGTCATTCCGACAAATTACCAATTTTCTACTACAAATATTCATCGCTATTTTATTTTGTAGTGAAAGAAAACGGAATCTGTGAAGCGTGAGACCTCCTACCCCTCCCTCGCCCCCCTCCCCCCTCCCCACCAAACTACTCGACATTCATATGTCCGATCAAGCCACCTCTTTATTTTATGGTTCCAAAGGAGAACCGGCAATTCTTGGCGCCACTATAACTCACCCATTCACTCGGTATTCAACTATCAATCCTCGAATTATCTGTCGGCCCCACCAAATTTCTATACTTACTGTAAGCCCTCAGTCAAATGTTATGACTCTCGTAGAAATTTTCTTAGTATTTGTCTAAGGAGTTTGTTTACTCCTAGCAATTTCCAAAGTTTTCTATACTCCCACAGCAAGTCGTGCTAATTAGAATCTAGACACGTTGTTCACCCCCACGGCTCAGCGCCCGAATGGGAGAACGACGACCCTCGTACAAAGCGAACTCTCTTAATGCAGGCTATCTGTATTTTCGGTTGGGTAGTCCTGAGCGCTGGTATTCTAACTAGCATACATTCATCAGAACATTTATTTTCTGACCTGGGTATTTCAAACCTACGGTGTATGCGGGCGGTGCAGACTCGCCCATGGCTTTATATCCAGCCACGGCCGCTGTGTCGCACCAATACCCGGCCGCAGACGCAATTTCCCACCCACCCTCAAAATCATATCCAATATCCACATTACACAGAGTCCCAGGCTCTTCCTCACCTCGCACTTCGCATGAGACAGAGACGATTTCTCGAAATTTGCGAGAGACGGAGGCGCGCCCTCGCCATGAGCAAGAGATCGAGGCGCGGCCTCGCGAGGAACCCACATACTCTTCTCACAAGGCAGGAGGATAAAGGACCACGTGGAAGCGTAACCGGGGCCGTGGTAATTAAAATAGGTGGCGTCCATATTGCACCCATTGCAAGAAGGTGGTACACGCGACCGATGCGTGCTATTTTAGGGCACGCGGTCAGGCAAGCACGTGTTGCCACACTTGCGGGGGCGCAGGGCGGATTTGGAGGGCTGATACTACTGTCGGTCAGGAGGGCCAGGTGGGTTTCGTGGAGAATGGCTCGTCAAAAAAAAAAAAAAAAAAAAAAAAAAAAAAAAAAAAAAAAAAAAAAAAAAAAAAAAACCGGCCAGCGCAGGGGAAAGCACCCCCCCAAGGTGACGGTCGGCAGTCGAGCGTGGAAATTTTTCACGTCGATTTAGCCAGCTCCCATGGTGCTGGTGGTGGTTTGACTATGGTGGCAGTTACTTTGTTAGAGCCACACGCTACTCGGTCCGTTTGTGCTCTCCTAGACACGGAAATGGCGGTGTCTCTTATTCATAAGAGCATTTTGCCTGTTACCATGGAAGGCTCCCAGGTAGGTACCACTAGAATCATAGTGGCCGACGGTTCAGAGATGCCCTATCTTGGCAAAGTCACTGTTAGGTTTGATCTCGCAGGGTTTCTGTTCCAACATTCTTTCTTCATAATCCCTGCTGCGGGTCTTCCTTCTAAGCTCATCCTCGGGTTCGATTTCCTCGCTGCGCACAAGGTGACTTTGACATTCCGTCCATTAACATTCAAAGTTGAGGGCAAGGATATTCCAGTAATCCTTGCAGGGACGACTCAGCATTCACCACCGCTCATCGCCGTGTGCGAGGAGCGCCACAGTTATCAGGGGGTAAGTGAAACAGCCACGTTCCCGGTTAAGACCATTGAGGCTCATTGGGTACCAGGTTTCCCAGGCGGAACCATAGGTTTAGTACTCGAGAGGGCAGACAAGCTCGCTCCCGCAGGTCAGGCCGTCTCGGCGCTGTTTACAGCGCGCCCGTACGCCGAGGGCGCCAGCCTGCTCGGCCAGGGAGTAGTAGAGCTGCTCAGGATGGAAGATGGAATTGCATAGTACAAAGTTCCATTCTTGAACTTGGGCCCTGATACCCATGAGATCCGCAAAGACCAAGTGGTTGGGGAACTTACTCTCTTAGGGGAGATTGCGCTAGTAGATGGTGGAACTAACGTCTCGGTGGGAACGGTGCAGGCGTCTAAGGTAGTGGATAGCTCTCGTGGTGATAAGTTACGATTGAAAGTAGGGAAAATTTTCCATAATAAGCATAGCAGGGAAAGTATAGCTCTGGCCGCTTTGGTGGCCAAATATGGCGATGTTTTTGCCTTACCAGGGGATCCACTTACCGTGACGCCTCACTTCTTACACGAGATTTGGATCATTGAACCGCCGGTCTAACGCAAATCTTATCCCATTCCTGAAAAGTTTAGAGGAGAGATTAGAGAACTCATTGGGGATATGCTCCGTAAGGGGATCATTGGCCCATCTCGTTCTCCTTACAATGCTCCTGTCGTTCCAGTTATTAAGAAGGATAAAACCTTTCGTCTTTGTCTTGACTTTCGTGCTCTAAATCGACACGTAGTTGATGATAGGTTCCCTCTTCCCCATATTGACTCGATGCTGCGAAGTCTCGGCTCCAGCGTCATATTCTCACTACTAGATCCTTAGCAAGGGTATCTCCAAATCCCGCTGATGGAGAGCAGCTGCGAGAAAACGGCGTTCTCGACGCCCGAAGGGCATTACGAGTTTACGTCTCTTCCCTTTGGGTTAAAAGACGCTCCATCCCGTTTTCAACGGGTGATGAATCAGGTGCTAACGGGGCTGTTAGGGGTTAGTGCGATGGTGTACATGGACGATATCATTGTTCTGGGAACATCTTGGGTCGACCACCTCAAGAATCTTGAGGATGTCCTTCGGAGGTTGCAAGAGGCAAACCTCTCATTGAGGCCGGAGAAATGTCATTTCTTCCAGAAGGAGGTCACTTACCTAGGTCATGTTATATCCCAGGACGGGATAAAGCTTCAGCCAGATAGAGTCCGAGCCATCAAAACCTTTCCCCGGCCAGCGCGTCAGAAAGAGCTGCTTTCATTTCTGGGATTAGCAGGATACTACAGGAAGTTTATTCCTAACTTTGCTGAGATTTCGTTGCCTTTGGTCGATATGATGAAGGGTGACGTAGCGGGGAAGCACAAGAATCGTGAGTTTGGTCCATGGACACCTCCTCAGTTACATGCGTTTGAGTCCCTCAAATCCCATTTGTCCTCCACGGTGGTCCTCCCTTACCCTAATTTTGCGAAACATTTCTTGCTCACCACTGACGCCAGTGCTTTAGCGATTGGGGGCGTGCTTCAGCAAGAGGACGACGGAGGTAGGAGACGCCCACTCACCTATTTCAGTCGCACTCTTAACGAGCACGAGAGAAGGTATAGTACTGTTGAAAGAGAAGCGTTAGCGGCGGTGTACGGTCTTACAATTAATCGCCCGCTAATCATGGGGCTTTTGAGCGATCACAAGCCTTTGGTCTGGATCTTCACTGCTAAGGGCACGAACACTCGGATTCTCCGGTGGCAAATGGCGATCGCCGACTTCGATATTGAAGTCAATTATATCCCTGGGAGATTGAATATGGTCGCTGACGCACTCTCTCGGATACGGGGGGCTGACCACCCTATAGATGATTTCATAGTTTTGACGGCTAGAACCACGAGTGGCCGGGGTAACTCAAACTCAAATTCTGAGGAGTATACCGTCACGTGTAACCAGTTAGAGATCTGAAAAGAGCAGGATGCACACCCTGATTGGGGTCGAATTAAGGAGTACCTAAAAGGGGCCACGTCAGGAGCACCAAAGATCCCGCGACTAAGAGTGCCAATCCGGGAGTTTCGACTCCTCCCCGACGGACACCTATATCATGCGCGTAGAAATGCGTACCAGTTAGAGGAACTTGGCCTGGTATGCCCTGAAGGAGCAAAGGCAGCAGCCTTACGTATTGCCCATTGCCTTCCTATGGCGGGCCATGGCGGAGTCCAAGTTACTCTGGAACGGCTACAAAAATTTGCGTTTTGGCCGAAAATGTCGGAGGATGTGAAGGATTTTATAAGAAAAAAAAAAGCAAAATCTGCATTACTTGCAAACCTTCCTATGACCTCCCAGCTCCACTTAGACAGTTTCCTGACGTAAAAACTCCGTTTGAGAGAGTGCATGTTGATCTCATTGGCCCGTTAACCACCACCCTAAATGGTGCGAAGTACATCCTGACAGTAGTCGATGTACTAACCCGCTTCTTGGTCGCCGTGCCCATTAATTCCAAAGAAGCGCGGACTGTAGCCCGAGCTTTCCTAAACCACGTCCTGGCCATACATGGCGCTCCGAGGCAGGTGATCTCAGACGGCGGAGGAGAATTCATGAACGAGACGTTCAAAGAGGTAATGGCAATGGCGAACATCAGCCATCATAAGATAACGCCATATCACCCCTCCAGCAACGGGATCGTTGAGAGGGTAAATGGAACCATTATAGAAATCTTACGGTCCCTAGTCCATGACAATCAAACAGGCTGGGATCAGATGCTCCCTTTAGCGGTCTTAGCCTACAATTCTGCGTATCATAGAGCCCTGCGAGATTCCCCGCATTTTCTCCTGTTTCACAGAGACCCCGTCCTCCCTATAACTGAGTTCATCAGGCCCAGTACCCCGTGGTATAATACGGATAATTTAGCAGCCGAAACAATAGCTTTAGCAAACTCATGTTTCGACGGATGCCAAAAGTTCATCGAGGCTGCAACAACTGAGAGGCACACAAAACGGCCGAGGGCAAGGATAAAGCAGCTCGCCCTCAGTGAAAGAGTATACGTCACCGCCAAACCTAGGCAAGGGGTGACAAAGAAGCTCCAGCCATTGTACCAAGGCCCCTATTAAGTGATCAAACAGGTTAGTGATGTAATCTATTGCATCAAACATCTACGATCAGGACGTGAGTTCTGTGTTCACACAGACAGGATAAAGCAGGAGGGCAACCTCTCTGTGTGCGAGAATAAGAACGTCAGAAGAGCGTTCCCCACACATGAGAAGGAACTCCTAGATCTACAGGAGGATAGTGCCAGCTCGAAATAGTAAGCGGATTCGAAAGCCATGTAACCTCTCCGTGTGCGAAACACAAACGCCAGACGAGCGTTCACCACACGTGATAAGGAATTTGAACCTACCACCGACAAATTAACTGTTATTTTCCTTTTTTTCAGACCTTTTTCACACATTTCCCTACAATAGATATGGTGATAAAAAAAATTATCTACTTCCTTTTGTATGACGGCGACACCCCCCCCCTCACACACACACACACCCGTTCTACCAGCTGCAGGATCCCAGACGAGGGGCGTAGAGCAGCTCCCCAATGAGCAGGGGGCGAGTCGCCGCGGAGTGCAGGGCAGGAGCCCTTCTTATTTTCCCCACCCCTACTTTTTTATATCACTTCAGGCGGTGTTTTTTCTTTTTTTTTTTTATCGAGTTGAATGCCGTCTCTAGGGGATTCACCAAGGTGGATAACCTCCCGACGCGTACATCTCGATTTTTTCCCTCACGCCAAGTCCAGGTCCTCACTTTGTTAATGGGGGGAGGGATGTCGTGAGAAGACGATGCGCTTTGTCTTTGTGTTTCAAGCGGGTTAGGCCGTCCGAGCCCTCGGGTCGCGCATCTTGCGCAGCTTGGCCACGCCCCCGAAGCCAGGTCGCGTCGCCGGGTCAGAGTGTGATTGGCACAGGTCAATTTGCACACGACCCGTAGCGACTGCGATTGGTTGCGGGGGTTTGCGCACTACTCGTGGGCATAGCCTCGTACCCCGTGAGAAATCAAAGCATGCACTTCAGCTGCATAGGTCATCACGTGAGCACCATATCTTACCTTGCTTCCGCTAATTAATTAGTGTACTTGTACATAGAAATATTTTTCCTCCGTGCCAAATACACATTTAAACACATTACGTGTTTGGAATTACTTATCCTATTTCTACCACACTACCATATATATTTATATATATACATATATATTTATATATATATATATATATATATATATATATATATATGTGTGTGTGTGTGTGTATATATATATATATATGTATGTATATGCGAATAAATAAAAAAAACACGTGATTCACAAAATGTGTAATAAAATCACTTGGAAGATAAAATGAAAGGTGACTGAACCTTTTCGTCTATTTAAGACATTTTCAAAGGTACAGAGTAGGGAAACAGTGACATTATATATACAAAAGAAGCACACTAGGGGGAATTAGGACAGGTCATTTGTGACCTCACTCTCTCAGCACTGCCGAACGTTTGAGGCGGCTACTGTCAACAATTTTGTATGTTCTAAAGTTATATGATTGATACATTCCCGTACTCATATCTATGTTGTTCTTAAATGAAGCTTTTATATAACATGGTTCTATGATATTCTACTCCTTAATGTCCTCACTAAAGACAATTTTCTTTGTGTTATCCCAATCAATGTAATGATTAAAATCCTTTAAATGCAAAAACAACCCACTTGAAACATGCCCTGTTCTTATGTTATATTTATGTTGGTTTATTCTCAATTTTAAATCCTTGCCTGTTTGTCCAATATAATCAAAGTTACAATTTTTGCAAGGGATACTATAAACACAGCCTTCACTACAAGCAGGTGAATTTTTTAATCAACCTGTTTTAACAATGGCGTTATTTTCAAAGACCGCTTGGACACTAAATTTATTAAAAGTACGAGTTAAACAAACGAAATTTGGATGAAAAGGGAGGGTTAAGATATTCTTCAAACTGAATTGTTGATTATGAGTACGACTATAAAAAGATTTCTTTACTGTATTTTGAGCTACGTCAATTAAATGTTTTGGATATTTCAATTGATTACTAATGTCATAAATGGTTTCAATTTCTTGGTTTATAAATTCTGGGCAACAAACTCTAAAAGCCCTTAGAAACATTGAAGTGAATACTGATACTTTAGTCTTAAGGTGGTGATAAGAATAATAATGAATATAAGAAAGGACATTGGTAGGTTTCCTGCGAATTAAATGTTTACAGTAAACATACCAGTGTCTCATGGGGACACCTACCTTATGCACTTTAGAAGTGCACCTCATAGATTACTAAATCATCAGGCGAAACCCTTATTTGACGCCATTGGTTCCATCAGCGGAGCCCTTATAAGACATTTCTCCGACCTGATCTGTTTCTATAAATGATGCCCTAAAGGCAGTGAAGAAAGTGACTGCATGAATGTATAATGATATCCTTCTAATTTTAAAGTTTGATTACACTGGCCTGCGTTTAATTTTTTTTTCAAAGGTCGAAGGTTTTTCAATTGATTTATAGTTTTTTTGGTGCGCTGAATCCAAAAATGCCATCCGGTTTTTTTGGATCAGGTCTAGTTTTTGAGATATGAGAAGTGCGACTTTTGGGCCTTGTATAGTACTAAGTATAAGGAAAACAAGGCTGCAGGTATAGCCTATTCTTATTTTTTTTTTTTTTTGCATAAAAATTATACTGTAGCACCCCGAAACTGATACTGAAACCTAATGATGTTTTTGTTTACTTTCAGGAAACTGAAACTGAAACTGCATTGACTACATTGACAAACTGCATTGACAACACTGAAACTGAAAATGGTTTAGAAAAGTGTGATCTCCAATCAATGTGACTGATTTTATAAGAATCTGTGCTTTTTAAAAGAATCTGTGCTTCTTGTGTTTCTATTTTGGACACGTATCTTAGATTGACAGAAAATGGAACGCAAATGCACAAATCATCCTGATAGGTTCTGCTACATATGTGGTAATGTGATTCTTCCTCGTCGACTAGCAAATATAACTTATTTTGTGAAGAAGGCATATCATGCTTACTTTGGAGTTAAGCTTGGGGACCAGGACAAGCCATTTGCATCCCATGTTAGTTGCAAAACATGTGTCGAGAACTTGCGTGATTGGAGAAATAAAAAAAGGAAGAGTATACCATTCGCTGTTCCAATGGTTTGGAGAGAGGGTAAAGATCATGTGTCAGACTGCTATTTCTGCATGACTAATCTTAAAGGAGTCAACCGCAAGAACAAGCATTGTATTCATTATCCTAATGTTCCGTCTGCCATACGACCAGTCCCTCATGGTCCAGGCCTGCCCGTTTCCGAGCCAGATGTTGCAATGGAATCTAGCTCTGAATCGGAATCTGATAACGCACTAGACAGGGCAGAGGGTGGAGAATACATGCCAGAAGAGAATGACCGGCCAGTGCCTCTAAGACAAGCAGATCTCAATGACCTGACACGGGATCTAAACCTATCAAAGGAATCAGCACAGCTTCTGGGTTCTCGTCTTCGTGAGAAAAATTTGCTAGCACCTGAGACAACATTCTTTTGGTACCGAGAGCGTGAAAGAGAATTTAGACAGTTCTTCACAACCCAGAAGGACTCGTCATTAGTTTACTGCAACAACATTGCTGGTTTGATTCAATCAATGGGGCTGGACTATGTTGCTACTGAATGGAGACTGTTCATCGACTCTTCCAGCAGAAGTCTCAAGGCAGTCCTCCTTCACAACGGAAATAAATACTCTTCAATTCCAATCGGTCATTCGATGCAAATGAAAGAAACTCATGACAACATGGATCAGCTACTGTCTGCTCTGAACTACAATGACCATGGTTGGTTGATCTGTGGAGATCTTAAGGTAGTTGGATTGGTTTTGGGACTACAGGGTGGGTACACAAAGTATTCATGCTTTTTGTGTTTGTGGGATAGTCGGGCTGATGATCAACATTTTGTCAGACAAGAATGGCCACCACGACAACGTTTGGAACCTGGTTCACACAATGTTCAGGCTCGTTCTCTTGTTGAACCAAACAAGGTCTTACTACCACCTTTACATATCAAACTGGGACTGATGAAGAACTTTGTGAAGGCAATGGACAAGGACGGCATGGGATTTACTTTTCTTCAGCAGAAGTTTCCTCGGATCAGTCTGGAAAAACTTAAGGCTGGCATCTTTGATGGTAAGGGGGAAGAAGCCTTGGTATATGTATGTATGTATGTAATAATCGTAATAACATCATCGTCATTTACCGTATTTCCTGAAAACAACTGTCCTTGATCATACTTCAGCGAATCAAGTGGAAGGATTGAGAAACGCCTGGGTCAAAACAAAAACGTCCTTAGGGTATATAGAATATCTAATTTCCTGGTTCGTCACGTAGACCAAAGCGGACATCTACCTAATTGGAGCCGAGTAGAACTTGTACACAAGAGACTTGAGAAAATGGGAAAAACCATGGAAACTGCGCATGTTATCACTAGGAAAAGCAACAACGAAAAAGAGTGATTTAACTGCCTTTCAAAACCAGCAAGCGTCTAAATAATAAAATCGGTACCCAGAGGAAGAACCTGACACATCCAACCAATCATATTTTCACGGATTCCATATCGCTACATTTATAAATCTTTTGATTTGAATGTAATACAGCAGTCCTCTGAAGAAGACCAAAGTGGTCACAACGTTAGTGCAATAACTTTATTCCCAAACCATCTTCTTCTACCCTTCCCAACCTAATTCTCTCTCGTTTGTCTTATATATATATATATATATATATATATATATATATATATATGTGTGTGTGTGTGTGTGTGTGTGTGTGTGTGTGTGTGTGTGTGTGTGTGTATATATATACACACATATATATATATATATATATATATATATATATATATATATATATATATATATACATACATATACCAAGGCTTTTCCCCGCTTAGAAGGGAGGTAGCAAAAAAGAAAAAGGCATAAAATCATTCCCACCCATTCCATCCCTGAATACACTCCACACCCCTCCACCCTCCCTCCTATATTAGCAACTCCTGGATGACGGGTCATCCCTGCACCTTGTCCACTGCCCTGGGTCAGAAGCAGTGTCGCAAGACACAGCACATCCACAGCAAGGCCGCTTCATTAAATCGGCGACGCCCCCCTCTCCATCCCCCATGCATAAAAGGAGAAGACGGGGAGAAATCCCTTCGGGCTGCGTCAACTTATGTTCACACATACTACCTCACCCCCATCCCCCCAACCCATTCCACCTCATGCATCAAAACATCATCCATATACAACCATTCTCCATTCACCCCTGTCTTCTGTCCTCTCCCGTTCTTCCTCAACAGACATTCCCCTCTTCACCAAAGCCCCCTTCACCCCATCCATCCACCTCATCCTAGGACGTCCCCTCATGTTCACTCCCTCCACATCTGCCTTCCATATCTTTTTTACTAGTCTTTCTTCACTCATTCTTTCCATGTGTCCAAACCATCCCAATACTCTTCAATCAACCCTATGTCCCAACCCCGTTTCCACCCCTGTTCTCCTCCTCACCTCCTCATTTCTCACTCTATCCAGCCTAGTAGCCTCCATCATACTTCTCAGACACCTCATCTCAAACACATTCAAAGTCCTTCTCTCTTCTTCTCTTATGTTCCATGTTTCTGCCCCATACAGTGCTGTTGGCACAATCACTCCTTCATATAGTCTCCTCTTAGCATCCATTCCCAAAAGTCTATTCCTCATTACACTCTTTAATCCACCAAGGCATTTACTCACTTCTCTCAATCTACATTCTACCTCAACCTTCACTCCACCTTTCCCTGCCACATTTGCACCCAAGTATCTAAAACTATCCACTTCCTCCAGTCGCTCTCATTTAATGCTCACTTCCAGACTACTGCCACTTACAGCCCTTGTACATCTCATCACCTTACTTTTACCCACATTTATCTTCAGCTTTCTTCTATCACACACTCTCCCAAACTCTGTCACCAACTTCCTCAATCCCTCCTCCGATCCTGCCACAAGCGCAGTATCGTCCGCAAACAACAGCTGGCTCACCTCCCACTTTTCTCCATTTTCTTTAATCATCTCCAAACCCTGACCCACTACCCTTGCATTTACCTCTCGCACTACCCCATCCATGTATAAGTTGAACAGCCAGGGCGGCATAACGCATCCTTGACGAAGTCCCACCTTTACCTCGAACCACTCACTCTCTCCGTTTTAATCCTGACACAAGCTCTACTACTCTCATAAAAACTCATGACAGCTCCGAGAAGCTTTCCTCATATCCCGTATATCCTCAAAACCTTCCACAGTGCCTTTCTGTCTACCCTGTCGTAAGCCTTTTCCAGATCCATAAAAGCCAAAAAAACATCCTTCCATTTTCCTATAGCTTTCTCACATATTTGTATTACCACAAAGATCCAATCTACACAACCTCTACCCGTCCTAAATCCACACTGTTCCTCACCAATTACTCCTTCTGTTCCTCTCCTAATCCTCTCAATCAAGATTTTCCCATAAGCCTTCCCAACTACACTCATCAAGCTAATCCCTCTGAAAGTACTATATTCACACTTGTCCCCTTTTCCCTTGTAAAGTGGAACTATACAGGCACTCCTCCAGTCCTCCGGCACTCTACCCTCTCTCCAGCAAACATTAAAAACCTCACCAGCCAGTCCACCATCACTGTACCTCCTTTTTTTTTTTTAGACATTCTGCATGGTATCCATCCAGACCAGATGCCTTACCTGCTTTCATCATCTTAATTAACAACTGCCTTCACTTCATCCTTCCTTATTTCTCCTCCATTTTCCTCACTCATCACGGTCATTTTCTTAGCATTTCCCACTGCAGCTACCTTTCCCTCCCTAACCTCCTTCACATTTAGCAACTCCCTAAAATATTCTTCCCATCTTCCCCTTACTGCCTTCTCTTCCATTATCATCTCTCCATTTGCACCTTTTACCTTTTCTTCTCTAATTGATTCGCTCTCCTCTTCCTCTCTTAATTTCTTTCCAAAACATCTTTTTATTACTTTCAAAATTTTCTGTCATACTCTTACCCCTGTATACGCCTCATATACATGACGAGTAGTATCGCCCAGTCATATCACCCACTCATTCCCTCACTCACTCACCGGATTACCACCAAACACGCCTAGCCGACAATCAGGTGCCTGCTGACCAAGCGATTTCCACCACCACCACGGCCAGGCGACATACACACACACACACACGAACACGCGATCACTCAAGTAACCACACAGTACTAAAACACGTTATTACGTATACTGACGACCCTCCTCTGGGTATACATATATTTTAGCTGTTAGACTACATTATATAATGTAGCCCCAAGATAGTAATAAGAAGAAATATTTGTAATCTTGCTCGCATAAACTCTTAAGCTTATACGAGCGTGGGACCTCAAAAAATGCTGATTCCTAATTTCCGGCCTTTTTAACGAGATGCAGAGAGCTCGAGAGGGAGTCGGTGCGATGATACGTACAGAAGAAAAGATAGTGCAAATTACTAATTGACATTGTGAGGTAGGAGTGTCAAGTGATTAACTTGGTGTAACATAGTGAACCAGCGACCTTTGTTAATAAAGGAAAGGAACTTACAATGTGTTTGGTGTAGCCGCCCCAAGAGCCGTGATATGTATTTACTCAACACCAGTTGAGGATACATTACTGGTGGCAGCAGCGGCCGCTCCCACGTCTCAAGAGAAGAAATCAGAATGAAATCGTCAGCCACGCCTACCAGAAGAAAGAATATCAAGGCATATTTCCCGCAGAGTTCTCGACACACACAAGTACCCCTCTCCACCATCCTCAACCAACCGCTCCCTCCGAAACGTCGGTAACAACTCCAACCTTCACAGTCTTAGCTTCGGTGGTGAAAATTATATTTCTCACCACCTGGTGGCAGTCACGTATCAACAAGGTACCCCCTACCAAGAACACCAAGTTATAACCACCCCTCCAAGAGGATATCTCAATTGCACTATACGTACATCATCGCCACCGACTCCAAATTATCGACCCACTACTAACCAAGGTAATTATTATACCAACATTTCACAATACTTGATATTATTGATAACCACTAATAACCAATCAAAACCATCCCCACCTGATACTGCCTTCTCTTCTCTTTCTTACGAGAACGTCAATGAGGCACTCCCCCGCAACCTTCCCCATATAAAAATTATTGCACACACCAGCTGATCTCATATACCTACTGCCCTACTACCAATGGGACCTTGCCAAGTTCTACGTATGTAACAACAGAAAACTCTACGGACAAGGACAGCCCACCTTGGCAGTATACCCACATCTATTTAAGGTTTGAAAACTTCTGAGTGTACTTCACCAATCAATTTCTTCCAAATAAGACTTTGTATAACACTCAATATCCGTATACTTATTTTATTACAATATCACTAGCCTTACAATCCTAACATTGTTAAGCTAGAAGAATCTAACATGTTACAAGCATTTTTGCATACCTTCATTTTGTAATTTCCAATTTTAAACTTAAATTTTATTTACAACCTTATGATTTCACCACAGTGCTACAACTTATTGAATAGCAATTCCATATACTTCTATGTATATTATATATATTCATTCATAAAACTTTATTGTTATTATTAATATAATTACAATTTACTACGTGTATTTCCACATCACATATATATATGTATATTTCATATTTTTTTCTATATAAACCCATTTTATAAGCATAATGTATAACCGTTGACACCCTATACCCCCCCCTTTTTCTCTTAGCTAACCTTAACATACACCCTTTAAGTAATGTGTACCACATATTTCTGACTTCAACAATTCGACTTAGATTCCCCACCTATAGTTAACCACTAACATGGCAACAGGAACGAGAAGCAAATTCAAAAAAGCGGTAGAAAGCATCCTCTCTAAATCTCAAGAGGAAAATCCATCTCATGACTCTGACCATAAGAAAGACGAACCAGACCCTCAACAAATAAATCCACAGGCTGACATTCCCACACAACCCTTAGACCATGACCACTCACATACCTCTGACAACGCCGCTCCTAAGGCAGATACTCCAATAGTTGCTCAGTATTATGATGATATCTTAGCCCTTCATAACCAACCCTCTCAAGAAGACCCCTTCAACCCCTCTCAACCACAACAACCCATTCCTCCCACCACACCAATTGCTCAAGCTACTCCTCCTATAAACAATCATCAGTTCAACCCCCATATCCCGACATCCCTAATTCCCCCGCCCGTGCACCCACAGTACCAACCCCTCCATCACGCTCCCCATGCCTACCAAAACTTCCCCTTTCCTTCTCCCCATAACCCATCCGGTCAACACACCTCCGCACCATACCACCAACCACCGCCTAACCTTCCTCCAAACCCACCATATTATCCCTACCCACAACCTCAACCTACAATATTTAACAACTACCAAACCATTACCCCTCTAACCGAAATTCCAACCTTCTCCAAAGCTAGTGGCCTATCCATTACTGACTTTCTGACAGCATGTGACCTTTTCTTTTCAAAGAACCAACATTACTCTGAATTTGACAAGATAAATCTATGCCGTCAGAAAATAGAAGCATCAGATGAATTCAGATCGAGGGCACGAATGCTAGACAGTTTAGTCGCGAGTGGAATCACATATCAGGACTACAAAAATTATCTGCTAAATGTTTTTTCAGAACAAACAAGCGAACAACATCAGTTTCCTCCTCACTTTTCTAAATAACACTAGAGTTCAAACACAGACAAATATCTACGATTTTGTTGCTAGCCAAATTAAAGAAGTTAGGGAAGACCTAGAAGACAATAGCCCTTGGGTATACACTGACTCTAATGGGAAAAGAGCCATGACTTTAGAAAACTTAATCACATTCTTTGAGATAGGTTTTTATCTTTCTCAACTCCCACCAAAGTGTTTAAAAGAGGCCTCAAAAAGGGAATTAAACACTAGAAATCCATTAGCTTATACCTACATCCTAGATATCACCAACGCTTGCGATGTCCCCCTCTCCACCCACCACTATCTCCCTAGACTAAATAGCCTTCAGTCACAGCTGCCCCCTCCCACCAATCCAGGACAATCTTCTAACTGGTGTTCCTACCATTTGTCAACAAGTCACAACACTAGAGACTGCATACAGAAACAACAAATGCAAACACAGGCACCACACCACCCTGTCCCTTGCTCAGTTCATGGAACCACTTCCCACACCGACGCCCAGTGTCGAACACAGCAACAACAATACCCGCAGGTACAACATCGCGCCATCCCTTGCTCAGTTCATGGTACTACCTCCCATACGGATGCACAATGCAAAGTGCAACATCAAACCATACAAGTTCCACCCCCCTCCAGACCTCCCAACATATCTAAACCGACACACCCAGGCAAATACTGCAACCTACACAAAACCACAACTCACTCAAACGAAGAGTGTTCTCAACAAAAATCACAACCACAACCTCATCAGAGAACCAACACACAACTCACCGCCCCTCAACAAACAGCTCCCTCCCACACAACACGCACAACTCAACACCGATTGGGGGAACGTGTACCAGCCTCACGCACCAAACCACCATAGGAACATCTCACACACACCACAACTATGTCACCCTAAAAGTGACCCTAGATCAACTCACAGTTGACATGATGGTAGATACAGGAACAAACCTGAACATCATCCCCAGAGCACTCTATGAAGCATTAAATGACCCACCCCAAATTCAATTTTCCAATATGGAAGGACTCCTAATAGAAGGGAGCACCATTTCACTTCACGACATGGTTGATCTGAGCATAGAAGTGAACAATTCCCAAGTAGGTTTCACATCCTTCCACATAGCTGATGAATGGAGTCTTGATCAACAAGGTATAATAGGATTACAGTCATTGAGGATTTGGAAAACTAAGATAGACCTTGAGACCAACAAAATCTCCTTCCGAGATGTAAATAATGAGTCAACAGTTCCTGAGACACCCGACTCAGACACACAACCTATCTCATGTCTACCTTCCTTAAATACTCCAAATCCCACTAACAGCTATTCCTTCCGACCACCCCCTTATGTCACCTCAAAGGCATTGATGTCTAACACAGTCATCATTCCCCCTAGACATTCCATGACTGTCCCACTATTTATACCCGGAGCAATCGGACATCAGGACGTCATAATTGACTCAGACACGTCTAGACTTACCAACATCTCAATTGAACACTCTTGGGACATAATATCAGAAAATAAACACACCCTAGCTATGTTAACAAACCTCTCCGATCAACATCGCAAAATCAGGAAGAACACAAACATTTGTTCAGTCCATCCCCATAATTCCCCAATCCAGGAACCACTCCCACAACACATCAACACTGTAAGACCACCACAACCCCTCACCCCTATCCATCCAGACCAAATCACAACATCAGCCAACGGAGATATTCATCACGAGCTATTGGCCCTCCTACAAAGGAATAGATCAGCTATCGCCTTAGAAGGTGAACCACTAGGCAAATGTGATATAATCAAACATCACATCCAAATTCCCCCTAACACCCCCCCTTCATACACTCCCGCGTACCGCATACCTCACAGTAGGAAATCCCAAGTCAATAGCAGTGTACAAGAAATGATACACCAAGGCGTAATTTCCCACTCAGACAGTCCGTGGAACAGTTCCCTCTTCCTGATCCCTAAGAAAGACGGAACCTTACGCCCTGTTGTGGACTTTAGGAAAGTCAACCTTCTCACTCAATCTGACCCACACCCCCTCCCCGCCATGCAAGATGTACTACAATGCATTGGCAACGGGAATACAGTATTTTCCACTATCGACCTTAAGTCTGCCTACTGGCAAGTGGAATTAACAGATGAATCGAAACCCGTAACAGCATTCTCCACTGATAAGGGACATTTCCACTTTGAACGTATGCCCTTTGGCCTTAAGAATGCCCCCTCAACCCAACAAAGGTTGATGACCCGCATTTTCAGCGACATGATAGGAGTCTCATTATTCGTCTACTTAGACGACCTCATAATCTATAGTCCCACACAAACTGACCACCTTCACACACTAGAGATTGTCCTAAAAAGACTCAAAAACACAGGATTGAAAGTCCAACTAGGAAAGTGTAAATTCCTACAGACGGAACTCACCTTCCTAGGCCATAAGGTAGATAGCCAAGGCATCCATACCACCACAGATAAAATAGATACAATAAACAATTTCCCAACCCCCAGAAACGCAAATGAAACGAGAAGTTTCGTAGGGCTAGCATCATACTATAGACATTTCATCCAAAATTTTGCACACATAGCTTCCCCCCTAACCAAATTCACAAGGAAAGACGAACCATTTCAATGGTCAGAAGCAGAACAATAAAGTTTCGACAAACTGAAACACGCTCTGACCACAGCCCCTGTACTAGCCTTCCCTGACATGAAGAAAGAATTATTTCTTTACACAGACGCCTCCTCTAAAGGAATAGGCGCAGTCCTACAACAGAAGGATGCAAATGGCAAAGAGCACCCCATAGCCTACGCAAGTAGAGTACTTAATAAGCCTGAAAGTAACTATTCAACTACACACAAAGAAGGCCTAGCCCTCATATGGGGTCTGAAACATTTTAAGTTTCTTATCCTAGGTTACAAGATAACCATATTCACTGATCACCAACCCATAGCCTATCTCTTTAACTCAAAAGATTTACATAGGAGAGTTGCTAGATGGAAAGCAACTCTCCTTGATTACGATCCCAAGATCGTATACTTAGCTGGGAAAGCTAATATAGTAGCAGACTGCTTGAGCAGACAAACTCACATCACCCCTATAACACAAACAACATGCATTCCTATGCAAGAACTCAGAGATGAAACTGACAGAGACCCAATATGGTCCCCAATAAAACAACATCTCCTTTCACAAACCCCATTACAGTCCCGACCACCTGTCCCTACAGAGGAACTCAAATTGGTCGACGGAATTATAAGGAGAACCACTAATACCAGAGATGCAACAATCATTCCCAGAGCCCAAGTTCCCAAGGTCCTACACATATTGCACGACAGTGCAATGGGAGGCCACTCAGGCAGAGATAAGACACTAAACACTGCTAGGCACTCATACTATTGGCCACATATGACAACAGACATAACCACACACATAGGATCTTGTGTCACTTGCAACCAATTCAGAGGCCCTGACCCAAAACAACTCCATATCAACAATATCCCACTCCCTGCTGAGCCATGGGAAACACTTGGCATTGATCTACTCAAAATGTCAACCAGCCATCAAGGTTCCAATTATATACTCACAGCAGTAGAATATTTCTCTAAATACACAATCCTAATACCACTCCAAGACAAAACAGCAGAGACTGTAGCCAAAGCCATAGTTAACAATATCTTTTGTAGATACAACATACCACACACAATGTTATCTGACAATGGCTCAGAGTTCAAAAATGAGGCAATGCGCGAAATAGCACACCTCTACAACATTGACCAAACATTTGCCACTGCCTACCACCCACAGGGAAATGGTCTGACTGAGCGAACAAATCGCAAAGTCTTAGAGGTGCTCAGACCCTTGGTCAGCGATCTCATGGACAGTTGGGAAGATTGGCTACCACAGGTACAAGCCAGTATCAACAGCACAGTCAATTCCGCAACAAAGATGTCCCCACATGAGATCATTTTTGGCCAGCCAATGCGCCTACCCTACTAAATCTTCAACCAACCAACCCCCCCTTATACAACCTAGATAACCTCACACACTGCATCAAACGAGGTATGCAAACCATTTACAAACAAGTCAGGGAAAACCTCATAGAAGCCCAAGAAAAGACAAAGACAAAACAACACAAACGGTCAACTCCACTTGACATAGCGCTTGGTGACACTGTCATGGTCAAAGACTCAACCAGGACTAACAAACTCAGACCCAAGTTCTTAGGTCCCTTCACAGTCACAAGCTCACTCCATAACAATGTTTTTCTACTAACAGATCATTCCGATCACACAACCGTAACCATACATGGAGAGAAGCTGAGAAAGGTCAAACTCAACCTCGACCCAATCCCACCTCCCACCAACAACCCACCTACCACGCTCACACATACCTCACACAAGCGCAAGTCTCATCCCATGACTCTGCGTCGACGCAACTAAACATGCACTCTAGCTCTCACCCCTGAAGATGCAGGACGTCATGTATCTATCAGTGGAGGTTAAAATGGCACATTTCTAATAAGAACTCCCTTCCGCAAATCTAGTGAAACTTCTCCACTTCCTTCCGACCAATATAACCTTAGCGAGAGTCAGATAGACATATCCTCATTCACTGAGACATAACCTTCATCCTCCAAAATGAAATACATCATTATTTGCCCACCTTAACATCAACTATCTTTCAAGAATTTATTCTTAGCAACATACCTATGGACCAGATCAAGAGATTCTCCCTTTGGGAAATTTACCACTTCCCCTACCCCTACCCACCCCTACCTAAGATCCCCGATACCATCCTTCCAAGTAAGATAGACATGGTACACCTCCTGAATAAATCGACTACTCTTGACATGGACTCCCTCGACCTTCATTACAAAATACTGCCCTATACTTCCACAGCCCTCTCAATCTTAATCATCCTCTTTATAGTTGTGGTATTAACCAAATTCTTTTGCACGAAGTAAGATCTTCCAAAACATTTCAACCCCATTCCCGACTTACTGTAAACCTAGATTAAGTTTATTCTTGTGTCTCACCCAATATCTTGAATATTATAATAATTTTATTAGAAACCATACATACATACATATACCAAGGCTTTTCCCCCTTACAAGGGAGGTAGCCAAAAAGGGAAAGGCATAAAACCACTCCCACCCATTTCATCCCTACATACACTCCACACCCCTCCCACCCTCCCTCTCATCTGAGCACCTCCTGGATGACGGGTCATCCCTGCACCCTGCCCACTGC
>NC_134811.1:43393513-43396013 GCF_046742065.1 Oratosquilla oratoria
AAATTAATTTGAAAATAAACCAGAATGAAAAGAGAACACTGAAAAAACAACAGATGAATATCGAAAGACATGCAGATGCTAAACAAATGAGACAAACAATTGAAAGTAGAATGATATTAGGAAAAGAAAAAGTAATGAAGCATGAAGAAAATCATTGAAAATAAAAAAGGAAAACTACATAATGTATATATACACAAATGTATATATACGTACATACATACATAAATCCTTACATTCCTACACGTTGTCCTATTTTCTTTTCCTCTTGTTCATCTTAACCAAATCCCAAGGCATCGCAACTCCTGTCTCTTCCTCTTCCTCCTCTTCATAAGAACAGAAGAATAAAGGAGACTGCAAGCGACCATAAGGCCTACACAAAGCAGTCTTATGTCTATTACCACCTGTCATCCCCATCCAATTAAGTTGTCTAACCGTTTCTTAAAACAACTGATAGTTTCAGCGATCACTACATGGTTACTAAGTCTATTCCATTCGTTGAGTACCCTATTAATAAACCAATTCCTGCCTATTTTTTTTTCTTAACTCTAAAATTGTCCACTTTAAATCCATTAATGCGAGTCCTGTTCTGTTGCCTTAATATGATGACCTTGTTTGTGTCACCCTTGTTAAAGCCTTTGATACACTTGAACACCTCTATTAGATCACCCCGCAAGCTGCGTTTTTCCAGAGAGTGTAAGTTAAGGTTCCTAAGCCTCTCTTCGTTAGGTAAATTTCTAAGCCCATGTATCATTTTGGTCATTCTCCTCTGTACTGCTTCTATTGAATTGATGTCCATTTCATAGGAAGGAGACCAAAACAGCACCGCATAGTCAAGGATGGGTCTAACTAATGCTAGAGAGTTTGAATATTACCTCTGCATTTCTATTCGCAACCGTCCTAGCAATGAAACCTAATTCTCTATTAGCTTTATTCCTGGCGCTAAAGCACAGTTTCCTGGCTTTAAGTTCAGGATTTGTTAGAACTCCCAAGTCTCGCTAGTACTTATTTTTTTTTCTGAAAATGTGTTATCTAAGGTATATCTATTTTTGGGGTTGTGTACCCCTATATTTAACACGTTGCACTTTGAGATATTGAAGTTCATTTGCCGTTTTCACCGACCATGTGAACAATTTGTTAAGATCGTCCTGCAGAATACCGACGTCCTCCCCTGACCTAATTAGGCGTCCTATTTCAGTGTCGTCCGCAAACTTACTAACATCACTATTAATCCCATTGTCCAAGTCGCTTATGTACATAATGAACAATACGTACATACATACATACATACATACATACATACATACATACATACATACATACATACATACATACATACATACATACATACATACATACATACATACATACATACATACATACATACATACATACATACATACATACATACATACATACATACATACATACATACATACATACATAAATACATACATACATACATACATACATACATACATACATACATACATACATACATACATACATACATACATACATACATACATACATACATACATACATACATACACACATACATATACCAAAAGCTTTTTCCCCCTTACAAGGGAGGTAGCCAGAACAATAAGGGACCCAAAACCGAGCCCTGGGGAACTCCACTAGAAATACTCCCCCATTTGGATTTTACACCATTTATGGTGACCCGCTGTGTTTTGCCACTGATCCAAGCTCTAATACGTTCTAACACTTTTCCTCCTATGCCATGGGTTTTGATTTTATTTAGTAGTCTCTGGTAGGGCACCTTGTCGAACGTTTTGCTAAAGTCAAGGTAAATAACATCTGTGTGAACATTATGACGAATGTGGGTAAGAGGTAAAGGGAACACGGGCTGAGGGAAATACTTTTATTCCTGACTAGTTTCGCCTCAATGGCGTCTTCAGAGGAAGAGTGTTCGAAGTCAAGCTGGTCAATATATACATGGCAGAAAAGGGGAACGTGGCAATGTGTGACTAGTTGTCGCAGCGAGTGGACAAAATATCCACCTGTTGCTCGTCGCGTGGCTGAGCTGTCCGCCTGGATCAGGGGCTCTGTGTATTTTGTTCAAAATGACGAAGCGTGCTGCTACTTTAGCCCATATCAAATCCCAAGTACGCTTGTTGATGTTTTCCTGGTTCGTGATGAATACAGACTCCATCGCCTTTCTTATCTTTTGGGGTTATCCATAAGAATTTCTGTATCGTAACTATCATTGTTATCTGACAACTTATATACTTTGATGTAAAAATATAGAAGATTAGTCTCATATGACTTACCCTTGGAGAAACTATGCTGTGAGTTGCGAATCAAATTATGTCTCTATGTAATAATTTTACCTATAACTGATGTCAAAATGATGGGCCTGTAGTTGCATATAGATGATTTATCTCTCTTTTTGAAAACAGAAACGTTTGCCCCCAAGCAATAGGCACAAAACCATTTTCTACCGACTTATTAAATAATTTTATTAACTGGTCCATTTCAA
>NC_134811.1:43408513-43413513 GCF_046742065.1 Oratosquilla oratoria
TCCCAAGTTCCAGGAAAGTCTATGTTGCCGACCATTTGGGCCGTGTAGATGCCCATCGTTCACTCGTCTCTTGTTACTTTCAATGTCCTTATGACGAAGGGTGGACAGACGTCGTCAGAGCACCCATTAAATTTGCTAGTGTCCTAATCTGTAACATTCCAGGCGTTAAAGATCATAATATATCTGAATGCTCCCCTTCAGCTGATGACTCCGCTATTCTACGTCCGGACCAAACTGCTTCGGCCTCTACCAAACATCTAGTATGTGCAGTCCAGACCCGAGCCGGCAAGATGAAACGGATTCACCCTTAGCTCTGCCTGCATTACAACCTCTCTCTGTGACACCCGACAATTTCAGTCTACTCTAGTCTTCGTGTGAGACACTCTCAGCCGCTAGAGCTAAAGCAGCCTCGGGAGAAATAGATCTCCTTACCAGTTTGTCATGACGGATGGCTTCCTCTTTCGGAAGTGTTTGACTTCTAATCGCTCTGATAATTAAGATAGGAAAATCTACGTGATTGTCGCCCTATTATCCTCTCTATTGCTCATACCCTTTTAGCTGGACACTTCTCCCACCGGAAGACTGAATTAAAGGTCGCAGAACAATTCTACTGGCATTGCATGGGAACCGACATAATAGCCTTCTGTTGGTCTTGTGACAAATGTCAACGCTTCTCAGGGAAGGGACGGGTACGACCAATCCCATTACAACCCATGCCCATCGTCACTGAACCTTTCGTCCGCGTTACCATCGACTTAGTTGGACCACTTTCTCCGGCATCTTTCGACATACACAGGTATATATATATATATATTTTTTTTTTTTTTTTTTTGAGAGAGAGAGAGTTGGTATTCCCTGGGAAATATTTTTGGACCGGTATGCCCAATTTACATCAAATTTAATGAAAGAACTACACCAAATGTTGAGTGTGAAACCTATCTTTACCACTCCCTTCCATCCAAGTGCAAATGGTAGGATCAAGAGACTACATGGACACTTGAAGGCTACTCCGTAAGTTGTGTGCTGAGAAGCCCCGTGAGTGGCATAGGCACCTGATCCCAACCTTGTTTGCCCTCAGAAAACTCCCGAGCGACCGGACTAGATTTTCAGCCTTTGAATTGTTGTATGATCGTTCCGTTAAAGGTCCACTCTCAGTTTCAATAGATCTGTGGGAAGATCGCACCCTCCACGAAGAAGAAATGTCCAGCTTCCAGTAGGTCATCGAGCTGCAGGAGAAGCTGGCAAAATGTTTTCAAAACATAAGTGCAACTACACATTGAGGACGGTACCGAACATCACCGACCTACTAAGACCCCTTGAAAAAAACATCAGAAACGAGCTAATACCGGCCATCACCAACGGACGGACAATAAACGAAGAGGAAAGAAAACTTATGGAACTTCCAAGTATGGAGTTCCAGGTAAAAATCATAGAGCAGAATTGATGGTGGAGATGTGTCTAGAAAGAGAGTTGATGATAAAAAATACAGTGTTTAGGAAAAAAGTCAAGCCTAAGTACACATGGGAGAGGGTGGTGGATAGAAGTGTGGCAGATAGGGTAGGAAATGAATCAATAGACGGAGTGATTGAGAAGTATGGAGTTCCAGGTAAAAATCGTAGTGGAGAATTGATGGTGGAGATGTGTCTAGAAAGAGAGCTGATGATAAAAAATACAGTGTTTAGGAAAAAGTCAAGCATAAGTACACATGGGAGAGGGTGGTGGATGGAAGGGTGGCAGATAGAGCTTAATGGACCATATGGTGGTGACCAGGAGTATGGTAGGAAGAGTTAAGGATGTACATGTTCTAAGGGGAGAGAGTGGGGGAATATCAGATCATTTTCTGGTAGAAGGAAAATTGAGAATGGAGAATAGATGGAGAAAGAGGAAAAGGGTAGAAGGTAGGGAGGTACTTAGATTGAACTGCTTAAATTAGAAAGAAAAGGAGTATTATAAGAAGAAGCTGAGAGAAGAGTAGGAGGAAGTGAAGGATAGAGTAGAACTAGGAGTGGAGGAAGAATGGGGATGGTTCAAGGAGGGAGTCACAAGGTGTGCAAACATGGTGTGTGGAACAAGAAGGACGGGAGGATATAGAAGGAGGGGAAGTGAGTGGTGGGATGAGGAAGTAAAAAAGGGTGTAGAAGAGAAGAAGCAGGCTTTCATATATTGGTTACAAATTAGGACGAGGGAATCGTATGAGAGGTACAAAATAAGGAGAAGGGAAGTTAAGCATATGATAAAGGAAGCAAAAAGGAAAGCATATGTGAAACGGGGTAAGAGTAAGACAGAAAATTTTGAATGTAATAAAAAGATGTTTTGGAAAGAAATTATAAGAGGAAGAGGAGGCGAATCAAGTAGAGAAGAAAATGTAAAAGGTGCAGATGGAGAGATGATAATGGAGGAAAAAGACAGTGAGAGGAATATGGGCAGAGCATTTTAGGGAGTTTATAAATGTGAAGGAGGATAAGGAGAGAAAGGTAGTTCCAGTGGGAAGCGCTAGGAAAATGAGATTTATGAGTGAGGAAAATGGAGCAGAAATAGGGAAAGATGAAGTGAAAACAGCTGTTAAGATGATGAGAACAGGTAAGGCACCTGGGATGGATGGATGCCATGCTGAATGTCTGAAGAAAGGAGGTACAGTTACGGTGAAATAGCTGTTGATATTATTTGATGTTTGTTTAAAAGAGTGTAGAGTGCCGGAGGACTGGAGGAGTGCTTGTATAGTTCCACTTTACAAGGGAAAGGGGGACGAGTGTGAGTGTAGTAGTTTCAGAGAGATCAACTTGTTGAGTATGGTTGGGAAGGCTTATGGAAGGGTATTGATTGAGAGGATTAGGAGAGAAACAAAGGGATTAATTGGTGAGGAACAGTGTGGTTTTAGGACAGGTAGAGGTTATGTGGATGGGATTTTTGTGGTAGGACAGATACGTGAGAAAGATATAGGAAAAGGTAAGGATGTTTATCGGGGTTTTATGGATTTGGAAAAGGCTTACGACAGGGTAGATAGTAAGGCACTGTAGGAGGTATTACAGATATATGGGTTAGGAGGAAAGCTGTTAAGAGCAGTCAAGAATTTTCATGAGAGTAGTAAAGCTTGTGTTAGGATTAGAAATGGAGAGAGTGAATGGTTTGAGGTAAAGGTGGGACTTCGTCAAGGATGTGTTATGTCACCCTGGCTGTTCAATTTATATATGGATGGGGTGATGCGAGAGGTGAATGCAAGGGTAGAGGGTCAGGGGTTGGAGATGGTTAAAGAAAATGGAGAAAAGTGGAAGGTGAGCCAGCTGTTGTGTAATGTCGACGTTGCACTTGTAACAGGATCAGAGGAGGGATTGAGAAAGTTAATGACAGAGTTTGAGAAGGTGTTTGAAAGAAGGAAGCTGAATATAAATGTGGGTAAAAGTAAAGTGATGAGATATACAAAGGGAGAGAGTGACAGCCGGCTGGATGTGAGCATTGAAGAAGACAGACTGGAGGAAGTGGATAGTTTTAGATATTTAGGTGCGAATGTGGCAGGAAAGGGAGAAGTGGGGGTGGAGATAGAATGTAGATTGAGAGAAGCAAGTAAATGCATTAGTGAATTAAAAAGTGTAATGAGAAATAGACCTCTGGAAATGGATGCTAAAATGAGGTTATATAAAGGAGTGATTGTGCCGACAGCACTATACGGGGCAGAAATATGGAACATAAGAGAGGAAGATAGAAGGAGTTTGAATGTGTTTGAGATGAAATGTCTGAGAAGTATGATAGGGGTTACTAGGCTAGATAGAGTGAGAAATGAGGAGGTGAGGAGGAGAACAGATGTAGAAAGGGAGTTGGGAGATAGGGTTGATAAAAGAGTATTAGGATGGTTTGGACACATGGAAAGAATGAGTGAAAAAATATTAGTAAAAGAGGTATGGAAGGCAGAGGTTGAAGGAATGAATATAAGGGGTCGTCCTAGGATGGGGTAAAAGAGGCATTACAAAAGAGAGGAATATCTGTGGAGGAAGGACGGGAGAGGATAGATGATAGGGGTGAATGAAGAAGGGTTGTATAGGGATGATGCTGTGATGCATGAGGGGGAGTGGGTGGGGGATGGGGGGTGAGGAAGTATGTATGAGAACAAATGTGACGCAGCCCAAAGGGATTTTTCCCCGTCATCTCCTTTTCTGCATGAGGGGACGGAGAGGGGGGTCGCCGAATTAATTAAGCGGCCTTGCTGTAAATGTGCTTTCTTGCGACACTGCTTCTGATCCAGGGCAGTGGACAGGATGCAGGGATGACCCGTAATCCAGGAGGTGCCAAGATGAGTGGGAGGGAAGAGGGTGGAGGCGAGTGGAATATGTAGGGGATGGAATGGGTGGGAGTGGTTTCTATGCTTTTTCTTTTTGGCTACCCCCCTTGTGAGGGGAAAAATGCCCTAGGCAGGAAAGGGAGGAGTAGAGGTGGAAGTAGAATGTAGATTGAGAGAAGCGAGTAAATGTATTGGTGGATTAAAAAAGTGTAATGAGAAATAGACATCTGGGAATGGATGGTAAGAGGAGATTGTATGAAGGAGTGGTTGTGCCAACAGCACTGTACGGGGCAGAAACATGGAACATAAGAGAGGAAGAGAGAAGGAGTTTGAATATGTTTGAGATGAGGTGTCTGAGAATTACGATAGAGGTTTAGGCTGGATAGAGTGAAAAATTAGGAGGTGAGGAGGAGAATGGGGATGGTAAGGGAGTTGGGAGATAGGATTGATAAAAGAGTATTATGATGGTTTGGACACATGAAAAGAATGAGTGAGGAAAGTAAAAATAAAAGAGGTATGGAAGGCAGATGTGGAAGGAGTGAACATGAGGAGGCGACCTAGGATGAAATAATGGATGGGATGAAAGGGGCTTTTGGGAAGAGGGGAATGTCTGTTGAGGAAGGACGGGAGAGGACAGAAGACAGGGTTAAATGGTAAATGGTTGTATACGGGTGATGTTGTGATGCATGAGGTGGAATGGAGGGGTGTGGGGTGTGGGGGTGAGGTA
>NC_134811.1:43418513-43421013 GCF_046742065.1 Oratosquilla oratoria
TTAAAATCACCCATTAAGTCCCGGTTGCATAAACTAGATTTTTCTTAAAACAATAGTTTGTAGTCTGCTAATGATAATGTTTTTGGCCTATATATTACACCTATATTAATATTTTGTCCATTTGTTTGGATTAAATCTACCCATAAACTATCATATGCAACCTGTTTCCTTTTCTCTAAAACAAGCTTGGACATTGTTTTTGTATTTCTATCCTGATGAAATTTTTAAATCACGCAATATTAAATTCAGCTTCAAAATCTACCATTTAACCATGTCTTTGTTATTCCTATCATATCGAGATTTTTGCCTTTGACATACGCCTGGATTTCTTGGAATTTTTTTTCCTAATACTACGGGCATTAAAGTACATGGGTTTAAGAAACTCATGAGCATTTCTTTTCAACTCGTTTTGATTTTCAACACAATACCTTACATTATAATTTTGTTTTTTATTGAGACCTTGCTCTATATTGACATATGGTCCTTCATTGACTTTCAGTACCTCATGAACAATTGTCCCATCACGGATATCTTGTCCCCCACGGTCATTCGATCTCTCATAAACACCTTGCCCTCCTCCGTCACCGCATCTCACACCAGTCACCCATCGTTCGTTGACATTGTTTTCACCATCACTTCCTAAAATGATATTTTGTCCTCCACTGACATTATTATATCGATATTTTCTCATACACTGACACATTGCTCTACATTATTACTTCACCCTACTCTGTTATCTCCATTACACTCTATTTCCCCTTCCCTTTGAGTTTCTACCCTAAAAAATTAACTAGCTCATTATAAACTCCCACAATGAGGTTTGTTTGAACATCTTTTCCTCTGCGAGTAAGGTGAATCCCATCAGAAGCATAAAGATCATGAAGACCAGAAAAGAGATACCAAGGATCAAGAAAGTGGTATTCCAATTGCGTGCACAACTGTGATATTCTCTCATTAATCCGTATGGCTCTACTTTTCCAACACGTGCCAGCGTAGATCCTCGGAAAGCTCCCACAGACTACGTGGCGGCTCTCACGCTCCTTCATCTCCTGAAGAAGGACCTTGTAATTCCTAACAAGTTCCTCTGATCTCACACTACCCACATCGTTTCTTCCCATATGAACAATCGTAACCGTGTTCGTCATCCTTTGCTCCCTGATGGTCTGGATACAACCAGTGATCCCGCGGACCGGTTGACATTCAAGCTTGCAACGTCGTCTAGTCTTACACTGCAAGATGTAGTCATAGCCTCGAACAAAGGAGTCCCCCGCCACCAAGAAATCCTGATTTTCAGCCACCTCATCTTCCACCAAAGCAAAACGATTGGCTAGAGTCAGCTGTTGCTTCGCAGGGCACCCGTTCACCGAAAGTTGGTTCAACAAACGGGACTACGTAGCGCCACTCGCTCATGGCAGTGGCAGAAGTGGAAGAGGTGGAACGCTGTTTTTGGTTGTGGGGAGGATTCACTCTTCTCACAGAGTGCTCTCTTGAGAAGACTAATTTCCTCCTCAGACATCCTGAGACAATCCTCCAGGTTCACACAGCCTTCACAAGCCATTTCGCTCCTGTTTCGGTAATAAAAACGTCATAAAGAAAATATAAACAGTATAAAACGGTCACTATATAAACTAAATACACAAAGGTTACTCTGCTTATCTTGTATTATTACTCATGCCTTTGGAGAAGAGTAACAGTCTACTGTTTTGATACTAAATCACTAGAACACTACACTTTATTTTACACATGTAACTGTATAAATCTATACTAGTACGGATACAATTACAGGAAATACAACCCAATCACCTGTCATTATTAGAAGATATAAACTTTACAGGAAGTAATAAGGTTCACATAAGGTAATAAACTTCACAGTATGATTTCACTAGCTAGTATTTTGGCAGCAAAACGAGTTCACTAGCTATGGTCTCCGAACAAACTAAGTTCACTTGCTGAGGGCTCTGGGCAAACTGAGAACTGAGTTCTTGGAACAGACTGAGTTCACTAGCTAAGATCTCAGAACATAACATATGTATACACACATACACACACACGCACACACACACACACACACACACACACACACACACACACACACACACACACACACACACACACACACACACACACACACACACACACACACACACACACACACACACACACACACAAAGGATTACAAAGGATTACAAAGGCGGAGCATGCCGACAGGAGACCTTTTGATCCATATCTAGGTCGGATGCGAAAAAAAATCATATTAATAATAAAACAATAAATAAAAACTATAATAATGTAAATAACAAATAAAATACATAAATAAATGCATAGGTATAGTTAAATAATAAACAAACAGGTAAATAGTAAATAATAATAAAGTGACATATAACTAATAGTAAATGAAAATCAAACAGACAAATGATAAAACAAAAACAAATAATATAAGATAAATTATAATCATTACAGCATCTTACTTAGGTATTTATCTAAATGATTCTTAAAGCTT
>NC_134811.1:43423513-43426013 GCF_046742065.1 Oratosquilla oratoria
ATATATATATACATATATATATATATATATATATATATATATATATATATATAAAGAGAGATGGAGATAGATAGAGGGAGACAGACAGACAGACAGACTGACAGACAGATAGACAGATAGATAGATATATGAATAGATATACTCCTTAATATATCAAGAGATACATTAAATATGATTTGATCAAAATACTATTTCATGGTGAAGTACACATACTTATATTCTATAAAATGACTAACTGGCAACTTTCGTTATTTTAAGGTCTGAGAACATAGTGGAACTGTCTGATTCGGTTTGCCCATCTGTGAACACTTGTCAAGATACAAGGAAACATGGAGAAACGTTACGACATCAAATTTTGTGTTAAACTTAAGAAAAACAAAGAAGAAGCTTATGGAATGTTAAAGGAGGCCTATGGGGATGAACAGATGAGCCAAGCAAGTTTCTATCGGGGGTTTAACAGATTTTCTGAAGGAAATGAACAGGTTGAGGATGAACCCAGATCTGGAGCACCGAAAAGTGCACGCAAGGAAGAAAACATTGAGGGAGTGCTAAGGTTAGTGATGCAAGATGACATCTGAAGCTGTGAGGATGATATCTGAAGCTGTTGAAGTAATAGAGACAGTTCTGACTAAAGATATGAAGCTCCACAAAGCCTGTGCCAAGTAAATTGCTAGAGAACAGCGACATCAATTAGATAATTTTTAAAACCGTTGCGCAGAGGATTCGAACCTACTGCTCTGGCGCCATCTGATTGATGTCACTGTTCACTAGCAAATTACCCATATGATTAAAATGACGATAGCGTGAAAGGGATTTGTTCCGGCCCTTACCCCCTGCTACGAGTGTGGTTGGCTCTTCTGTGAAAATAGGAATTAGGGGCCGCAGAGAGTGATCTGTCCTAATCTCAGAAGCCAGTAGCACTTCGAGTTGGAAAAGTTTTAACCATCGATACCTGAGTGGTCTAAGGCACTGACTTATGAGCCTCATGGCGCCAGAGCGGTAGAGTCGAATCCTCTGCGAAATGGTCTTAAATATTATCTGATTGATGTCGCTGTTCACTAGCGAATTACTCATATATATATATATATATATATATATATATACATATATATATAATGTGTGTGTATATATGTATATATATATATATATATATATATATATATATATATATATATATGAGTGGCAGGGTGGTGAGATAAACACCGAGAATCGTTGAAGTTTTATTAACTGACGTTTCGCTCTTAACAGAGCTTCTTCAGAGTGTACAAACATGATCGGGAAAATCAACACTACTTTTCGGCACATAGTGAAAGGATAAAGAGAGGAGTAATAATTGGATTTTTACTCAGAGCGTTCCGGGTATGCAGTGAAGAACATATTGACAGAGAAGTCAAATAAATTTTTAAAGTGTTCTCAGGACTTAAATATTCAGAAGGGTTAGTCCATAGTTTGAAGAAAATAGCACTTAAAATAATGGAAAAGAGAAAGGATGAGATAAAGGAGACTAAGGAAGGTGGCTTCATTGTAGTTCCCAACTCCAAGTACACAGAAGAGCTAGGACATTTGCTCCGCAGAGCAGGGCTGAAGATCGCCAGTACATCCAGTGCGAAGATAGGTGAAGTAGTGAGAAGTAAGGGTAGAAAAGAACATAATAACAACAGCATGGTTTACAGAATCCCATGTGGTGGCTGTGACTTAAACTACTTTGGGGAGACAGGAAGAGGCATACACAAGCGGACATATGAGCACAAGAGCGACCTGAGGGCCCACCGAACATCAAACGCCCTGGTGGTTCATGCGGAGAAATACGGACATTTACCTAACTGGGACGGAGTGGAAATATTAAAACAAGGGTTAGACAAGAAAAAAAAATAGTAGAGGCAGCTTTTATAGCATCCCAGCCCTGCTGTAACCATCGTGATGGTTTTATTAAGCTGTCCAAAACGTCCGGCTGGATGATCCTACAGGAGTTGAAGGGTACGAGAGTGAGGGAGGGGGTGGGTTAAGGAAGGAACGCGGAATGATGTAAGGTATAAAACTGTTGATTTTCCCGATCATGTTTGTACACTCTGAAGAAGCTCTGTTAAGATCGAAACGTCAGTTAATAAAACTTCAACGATTCTCGGTGTTTATCTCACCATCCTGCCACTCATTTTGTCGTCCATTCCTCAATATATATATATATGTATATATATACATATATATATTATATATATACATATATATATACATATATGTATGTATATATGTATATATATATACATACATATATGTATATATTCAACCACAAAACTTTTAATTACATGCCATCGCAATCGAGACTGAAGAATCGCTCGATGGAGACATTTTGTTGGAAATTGAAACGTGGACGAGCCGAGGATTCGAACCCAGCTAACCCGTAACAAAGTTACAGTGACTTAAACCAATGCGCTATCAAGATCTCTCTTGATAGCGCATTGGTTTAAGTCACTGTAACTTTGTTACGGGTTAGCTGGGTTCG
>NC_134811.1:43436013-43456013 GCF_046742065.1 Oratosquilla oratoria
AAAATGTTCTTAGCTACTCCTTTCAGCTTTTTAATCATTCCCCCTGGATGTTTTAATTTCTTAAAGGCATTAGTTATGTAGGCTAATTCATCTTCTAAAAATTCCTCACTGCAAATTCTAAAAGCTCTGAGGAAGAAGCCTAGGAGCACGCCGGTCTTCACTCGCTCGCTGTGTCCTGAAAAATAGTGCCAAGAGAGTCATAGACAGTCTTAGTAATGACGAATTACCAGTTCCCAGGAGTGATTATATTAAAATTATATCCCTATGTGTAAAATTTGGTGTATTTACGTTCAATGGTAAGGAATATAAACAACACAGGGGTCTCGCCATGGGAATTCCTCTTTCTGCGGTGCTGGCCTGTCTTTTTATGGAAACGTTGGAGGAAGACGAATATAGAAGGATCATGGGTAGAGGCACCACGTGGCTAAGGTATGTGGACGACGTTATTGTGATAGTACCGGAGAATATCGACATTGGACATAAGTTAGATAGACTCAATAGAGTCCATAAAGATATACAATTCACTGTAGAGATGGAAGACGACCACAAGTTACCATTCCTTGACACGTTGGTGCACAGGAGGGATGAAGGAGTAAGATTCTCAATGTACAGAAAACCTACCAACAGAGACGAGTTTGTGCACTATTTTTCAGGACACAGCGAGCGAGTGAAGACCGGGGTGAGGTAGTATGTGTAAGCAAAATTTGACGCATCCCAAAGGGATTTCTCCCCGTCCTCTCCTTTTATGCAATGGGGGGACGGAGAGGGGGGGTCGCCGATTTAATGAATCGGCATTGCTGTGGATGTGCTGTGTCTTGCGACACTGCTTCTGACCCAGGGAGTGGACAAGGTGCAGGGATGACCCGTCATCCAGGAGGTGCTCAGATGAGAGGGAGGGTGGAGGGGTGTGGAGTGTTTTCAGGGATGGAATGGGTGGAAATGATTTTATGCCTTTCCCTTTTTGGCTACCTCCCTTGTAAGGGGGAAAAAGCCTTGGTATATGTATGTAAGTAATTCTGGGCACAGGTTTTCTCTAAGACAATTCTGGTTGAAATGAATTGCACTAGTTGCTTTAACAATCTTCAAGACTGTATTTTGTAATTTGGAGAATACTTTCCTATTAGCAACTGAGAGGGACAGTAGTCATTCATAACTCTCAAAAGATTATACGCACTGTATGCCAGTTGGTATATCTTTGCATAGTAATAGTATTGAACAACTATTGAGTACACCGAAACCATAGTTTTTCGCCTCGTCGTGAGGCGTCTTCAGGGTGAGGATTACTTTTTTAGGATGCTCTGCTATGTTGAAAGGTCTTCCAAGGAATAATGACTGCTGGTTGGGTGGTCTGACTTATAAGACGGTGTAATAGTACATATATATATATATATATATATATATATATATATATATGTGTGTGTGTGTGTGTGTGTGTGTGTGTGTGTATACATATATATATAAATATATATATGTACACATATATATATATATATGTGTGTGTGTGTGTATACATATATTTATGTATATATATATAAATATATATATATATATATATATATATATATATATATATACACGAGGTATGTTCAATAGGTAATGAGAGAATGTCAGGCGAGACATTCAATATGATTTGATCAGAATACTACTTCATAGTGGAGTGCAGCGATGGACGTGGCGGAACCAGTCTAATTTGGTTCGCCTATCTGTGAACACTTGTCAAGATGCAGGGAAATATGGAGGAACGTTACGCTATCAAATTTTGAGTTAAACTTAAGAAAACCAAACAAGAAGCTTATTAAATGTTAAAGGAGGCATATGGGGATGAATAGATGAAGCAAGCAAGTTTTATCGGTGGTTTAACATATTTTTTTAAGGAAATTAACAGGATGAGGATGAACCCAGATCTGGAGCACCGAAAATTGAAAGTAAGGAGGAAAACATTGAGGAAGTGCAAAGGTTAGTGATGCAAAACCGTTTAATATCTGTGAGAATGATATCTGAGGCTGTTGGTATTAGTATTGGCACAGTAGAGACAGTTCTGACCAAAGATCTGAAGCTCCACAAAGTCTGGGCCATGTTCATGCCAAAGATTCTCTCTGACGACCAGTTTCGTGTAGAATGTTGCACTTACATTTTCGAAATGATAGAGGCTGATTCAGGTTTGCTGAATAAGGTAGTGACCTGCGACGAGAGTAATGTGTTCACCTACGACCCTTAGAGAAAACGCCAGAGTGCTCAGTGGAAGCACGCGACCTCCACCTGACCCAAAAAAGGCAAAGATAAGCAGGTCGCAAGAGAAGGCCATGGTCATTCCTTTCTTTGACTCTCAGGGGCTCATTCACTTGAATGGGTTCCTCAGGGTCAAACCGTTAATAAGGAACATTACCTTACTGTTCTGAAAAGGTTCGGGGAGAAGGTGAGGAAGAAGAGGTCTCAGCAGTGGAGGAGTGGTCAGTGGTGGTACCACAAGGACAATGCCCCATGCCACAAGTCAACGCTGGTGACTACCTGGATGGCCGACAGGGGAATGAAAGTGGTACAACACCCACCCTACAGCCCTGGCCTAGCCCCTTGCGACTTCTTCCTGTTCCCACGTATGAAAGACAGCCTCAGGGGAACCAGATTCCAGTCAACAGAGGAGCTGAAAGAGGCATTGGAAAGTTACCTGAAGGGACTACTGAAAAAGGACTTTGAGGAGGTCTTTCAGGATTGGGAGGGACGCATGCAGTAGTGTGTAGAGGCGAGAGGCAATTGTTTTGAAGGAGACAAAGTTTTGTAAGCTTATAAAAATAAATAGTGTCTCTCCTGATATTTTCTCATTACTTATTGATCGTAGTGGTATAGTTAGATAATAAAAACACGAAATAAATGGGAGCCTATTAAGTTGAACTAGTAATTAAATAAATGATCGAAAACAGAGAGTTGTTTAAAATGGAAAAACATCTAGATGGAAAAATGTTAGTAGTGGAGTTCCTCTGGGTTCCGTTCTTGAGCCACTTCTATACATAGTATGTATAAATGATATAGACCACGGACTAAAATCTATTGTTTCCAAATTTGCTGATGATACAAAACTGTGCGGAATGGTAAATGATCACTTAAACCAATTAGATATTAAAGAACATTTAGATAGATTACAGCAATGGTCTGAAAAGTGGCTAATGAAATTGAACACAAGTAAATGCAGGGTAATGCACATAGGTAAGGACAACAGTAAGTGCGATTACAAGTTATTTGGACATTTCTAAACAAAAGTGGTTAGTGAAAAAGATCTCGGCGTAATTATCAGATTCTAAGACTGATTGCGCAATCTTTTGACTTCAAAAGATCATTTCTCATTAACAAGCTATATAGATCGTTAGTTCGTCCGTACGGTCACCGAATGTCATTAAAGATATTGACAGATTGGAAAAAAGTACAACGATGACCCACAAAACTGATTCGAAATATATATAAAAAAAAAATCATACGAAAATCGACTAAGACATGTGAATTTGTTTCCCCTATACAAGTGTAGACTTAGATTCTAAAGGGAATTGAAAATATCAAAAGTGACCAAGTTTTTACACTGAATGAGAATCAGACAAGAAACAATTGGTTCAAACTGTTAGGAAATAGATTTAATTTGGAAGTGGGTAGAACCAACTTTGCCAACTGCTATGTTGAAAGGTCTTCCAAGGAATAATGACTTCTGGTTGGGTGGTCTGACTTATAAGACGGTGTAATAGTACATATATATATATATATATATATATATATATATATATATATGTGTGTGTGTGTGTGTGTGTGTGTGTGTGTGTATAAATATATATATAAATATATATATGTACACATATATATATATATATGTGTGTGTGTGTGTGTGTGTGTATACATATATTTATGTATATATATATAAATATATATATATATATATATATACACGAGGTATGTTCAATAGGTAATGAGAGAATGTCAGGCGAGACATTCAATATGATTTGATCAGAATACTACTTCATAGTGGAGTGCAGCGATGGACGTGGCGGAACCAGTCTAATTTGGTTCGCCTATCTGTGAACACTTGTCAAGATGCAGGGAAATATGGAGGAACGTTACGCTATCAAATTTTGAGTTAAACTTAAGAAAACCAAACAAGAAGCTTATTAAATGTTAAAGGAGGCATATGGGGATGAATAGATGAAGCAAGCAAGTTTTATCGGTGGTTTAACATATTTTTTTAAGGAAATTAACAGGATGAGGATGAACCCAGATCTGGAGCACCAAAAATTGAAAGTAAGGAGGAAAACCTAAGCAAGATGCTGTAATGACTCATTTATCTTATATTATTTGTTTATTTGTTTTGTTATCATTTCTCTGCTTGTTTATTATTTGTTTGATTTTCATTTAGTATTAGTTATATGTCAATTTATTACTATATACTATTTACCTGTTTGTTTATTATTTAACTATATGCATTTATTTACGTATTTTACTTATCATTATTTACCTTATTTTTTATTTGTTCATTTATTTATCTATCTATTTATATAGCAATATATATTTTTTTCTTTCGCATCCGACATAGATTTGGACCAAAGGTCTTCTGTCGGCATGCTCCGCCTCTGCAATCCTTTGTAAAAAATAGAAGGCGGCAAAAAATCACTTCGGTCTACGTGAAAATATCATTCACACATATTCCCTCAGCCCCCATCCCCCACCTACTCCCATCCATGCTTCACAGCATCATCCATACACAACCATTCTCCACTCACCCCTGTATTCTGTCTTTTCCATTCTTTCCTCAACAGACATTTCTCTTTCCCAATGCCCCTTTTACCCCATCCATCCATCTCATCCTTGGCCCCCCTCATGTTCACTCCTTCTACCTCTGCCTTCCACACCTCTTATATTAATTTATCTTCACTCGTTCTTTCCGTATGTCCAAATCATTCCAATACTCATTCATCAATCCTACCTCCCAAGTCCCTTTCCGTCTCCGCTCTCTTCCTCACGTCCTCGTTTCTCACTTCATCCAGTTTAGTAACCCCTCCCATACTTAAACACATTGAAACTTCTCTTGTCTTTCTCTCCTATGTTCCATGTTTCTACCTCATACAGTGGTGTCGGCACAATTACTCCCTTATACAATGTCCTATTAGTATCCATTTCCAGATGTCTACATTTCATTACACTTTTAATCCCCCAAGGCATTTACTTGTTTCTCTCAAACTACATTCTACTTCCACCTCCACTCCCTTTCCCGCCATATTCGCAACAAAATACCTAAAACCACCCACTTCCTCTAGTCTCTCTCCTTTAATATTTACTTTCAGTTTGTTGCAACATTCATCTCTTGTACTTTTCATCACCTTACTATCACTTACATTGATCTTCAACTTCAACCCTTCCAAACTCTGTCACTAACCTCTCCAATCCCTCCACTGATCTGCCACTAGCGTAGTGCAATCAGCAAACAGCAACCGGCCCATCTTACACCCCTCTCCAATTTCTTCAAACATATCCAATCCCTGGCCCATCACTCTCGCGCTTATCTCCCGCACCACCCCACCCACGCACAAACTGGACAGCCAAGGCAACATAACACACCCCTGCCAAAACCTCATCCCCAACTCAAAACACTCACTCTCTTTATTTTTAAACTAATACAGGTTCCAGTACGTCTCGCAAAAAAAAAAAAAAAAAAGACCTCAACAACCCTCCTCTCATCCCACACATCTCCAATACCCGGAACAGTGCTTCCCCGCCTACCCTGTCACAAGCTTTTTCCAAATCCACAAAGGCCCAAAAAACATCGCCACCCCAGCACACTCTCATAGCTCTCCCACATATGTGCCCCAACACAAAAATCTGATCCACATAACCTCCACCGTCCCAAACTCACACTTTCCCTCACCAATTAATTCCCCATTCCTTTCCCTATCCTCACAGTCAAAACCCTCCCATAAGCCACCCAGCTACACTCAATGCCAATACGTCCATCTTTCTTCTCAGAGTTATACTGCTTATCTCTTCCCTTTTACTCTCATCTGTACCACATCCACGTTCTATAGAAGTCCCAAACCTTAGGGTTCTGGCTGGAAAACTCCTAAACCTATTTATGCCTTTGCATTTTTTTAGGAATGTTCCCTTCGAGGATACAGAGAGTAGGATGCCTATTTTCATCCCTGTCCAGTTTTTTTTTCTTCTTTTTTTGTCACCTTTTGCGACTTAAGTTGAAACACTTGGTGGTAGTATTCTTTTCCACCACCACGGAGTTTGGTGAAAAAAGAAAAGAAATGAACATTCAGAGAAGTGGTACAGGACAGTACAGTATTAAGAGCAGGGGGACAGCATATATGTGGGACAGTTCCAGTATAATAAAGTATCAACATTTCTCTATGAATAGAGATTTCCTCTATCACAGGCAAAATAGTGTGTGGCTCTGATCCGTAGGGGCCTCCCATGTATAGCCTAAAGTATCAGCTCTATGCTATATATATATATATATATATATATATATATATATATATATATATATATATATATATATATACATTTCTTATTAAATAACACAGCAAACTGGGCGTTAGTTATCATCTTATTGAGACTTTCTACTCTTCTAATAACTTTTCTCTCTAAAGGAGGGAGAAGGTATACAATATTTCCAAACGAGTCCATGATTGGGTAGTAAAACGAACATTATACGACGTTTCGCCTATGCATTAGGCATCTTCTGGTAATTTATTCAGAAATAAATACATACTTATATGATACAAAGATAGGTACATTAGGAGAGATCTAGGACTGTGACAGTTCATCCTTTCCAGCCCGCTACTCGTGACCCATACAACTCCAGGGTCCCGCACATGTTTTGTTGTATATTGATAAGTGGCATATAGTTTCTTATCATCACTCCCTCCATGCATTTTAGTTTTGTTGTATTACCATTCCTGGCGATTATTATTGTGTTCGTGTTAAGGTGTTCTCTTGATATGTTGCTCTTGTGGGATTTCGTCATGTGTGATTTTATTGCCCCGTTCTGCATGTGATACGTGAGTCTCTGTGAAAGTGTTTGTGTTGTGTACCCGATATACTCGTCTGTACAAAGCGCACCGTCTTTGTTAAAATTACAAGTATATATGTACACGACATTGCTCTGTTTTAATTTGTCCTTTTGTGCTGCCAAATTATTCTTCATGATAAGAGATGATGTTCTGGGGTTCCTGTAATAAATTATCAAATTAAGCTTATCTCCTTCTTTTGTAGGTGTGCAATTCTTTTTTTATTATTTCTTTCAGGACATTTTCATCTTTTTTATAGGCTGAAGACATTGTGTTCTGATAGTAAAGGTTAATGTTATTGAATTTACTACTTTCATCTAAAGCGGTGGTGTTGACTAAATCCATTTTAGTTTTTATTTCTTTGTCAATGTCTTTCAACGGGAAGCCATTATTAGTTAAGATTTGTTTTATCCTGTTTAATTCTTGGTGAAGAAGAGACCAACTTGAACAAATTTTGAAGGCCCTTGCAACGTAAGCCCGTACCACACTTTTCTTATACTTAGAGGGACATTCACACATCCCGTTTAAACACCTTCCTGAGTCACTAGGTTTTCTGTAAACATCGGTGGTGAAAGTGCCATCTGATCCATCTACCCACACGTCTAAAAAGGGAATTTTGTTCTTTACACTCTTTTCAATAGTGAATCGTAGGCATGAGTTCTCTTCCAAAGCCCTCTTAAGGTTTTCAAGCTGTTCGTCTCCGTTGGTAGGTGATGGAAATGGCATCGGCAGTTTGGAGTGTTCTGAAGTCATCTTTTCGGTGCATGATTTCAGTTTGATTTATGAGGTTCTGCAGGGGTGGTTTCATGTCGTGTTCTTCTGTATAATGTTGGAAAATAGAACATTGACTTCTACAATATTTTATAAGGGGCCGTAGCGTGGAGGAAGTCCTACCAATGTAACTGTTGGAGCCGTTATATCGTCAATCCTGGCAAGTAAATTTATATACTACATTGGTGGTTGCCTCCCGAAGGGTAGGGGGTGCCGTTCTATTCTGCATTATTAGTGATTTTGTTAGGGTAGGGTTGTAGTAGATTTTAAGCTCAAAAGTGGCATTCGGGTCAGATTGAGGAACTTCTTGTTTAATTATGCTTCTGATGACGTTTCCATTCTTCTTTATGTTTATTATAAAAATGATTCTGGTAATATATAATAATTTTCTCATTTGGTGGGTTAGGATGTTTGGGGGCTGTTGCGAATTGGTTCATCTTTTTCTTGATAACGTCTTCTATCAAGTGATCTGCATAGCCGTTATCTATCAGAAGTTGGCGGATGCGATCAAGCTCTCCGTCCAGATACTGCATTGAGTTATAGCTCTGGTCACATAAGAGACCATAATGGACCTCTTGTATGCACCAGAGCATTCTCCTTTTGCATTAAGGCAGCGCCCCACATTAGTGGCTTTGGTATGGACCTTAGTCTTAAAATCTTGATGGTGTTGGAAGATGTCAACTTCGAGGAAAGGGAGGCATCCATCTATGCTTCCAAATGTTGCTAAGAGTTGGGAAACCTCGTCATCAGTAGAAGTGATGATAAAGATATCATCGCTACATCTAGCATATATACCTAGGTAAGGGTGGTTTTGGAAGGTCCTTTCTTCCATTTTAGCCATATGCATATTGGCAAAATGGACTCCAAGTGGGAAACCCATCGCCATTTTGTCTACTAGCAGATTCCGAGCATGGTTCGCAGGACATCTTCCGGGATGTCAAGTGCAGGTAGATTGTTTGTGTATACTGTTTCTAACATGATTGTTATTGTCTCATCAACTGGAACATCTCTAAACAAACTTTCCACGTCCAGAGAAGTGATATCACTGCAGGGAGGAGCTGTACGAACCAAATCTATGAATTCCGTAGCTGAAGATACGGATCTCCCTGTAGGCATATATAGAATGAAGAGGGAGTTCAGCGTCTTAGCTGCCTGGTAGTAGACAGTAGTTATTTGAGAAATTATGGGTCTCAGAAGGTTGCCTTCTTTATGTGTTTTTACAGTGTTATAACAATATCCATGCCAAAAGTCACCAATAACCTGAGTGAACATTTTGCTCGAATTATTAGATTTCTGAATAAGGTCATTGGTTCTTCTTTTTACGTTGTCGATAGGCGCTGAGGTTGGGACGGGTTGTTAAGTAGGATATCCATTTTTTTTATGTAATCTTCTCTGTTTAAGATGACGTACACGAATGACTTGTCTCCTTTTCGTGTGATGATGTTATGTCAATCCCGTAGCTCCTTTGCAGCTTTTTTTTTTTTAACTCTGATGTAAATATTTAGTTCTTGTATCTTCCTCTATCACGCCCTACTTCACCTATAAAATTTTCTTTAATAGTTGGGGCGATGATTATTCTATCTTCTTTTTGGAGCGCCAAATTTTTGTCTATTAGGTATTCACAATGAAGAGAGGAGTCACCACCATCTGACCCGAATACCACTATTGACATTAGAGTCTTCTCAAAACCTACCCTAACAAATTACCGATAATAAGGAATAGTATGGGCACTGTAACCATTACCTATAACGCCACATATTGCAACAACACCTATGGAAACTATATTGCAAAATACATACGAACATACATACATACATACACGCCCCTAAGCTCTTCCTTCACGTGACCAATCCGTGAAATACCCGTGATTCCTAATAACACCTTTTACTCATACATACTATACTGCGTAATTTAGATTAATAATAATAATATTTAAATCACAAGAAACAACTACACATCTTTATAATGACAATATTATAGTATATGCTAATGTCGAAAACTTGTATTACCAGAATAAAATGTAAGTTATTTATGGCATTGCCAACTACTCAAGAATCACCTGTCAGCATTTTGCCACGTGAAAACAGAGCTGGCAGTCATTAGGTGGAAAGCAGACAAGGGAAGGTCTGCTGCTGTAATTAAGAGTTAATAGACTATTAAGAGTTCAGCTCTATATTTTCACCCACCTAAAGGAGAGACATATGGTGGCAGCGGTACGCCACCCACCTCCGAAATTATTGACAGTTATAAAGTGAATCCCAGTGCTCAGTGAGAGTGAACCTAAAGTGACTACGTATAATACTGTTTAGTGGGTAACAGGTAGAATACTAGAATACTACGAGACCACTCGAGTGCTTGGGTGTTGAAGGAACGAGTGACTTTGGGTACTCTTCCCATACTAAGATGCCAATATCGATTACTGGTTTATAGTTCACTCGAATGCATTGTGTGGACATAACCCAAAAAGAAACCAAATATTTTGTTAAGCCAGCACCAGTTCTTTCAGTTCAGCCATCTCAGCAGAATTCCGCAAGCTGTCACAATCAACGAACATTTTTTAACCCCGTTATGTGTAATCGACTGTGCAAGATTTTATATCCCCTTGTGCAACCAAGACAATTACGATTAGTCAAAAAAGAAAAAAAATCGACAATCGTAGTTTATCCAACGCCACCCCACCCCAACCCCCTCCATTGCCGCTCTTCCAAGAAAAAGAACCCACGGTGGTGTCGGATCAACCGAGATGCAAACAAATCCGTACAGTAGATTCCTATCGACTCAGGGTCACCCGCCTAACTGACAGATCGCCCTGCTCCTACAATCCCGTCTACCCCTACGTGACTAGCTAGCCAACTGGCCCTCTACAACATGCCAACACCACCTTTCTAATTCACACATCGTACAGTGACCATCTTCACAACGCCCTACTTCTACGACTCCTATGGTTTGCAGCTCAAGTAACTGGTCCCCACACTCAAACTTATATTTATATAAATATCATTCTTTCTCCCTTTTTTTTGCATAATCATAGACACACACACACACACACACACACACACACACACACACACACACACACACACACACACACACACACACACACACACACACACACACACATACACACACACACACACACACATACACACACACACACACACACACACACATACACACACACACACACAAACACACACACACACACACACACACACACACACACACACACACACACACACACGAACACACGCATACACACACACACATACACACACACACACACACACACACACACACACACACACACACACACACACACACACACACACACACACACACACACACACACACACACACACACACACACACACACACACACACACTGTTAGCTTCGCTGCCACTAGCACTTAGTCACTTGTGTTATTATTCCGTAGGCCCCATACCTTTTCCTTCTCTTAAGTATGTTTACACTATATCTTCTGTAACAATTTAATAATGTTTTATGGATGGGGTAAGCAAACTGGTCTAAAGTTTCTTGATGTCTTCTTCACTAATTAACTACATCGCTTTTAGATAAGGTACATCAAGGACTCCCCGCCAGGGATCCTCTTACATCCACCAAGCCAAGTCTGCTCCGACATCACGATTTCATTCATCCAATAACTTTGAACGTTACAAATAATTGCCACCCTTTTAGGCCGTGACTTTACCTCCATGCACCAATAATTTTTCTCCTCCTCCACCCTTTTCTCCAATCAGAAAGACTGTTATACTGTCTCAAGAAATCTTGTTTACGCAAGCAATTGTTCGCCACCAGAACGAGCTCTGTCACATCAGCACCTCTCGATATCCTAATCTATATTTACAAACACAAGACAGTAACTCTGCAATTCTGCAAATCTGCAACTATGCAACTTGCAGTAGGCCTTTGTATCATGACAACCGAATATGAAATTTTCATATTGTTTCACCTACCCCTCGATCTACCTAAATGTCTACCTCTATCTACCGGCCTCTTACAGGGCTCGCTAGTATGTATTTGGAAATCATCTAATATATAAGAAGCTAGTCTACCTTTGTATAAACTGGTAAAATGGCATCAGTAAAACATATAAGCAACCCTCCAAAATGTACAATAATAATTCAGGCAGAATAATGGTAAATAGCAGACATGTTAATAAAGCATCTCCCAAAAACAGATAACATTATAATTCAAACAAAATTAGAATTCACTGGAAAATGGTTTCATTATCTTTTCAAAGATGGTAGCAATATTCAAGTGTCTCTTCTTGAATGTCAATTAACACGCTTAATTCATTTTTCAAAGACAGTCTTAATGCTTCATAAATATCACATATCAATGCTTATGTGAAAGTTCCTTAAGGTTCCAAGTATGACCACAGCAGGTCTTCATATCTCTACCTGACACCAAATTCCAGTTGTTTAGGTCTCCCATCCCAAGTACAAACAAATGGTCAAAGCAATACTATCTGTAAAATGCATCAAGATTAATATTCATTTCACCTTCATAGATCTGCAACCTAACTTTCTTCATATAATCTAAATGGCCTATCAATTCTTTCTTGTTTTCTAAATGGACTAGTTGAAATTTAGTTCCACCTGGAGAATCAGTTACCCTATATAAACCTGAGTACCTTGGTGAAAGTTTATCATAGGGTGAATGTAGTTTGACCATGACCAAATCTTCTATTTTAAATTTTAGTTTATGTCCTATTTTGTGCTCCTGCTTTTTCATCTCTTGTGAATACTCCTGCATATGTTCCCTAACTATTTGGTGAATACTTTGGAAAGTATTTATTCTATTTGAGATATAATCATCTATATTATACACAGGTTTCTGCTCTCCAGTCAATATTTCATATGGAAGAGTTTTGTCTTCCCCCCCAAAAAAAAAAAAATTAAATGTGGTGTTTCACCTGTTGCTATAATAACTTGGTTGTTCAGAATACACTTAACATATAGAATACAAGTATCTCAAGTTATAGGATGAGGACTTATCATGCTTCTAAGACATTAATAATTTTATTATTTAACCTCTCTACAACTCCATTACTTTGTGGATGATTCACTAGAATATTGACTTTCTTTATCTTAAATAAACCACATAATTTTTCCAAGATTTAGTTATTTAATTCAGTTCCATTATCTGAAACTAAGATCTTAGGTGAAGTGAAATTACAGATTATCTCATCATAGATTACTGAAGCAATAGTTACATCTTTTTTATTTGAAATGGGTTGTAAAATACAAAATGTTTCCCAAGGATTCTGTGGAATGGGATAGGTAAGTATAGGAGCAGGTTTTGGTGTATTTCCCTTTGCCTTAACACATTTCAAACAATTTTCAATATAATTATATATATCTTTCATCATACCTGGCCAAAAGTATTTAAATTGTGCTTGTGTATAAGTTTCATCCTTTCCTGGATGTGAGCTACAATCACTATCATGAAGTAACTTCAATATCTCTTTTACAAGAGTTTGTGGTATTACCAACTGATTTACTGGACCACTAGAAATATCTTTCCCGCTTACAACTGATTTTTTTATTCAAAAGTCCATTAGTCAAATAAAATTCCTCTATTTGCCAAAAAGCAGATTTGATATCTATGGTGCTAAGATATCTATTCTCAGTTCCCAAACTTCTTAAAATGTCACATATTACTGGTAATGGTAACCTGTCACGAATGGTGTGCTTATTAAATTCCCTATAATCAATAACTGGGCGCATCGTAACATCTGATTTTGGCACCAAAAACAAAGGAAAGTTCCATTCACTTTTACTATGTTCAATGATATCCTGCGATAATTTTTCAGTGATCAGTTTATATACTATTGCTAATTTAGAGTGAAGAACTCTGTAGGCAGGTATGTAAATAGGCTGTATTTCTGGTTTTAATTTAATCTGATGTTTTAAAACAGTTGTTTTGCCTAAGGCGTCCCCCGGCAAAGCAATTGCTTTATTGTGCTTCACAAGCAAAGCAACTAAACTTTCATCCAACTCAGGGCAATTAGTAGAATCTAATAGACTCTTGTATTTCTTTCTTAATTCTATTTCTTCTTGAACTGAACAGATTGAAGAAATTTATAATTCCACCTCCTAACTACTCTTGATGGGTTATGTACACACCTGAAAACATTCTATATGTGTACTTTTCCCTAAAACTATATCTTTGTTTAAAGTATTAATAATTAATATTTCTACTATGTTCTTATTTGACTTATAAATCCCTGAGTCCAGTTTCAAACATTTTAATCTAATTGATTCTGAGAGGGTTAAAATTTCAGAGTCTACAGTGACTCCTTTCAACTTCACTTTGACTCTGTTAATTGCTCTGGAGTGTAATAATGTCGACTTTATTACGCCACCATCCACAATTTGCAAGGCTTCATTTGTAGTTGATGAATTAGTAATTTTTGGGATTTCTTGAACATCTGAGTTGGGTTCACTATATGAGGCTTTACTTTCTGTTGGTCTGGACCGCTCGGTCTCGTTATCTAAAGTAGAATTGTTATATTTCTTATATATGTCTAAGGATTCATTGATTCCTGTCACTGGTCTTAAGTCTGGTTGATTTAAAAATGGGATTAACTGTGATTTCACTAAGATACCTAAGTCAGCAGGACATATCACCATGTTCTCTTTTCTCATAGTTGCAAATTCTATCAATAAATCTCCTGGAAAAATAGATTCTTCTACAACTATCACTGGAATGTGCAAATGTTCATTTGTATATAAAATAACTTGTAGTTCAACCTTACCTAATGTTTTTGATTGATTTCGAGTTACTGATTGCAATGAGTAATGGATTGGCTCCAATATTTTTACTCCTGGTTTCAACTTGTTTAAAACTTTATTAGTGTCTGGGGGTTTTCCTTTTGTTTCCTAGTGCATACGAAAATTTCTATATTCATGGGTTTTGTGGCCTATTCTTTGATGATACATACAGAATGGTGGGTTTCTACACTGATACTCATCATGACCTTCATATTTGCAATTTCTACAAATAATTACATAATAACAGTCTTGTGCTTTGTGTCCCCAAGTATAACAATCAAAACTTATAATTCTAGTATCCCTGAATGGACTTCTAACTTTCTGTCTATGTCCTAATTCTGTTTTTTTAAACTCTCCTCTATAGTGTTTCTGTTGTCCCACTGTCATCACATATGGATTTATGATTCTGGTCTCACTGTACCCTTGCATTAGATAATCTACCTCTCCTAAATTCATATTTGACTTGAGATCTTTATACAGCTTTTCTGCCGTTAAATCATCACTATTTTTAGTCAACAATCCAAATGTGATAAATTTTATTACCTGAGAAACTTTCATTTTGTCACTAGATATTTCTATACAATCTGAATCTTTCAAGATAGAATTCATGTCTTTTGACCATCTATCTAATCTAAGTATTCTGTGTCTGATTCACTTGTTCTAACTTCTTTGATCATTCTAACCAAAGACCTGATAGGATCCTCATCACATTTGGACATATAATGTTTAGTGAATGCTATCTTATAGGATTCATATTGGTTGACATCTTCCATTTGCTGGAAATTTATGATGACCCTAGCTCTACCCTTCTCAGGATCTATATTTTCCTTTAAAATTTATATTTTCCTTTTTTCATCTGCTATATTTTTGCTCACAATTAGTGTTTCAATTTAATTAATTAACTTATTAACTCCTAAAGTGTTTTCATCCCCGGTAAATTTGGGAATATTAATATTGGAGGTATGAACCTCATGCCTAAGTACTGTGCTATTTATACCTTAGGTAGTAGATTTGACTTAACTGTTTCCACGTAGTCTTCCTTGCGTACGTCAACCTCGACGTCCTTGGTCAGCCTCGTCGTTCGTCAGCCTCGTCGTTCATCAGCCTCATCGCTCACTGCCTTGATGTCTTGTAGACCCCTCGTTCCTCGTCTTGTCGTCCCCTGATTGTGCACCGCGTGGTTATGGTTGCGTGCACCGTAGATTGGTGTACCGGTAGACTTATCTTGCTTCAGTCTTGTAGTTACTTCGGAGGAAGTTCGTCTAATCACTTCGGAGGAGGTTCATCCTACCGCTGCCGCCACTATTAGTTTCGCTGCCACTAACACTTAGTCACTTGTGATATTATTCCGTAGGCCCCATGCCTTCTCATTCTCTTAAGTATGTTTACACTATATCTGTAACAAGCTAATAATGTTTCTGGATGGGTTAAGCAAACTGGTCTAAAGTTTCTTGGTTTCTTCTTCACTAATTCTCTACATCGCTTTTAGATAAGGTACATCAAGGACTCCCACCCAGGGATCCTCTTACATCCACCAAGCCAAGTCTGCCCCTACGTCACGATATAATTCATCCAATAACTTTGAACGTTACAAATAAGTGCCACCCTTTTAGGGCGTGACTTTACCTCCATGCACCAGTAATTTTTCTCCTCCTCTACCCTATTCTCCAATTAGAAAGACAGTTATATTATCTCAAGAAATCTTGTTTACGCAAGCAATTTGTCGCAAGCAGAACGAGCTCTGTGTGTTTTTGCAAACACAAGACGGTACCTCTGCAATTCTGCAAATCTGCAACTATGCAACTTGGAGTCGGCCATTGTATCATAACAACCGAATATAAAATTTACATATCGTTTCACCTACCCCTCGATCTACCTAAATGTCTACCTCTATCTACCGGCCTCTTACACACACACACACACACACACACACACACACACACACACACACACACACACACACACACACACACACACACACTGTAACGTAATATTAGATATTACGTCATATGTGTAATTATGTTATAGAATTGTGTTCCTTTGTATTACATAACTATGTTCATATTTCTTGTCTATGTATGTATTGTAACAATGTTAAGCAGTAACGCCCGTCCACTATATGTAATCTTGCCTACGTGCGGAGAGAGGTGCGCACTCTTGTAGAACAAACAGACAAGCGAAATCCTGAATAGTTCGGAGCGCACAGATTTGAGTTACTAAATAAGTAGATTGTTCAAGCGAGTCGAGGGTCTTAAAACTACCCATGTTGACGTGTGTTAACTTACCCTCCTCCCCCTCTTTCGCTCACCCGGAAGTATCCCGCTTCCGGTCCAATGGTATATAAGCGGTGGAAATCGCTCACTCCTTGTCATTTTCTCGCATATCGATCTCTTGATAAAAACTAGAAGTTTAGACTCATGAGACGATTGGTGTGAAGTGATCACCCTTTTTGCCTACATTACGTGTCTGATATACATTGCATTACTTTATACTTATATTTGTACTTATTACTTATTTTGATGCATGTTCCTGATCTCTTTGTACTTAGATGGTACCATATTGTATACGTATCTTGTGTTTCTTATTTGAACGATAATTTCCATATTCTTATAATCATGTAACGGTCCCATTGACCCTACTGCCCATTCTCTTTTGTGTTGATTGCCTGTAAATATTTTCCATATTAATAATTTCGTTTACTAGTTTTATCGCTAGTTTAATATTCCTTTCCTGGAATCTTCTTTGTTACCTTTACTTCTAGTCTTACGAATTACCTAGGCCCTGACCAGATAGTTCAGTCCTACAGTGGCTTCTAGAAGTGAGCTGGTTCTTAAGCACTTATCCGTTATACGTAACGTCTCTTCACTAACCAGCCCCGTCCCGTAACGAAGTGGCGACCCTTGCCAAGGATATTTCATCAGGTATTTAACACATTCTTTTAGAGATGGATGATATAATTCAAGAATTCGTTCAAAATCCCAAGGTAAGTTTCTTAAAGAAACAAACTAAAGACACTTTGATAGAAATAGGCAAGCACTTTTAAGTAGACATTGATACAAGTTTGCGAAAGAAAAAAATACTTCAGGAACTCGTTGAAAATCTGATCGAAGATGAGATCTTATCTCCAGAAGAGATTACAGCTATACAAATTCCTTCAAATAGGTTAGAAATAGAGGCACGACTAACCGAACTTAAGATTAAGGAGATTGAATTAAAGGTCAGGAGAGTAGAAATTGAGGAGGAAGCTAAATTGAAACAAATGCAAATTGAGGCAGAATTTAAAGCTAAAGAGGAGGAAACTAAACTGAAACAAATGCAAATTGAGGCAGAATTTAAAGCTAGAGAAGAGGAAGCTAAAGTGAAACAAGTAGCTAAAGAGGAGGAAACTAAACTGAAACAAATGCAAATTGAGGCAGAATTTAAAGCTAGAGAAGAGGAAACTAAAATCAAATTGGCAGAATTTAAAGCTAGAGAAGAGGAAGCTAAAGTGAAACAAGTAGAGTTAGAATTAAAGAAGACAGAAGTAGAAGCTAGGATTGTTGATAGACAACCCGTAGTTCAGGAAGGTCATATAGATATCTCCAAGTATGTAAAACTTCTACCCCAATTTTCAGAAGGAGAGCCAGAAATTTTCTTTCTTCAGTGGGAAAAATTGGCGCAACAGTTACAAATCCCTAAAGAAAATTGGCCATTAATCATTCAAACACAATTTAAGGGTAAGGCTCAGCAAATTTATACTTCTCTTTCAGAAGCAGAAAGCGAGTATGATAATATGAAAGCTTGTATTTTAAAAGCTTATGAACTAATACCAGAGGCCTATAGACAGAAATTCCGTAATTATAGGAAGACACCTCAGTCAACATACGTAGAATATGCGGCTCAACAAGAGAGGTTATTCAATAGGTGGTGTTTGGCTAGTGAAACAGACACCTTAGATAGACTTAAACAGTTGATTTTATTGGAGCAGTTTAAGAATACCTTAGAGACAGATCTTAGGATTTTTATAGATGATCATGTTCCCGAAACTTTAACTAAAGCTGCTGTATTGGCTGATGAGTTCACACTAAATCATAAACCTAAGTCAAGACAAATGGAATCCCAAAAGTCAAAGTCATATATTCCAGATTCAACAAAATACTCTGATCCTTGGTCCCCAAAGAAACGCTTTGAAAATCAGTCTAGCCCATCACATTTCAGTTACAGGTCTGATTTCAATCAATATCCTCCAAACCAACCTTGGCAAAGAATGGAAAGGTTTAAGACTAATCCCCCTGTAATTTGTTCATATTGTAAACAGGTTGGCCATCACATTTCTAATTGCAGAAAGAGACTGACACCAACATTCTCCAATAAGACACCAACTCTTGTAAGTAATATAAAATCAGATGATTCAAAATCCTCTATTCAGGATAAACTACCAAAGAAGCCGGTATTGTCAAGTAATGTAGAACCCCCCTCATCAGATCATGATCCTTGTTTCAAACCATTTGTATCTTCAGGAACTATATCTCATAGTAGTAGTTCACAACAATATCCTATTTCCATACTCCGAGACACAGGAGCAAAGCAAAGTCTGATTTTAAATTCTGTCTTGCAGAATCTGGGTGAGTCATATACAGGTTATGATATATTGATAGAAGGAGTTGGAGGAATTGTAAAATGTCCATTACATAATGTTTTCTTGCGGTCTGATTTAACAACCGGAATGGTTAAAGTAGCAGTAGTAGACTCTCTTCCCATAGTAGGAATATCCTTATTGTTGGCCAATGACATCGCTGGAAGCAAAGTCATTTCTCCCTTAATAACAAATAACCCTAAGACCTCAGTAGAACCTTCAGATAAATTACAGTTGTTTCCCGCTTGTGCTGTAACCAGATCTCAGTACAAGAAATCTGAAGAGGAGACCTATAATTTAGAATCCCTATTCTCCCAAACTGACCCATCTTCTTCTTCACCAGTTTCTCTATCTAGAGCAGAATTAATCAAAGAACAGAAGTCAGATCATTCTCTTAAAAATTTGTACGAGATTGTTTCATCTCCAGAAGAAGTTGAAAATATGTCACGAGGTTTCTATATAGAAAACGGAGTCCTAATGCGAAAATGGAGAGCATCCACCGCAACCGCTGACCAGCCATGGCAAGTAAGGAATCAAATAGTCCTCCTTCTTGGTTTCAGGAATAATGTTCTAAGATTGGCTCATGATACTCCCTTAGCAGGTCACTTAGGGGTAAGAAAGACCTTGTTCAACATAACCCAACATTTCCATTGGCCCACGGTTGTCAAAGATGTTGCCCAATATTGTAAAACATGTCATACATGTCAACTTGTAGGTAAGCCCAACCAGAAAATTGTAGAAAGCTCCACTCCATCCCATTCCTGTAATGGAAG
>NC_134811.1:43461013-43468513 GCF_046742065.1 Oratosquilla oratoria
TAATTTCCTATTCAAATTCATGGAGTTCATGCGCAATCTCCTCCTCCTCCTCCCATTACTTCGTGGCACAGGTCGTCGAAGTCTCAAAAACAATCAGAGCTTCACTCAATGGTTCCTCCCAATGGGTCTCACAGAATAATCACGGTTTGAACGATGGCAAGGGAGAAGACGTAGCAAATCTCTTTGAGCTTGCCATGTTTTTCATGGCCCTCACCATCAAGTGTGAGAAAGATGACCAGTGAGTTGACATTGACATAAATGAGACTTCCCCATTCAAATACATCCTCGACATAATAGACAAACGTGGAATTGATAGATTCAGCAATGCTCAACCAGCAAGAATAAACACAATATCCTCCATAAACAACACACCAACACACTCTAATCCCCGGAACTCAAGAGCACCTATAAATAACAACCTTGGCATCACCTGGTCCGTTATTCACAAATCCAGTTCCCACAATACATGGGACTGCAGACAATACCCAAGACAAAATACAATATGTTCCCTTCCTAACATTACATCCCATTCAGCCATTCAGCTAGCATGGGTAATAACCAAACAAAACCCTAAATATCACCAAACAACCAAAGTCTCTGTACTCTATATAACTCCTATAACCATTCAGATAAAGATTGCGGGTTTCAAAATTTTCATCAGTATAGAAACCACAAGAAAGGTAGGGGTGTTCTGTTGTACGTTAAAAACAATGTCCTTGCTTGTGTTTTAGAGAAAGTGAAACAGGATGCATATGATAGTTTGTGGTTAGAATTAACCCAAACAAATGGAGAAATAATGATTGTATGTGTAATATATAGGGCAAAAACATTATCATTAGCAAACTGTTGTCTCAAGAACTGTCTAGTTTCTGCAACCGGGACCTATTAATAATAGGTGATTTCAACTTTACTGACATTGATTGAATGACCCTTGAACATGACCATATAGGTAGTCACTCGATTGATTTTCTCGGTGACAATTACTTAGTTCAGCATGTATAAGAGCCCACAAGACATGGAAACTCATTCGATTCATTTATCTCTAGCCGTGAAAGCATGATAACCGATGTTGAAGTTGGTGAATCTATTGCAAATAGCGACCACAATTTAGTTAGTTTCAAACTGCTACAATTTTTTAGAATAGATACTTGTGTATCTAAAATAACCGATTTTAGTAAGGACAAGTTCATAGGATTACGCCAGGGGCTTTAGTTTATAGATTAGGAGGCAAAATTAAGCGAAAGACTTGTAGATTAGATGTGGGAAATATTTCAAAATATGCTTACTAAGTTGATTCATACTTACATCCCCAAATCAGGCTCGCCAAATCAGGCTCGCCCAAAATGGCTCGACAAAGAAACTGAAAAAAGTATTGCTAAAAAGAGACAGGCCTATAAGAAATACAAGGGATCGGGCTCACTTAATGACTATCAAAATTATGTAATAATACAGAGAGATTTAAAAAAGCAATAAAAAACGCAAACGACATTACGAAATGAATATCGCTCACAAATCCAACGATAATCCCAAAGAATTCTTTAGTTACATTAGAGATAAAAAGGTTATTAGGAATCACATTGGTTCACTATTATCTGCTGACGGTCAACTTGAATATTCAAATGAAGGAGTATGCAATATTTCAAACAATTATTTTTGCTCAGTATTCGTAAACGAAACACCTCAAAGTGAACCCCAAACTGAAGCCTGTGAAAAGTCTAGGGTAAACTTACTCACTAAGGTAAATATGAAAAAGAAAAAATTGAAAAGTGTATAGAGAAGCTTAGAATTAATAAAACACCAGGGCCTGACAGTTGGCACCCAACAATATTAAAGGAAATGAAAAATGACAATGTTGTTCCATTAGAAATTATATAAAAAAAAAAAAATAAAAAAAAATCCATCATAACCGGAGATGTCCCATTAGAATGGAAGCTAGCTAACGTTACTCCCATATACAAAAAAGGTGACAAAAAGAAACCATATAACTACAAGCCTATAAGCTTGACTTCATTCGTAGGAAAAATGATGGAAACTATCATCAGAGATGATATCGAACATTATTTAGAAAGTAGCTGTTTGATAAATAATAGCCAGCATGGATTCAGACAGAAACGTTCTTATGTGACTAACTTACTCAAATTCTACAACACAGTTATCTCAAATTATGTCAAAAGAAACAATGTATATATAATATATCTAGACTTTGCAAAAGCTTTTGATACCGTCCCCACGAAAGACTACTTACTAAATTAGCTTCACATGGAGTAAGTAGTAGCCTATTAAGTTGAACTAGAAATTGATTGAATGTTCGAAAATAGAGAGTTGTTTTAAATGGCAAGAATTCTAGATGGAAAGGTGTTAAGAGTGGAGTTCTTCAGGGTTCCGTTCTTAGGCCACTTCTATTCATAGTATATATAAATAATGTAGACCATGGACTACAATATTCTGTCTCCAAATTTTCTGATGATACAAAACTGTGCGGAATGGCAAATGATCACTTAAACCAATTAGATATTCAAGAACATTTAGATAAATTACTGCAAAAGTCTGAAAAGTGGCTAATGAAATTTAACACAAGGTTATGCACATAGGTAAAACTAACAGTAAGTACGATTACAAGTTATTTGGAAATTCGTTAACAAAAGTGGATAGTGAGAAGGATCTCGGCGCAATTATAAGTAATGATCTCAAATAATCTAAGCAGTGTATTTCAGCCTCTGAGAAAGCAAACAAGATTCTAGGACTGATTGCGCGATCTTTTGATTTCAAAAGTTCATCTCATTAACAAGCTATATAAATCGTTAGTTCGTCCACATTTGGAATATGCTATTTCCGTATGGTCACCGAATCTCATTCAATACATTGACAGATTGGAAAAGGTACAACGGCGTACCACAAAACTCATTCCATATATCAAAAATAAATCATACGTAAATCGACTAAAATACATGAATCTGTTTTCCCTAAAAAACGTATACTCAGGGATGACTTGATACAGGTCTTTAAGATTCTAAAGGGAATTGACAACATCATAAGTGGCAAAATTTTCACACTGAATGAGAATCCAACAAGAAATAATGGTCTCAAACTGTCAGGAAACATATTTCATTTGGAAGTGGGTAGAAACAACTTCGCCAACCGTGTAGTAAATGAATGGAACAAACTTCCTACAGAGGCAGTGCAATGTAGTTCAGTTCGAAGCTTTAAGATTCGTTTAGATAAACACCTAAGCAAGATGCTGTAATGGCTGCCACTTATCATATATTATTTTTTATTTGTTTGTTTGTTTATTATTATTTGCTTGACTAATATTTGTTATTAGTTATCTATCAATTTACTGCTACTATTTATCTGATTTTATTATTTAACTAGACCTATGCATTTATTTATTTGATTAATTATTCATATATATATATATATATATATATATATATATATATATATATATATATATATATATATTTCTTCTTTCTTTATTTATTTATCATTATTACATTTTTCCCACATCCGAATTAATTATGGACCAAAAAGTCTGCTGTCGGCATTCTCCACCTTTGTAATCCTTTGTTGATATGTGGTACACACCTAGACTTCACTTTAACTATAACACTCCCCATAACCATTGTTGATAACCTCTACCCACCCACTACCTTCTACGTAGTCTAAAACTGGACCTTTAAATGTGATGGCATTTTAGGATTGGAATACTTAGCCAATCGCAAAATCACTATAGATACAAACTCCGCTATGCTCAAGTTAGGTGACATAGAAATCCCCCATCACGTATCCCGACGCTTCTATGTACCTGGGTGAACACCTTCATTATCCACCACGCACATATGCAAAGTCAGACAACATCACACCACCCACCACCCACCACCACCATTTCTCAACACAAATTCTCACCAAATGCAAAGTTACAATCCCTCCAGGGGAGAGTATGATTATTTCAACAATCATACCTGGTGCACTTCCAGGCCAAGACATAATTGTGTGTACCGATGCCTGTAGGAGAAAGAATCTACATATGCCTGCTGTATAGGATACAGTTAGACTGAAGAAAGAGACAATCATATTACTAGAGAACATCTCACATACCCCAATTAAACTAAACAAACACACAGAAATAGGAACAGCTAAATAAACATAAACCTCATCCAGGAAACACACACTACTCCTATTAACACCATCACCACCAGACCAAACCCAACCCCAGTTATAGACTTCCAGCAAGCCAGAACCAATCTTAGGAATATTATTCAATCCCATTGTGAGGCAATCGCCTCGAACGATGAACCTTTGGGAAAAACATCCTTGGTCAAACACCATATACACATACCACCCCAACACACCCCATCTATGCTCCAGCCTACAGAATTTCTGAAAGTAAAAAGCAACTCGTCAAAGACAATATAAACTATATTCTGGTACAAGGTGTCATCAGACACTCTCAATACCCTTGGAACTCCCAACTTTTCCTAGTTCCTAAAAAGGATGGATCCTTTAGACCAGTCATAGATTTCCGTAAGGTAAACACTAACACTACCCCAGACCGCATGCCAAAGCCTGTCATGGCTGATGTTCTCCAATCACTGGGTCAAGGAAAAAAGGTTTTCTCAACCCTAGACCTTAAATCTACCTTTTGGCAGATTGAACTAGGGGAAGAGCCGAAAGAAGTCACAGCCTTTAGTACTGACAAAGGTAATTTCAAATTTAATCGAATGCTCTTTGGACTAAAGAATGTCCCTAGTACACTACAAAGACTCATGAATAGCCTTTTCGTCTATCTAGACGACCTAATAATATTCTTCCCTACTGTAGAAAACCACCTGGACAACCTAGGGTACGCCTTACAAACCATCAAAAAAGCTGGCCTCAAAATTCAGCTTAACAAATGCTCATTTCTAAAAGAGGAGATTACCTTTCTTGGCCATACAGTAAACAAAGACGGATTCCACACAAACCCAGAGAACATCATAGTCATTGCTGAATTCCCCACCCCATAGGACGAGAACCAACTCCAGGCATTTTGCAGACTTAGCTGCCACACTTACCAAATTTACAAGTAAGAAGTACCTTTTAAATGGAACTCTGAAGAAAAAGAATGTCTCCAGAGAATAAAAGACAGCACTATACAGGGTACTTATACTCGCCTTCTCCAGTTTCACAAAGTAATTCTTTCTGTTCACGGACGCATCCACCTTTGGGACAGGTGCAGTCCTACAACAAATAGAATCAAACGGGAAACATAGAACGATAACGTACGCAAGCTGCGTACTGAACCCTGCAGAGTGTAACTACTCCACCACCCACTTGGCAGCTCTAACTGTAATCTGGACTTTAAAAGATTTACGGGAATTCATCCTAGGTCACAAAATTACAATCGTAACAGACCATCGACCTTTAACAGAGTTTTTCAAAAGAAAACTTTACAAAGTAAGATAGGAAGGTGGCACATAACCATTTTAGAATTCAACCCAGAAATTATATATATAAAAGGTAAGGAACGTGTCGTGGCAGACGCAATTAGCCGAAACCCCCTTATCGCAACAGTCCCAACCACCCATTGCATTTCCCCTCAGGAACTCCGAGAGGAACAAACAAAAGACCCAAATTGGTCACATATAATCCTCCACCTAGAAACGGGAGCCACCCTACACCCCCCTTCCCCCGTACTCCTCCGAGAATTACATCTAAAGGATGGTATTCTTAAAAGAGACACTATTACCCCAACCCAAACAGTAACCCCAAACTCACTGATTCCAAGAATTCTCCTAATGGTCGATGATAGCCCCATTGCAGGTCACCCAGGCAGAGATAAATGCCTAGCTAACACCAGTCGGGCGTACTACTGGCCCAAGATGGCCACCAACATCACCTGTCACATTGAACACTGCACTACCTGTAACCAACTTCGTGAAACAGACCATAAACCACTCCAAACTAGAGAAGTGACCAACCCCTCAGAACCATGGGATACTATGAGCATTGATCTTTAAAAACTATCCCCAAGTCACTAAGGTTTCCAATACGTCTTTGTTGCACTGGATTTCTTTTCAAATTATACAATATTAGTGCCCCTACCAGACAAATCGTCAGAAACGGTGGCCTAAGCCTTAGTCAACAACGTGTTCCGTAGGTACAACATTCCTCGTCAAATCCTTTCGGATAACGGATCCAAGTTTAAGAACAAAATCCTCCAAAACATAGCCAAATTTTACCACATGAACATGTTATATGCCACAGGGTATCACTCCACAAGGACACGGACTTGTAGAGAGAACAAACAGATAAATCCTCGAAGTCCTCCGTCACCTACAAGAATGTCTTTGCGACACATAGGAAGACTGGTTCCTACAAGTGCAGGCCAGCATTAATGGCTCTATAAACTCGTCGACAAAGAACTCTCCCCACTTTATACTTTTCGGCCAACCCCTCCGTATGCCTTATGGCATACTGCCCCCCCCCCTTTTACCATAGAAGATTACGCAAAGCGCGTAGAACTCGCCATGCACTTGATCCACAAAGAAGTAAAAAAGAACCTCGAACAATGGAAACAACAAACCAGAATCAAACAACATAAATCCTATCGATCCTTGTCCCTCATCCCAGGTGATGTTGTCACGCTTAAACACCACAACAGATCTAACAAACTTAAACCAAAGTTCTTTGGCCCCTTGTAGCAGCAGAAACGCTAAGCAACAACAACTACCACTTTATTGACCCGTCAGACGACACCCTCATCACAGCACATAGAGAAAAACTGAAACCAATCAAATCAACATTCAACGTAAAGTCCATTGTAGACAAACACGATTTCCTACCAAACCAACTTCCACCCACAACCACGAAACCTCAACCCAATGCCTTTCACATGACACTACACTCCAAACGGTAACACTCTGTAACAATCCAGATTCTCCCCCCTTAGAGGGCAGGACGTCATGCTCACCTGAGTGGGAAGTGATCCCGATCCCTAAACATCAAACCTTTACGCAACTATGTAATCTCTCTTCACATCCTTCAGGATCGTGTTCACCTGGCAGAATCATACTCCAATCGTACTCACAACAAGAAATATTCAAACGAAAATATATCCAGAAATAAGATACCTAACCATACTCTCTGACTTCCAGGACACTCCTACCTCTCATCCTCGTATACCCCGTCGCAGCCTTCTTTGGCGATAACCTACCGAGGATGATCCCAGGAGCAAATGTCATGAGCATTCGAGACACAATCAGAGTAAAAAATGGAGCTCGACATCGCGAAACTACACTCAGACCTGGAGTCTATACGTAAACTTACGAATATATTATCAGATCATTTCTATGCCATCTTCAAACACCCCAGTCCCAAAACTAACTCCTCAAAATCAAGAGGCATGTTCTACTCAATTTTCAACAAACTAAACACACTACTCCTCCAACTCTCTACAATTGAACGGAGTGACATGATAACAAATCATAAGTCAGAATGGCACCATGCCTCCTTCAGACA
>NC_134811.1:43478513-43481013 GCF_046742065.1 Oratosquilla oratoria
TATATATATGATGTAAGCGGAATAGGAAACACAGGAGTCTTAGTCTTGAGTTTATTCCTGACTAGTTTCGCAGGTATGCTTTTTCAAAGGAATATGTGTACAAACGGGCTGTGGGCATTATATACATGGGGTGAACCTCACCACCTCTCCGAGTTGCCATAGTTGGTGGCGAATGTGAACATCACATTGTGGCTCATGTAACAATGAAGACATTTTTACAATTAAATATGATAACACTAATATCAAAGAGATTAATAATAGAAAATGTAACAATAGTAATGATAACGATGAAGATAAATATTTAATTAATAATTTTAACACTAATAATAAAAATGATAATAGCGGAAATAATAACAATAAAATAAAAGTAATAATAATAAAAACAATAATAAAAATAAAAATAATAATACTAATAACCAAGAAATAAAAATTATTAATAGTAATCATGACAATAATAGTGAAAACAATGATAATAAAAACGAAAAATTAATTAAATGTTTAAATAGTAACAATAATAATAATAAAGATAATGATAAAGATGATGATAATAAAGATGGTAATAATAAAAATATAAATATAAAAATGAAAATGAAAATAAAAATAAAAATGTAATGATAAAATTATTATAATGATAGAAATAATACATAATAGTTATAATAACAATGATAATAATAATAGTGTTGAAAATAAATAGTAACAAATAGCATTAAAAGAATAAATCATGATAAAAAGTTGGGGCAAGGTAGCATGGAGGAACTTTAGAGTGAAAGGAAGAAAGCTGGAGAGGGTAGGCCGAAGTGGGAAAAAGGTATCTACTTAGGGTCGGGGGGTCTGGGAAGCCATTCTTGGAGGGCAAGTGTCGCGGTAGATTTTGTCCATTTCGAGTCACCAGTTCTCTTGTTCGTGTTTTTGTGGTTGGCAATGTAAAGTGATTCAATTATTTTCCGTTGTTTCTTGTGTTGTCCTTTAGCTAGAATGGTGGAACCCTCCCAGTTAGGCAAATGTCCCTCTGTGTCAATGTGGTTAACTAGAGCGTTGGTTTCTCGGTGGTGTCTAATGTCCGCTTTGTGTTCCTTGAGTCTGTTGTTAAGTCCTCTGTATGTCTCTCCGTAGTATGCACAGTCACATCCTTTGCAGGGAATTTTGTAAACGATGCTATTGTCACGGTTCGTCTTGGTTCTGTTGGTGGTCAAGTGTCCTATTTTCTTCCCTGTGTCATTTACTATGATGAGTCCTGTCTGTCTCAATGTTTTGGAAAGCATGTGAGAGAGGCCAGAGTTAGGAACCACAAGGTATCGTAAATCTGTCCTCTCTTCACATCCCTTCCTCTGTCTGATTTTAATGGCTTTCCGTAGTGACGTCCCTAACATGCCCTCTGGGTACCTTAGGTTCCTGAACGCAGCGGTTACGTATTCAATTTCCTCTTGTAAATACTCTTCGCTGCATATTCTAAGAGCCCTAAGGTAAAACCCAATGATAACCCCTGATTTGGTCTTCTCGTCGTGTGCGCTAAAATAGTGGATGAAGTCGTCTTTGTTTGTCGGTTTACGGTATACCTTGAACCTAGCGCTGCTCTCCGATCTGATGACGACAGCGTCTAGGAAAGGTAGGGAACCGTTGGTCTCTTCCTCTACTGTTACTATTTATTTTCAACACTATTATTATTATCATTGTTATTATAACTATTATGTATTATTTCTATCATTATAATAATTTTATCATTACATTTTTATTTTCATTTTCATTTTCATTTTTATTTTTATTATTACCATCTTTATTATCATCATCTTTATCATTATTTTTTGTTATTATTATTGTTACTATTTAAACATTTAATTAATTTTTCGTTTTTATTATCATTGTTTTCACTATTATTGTCATGATTACTATTAATAATTTTTATTTCTTGGTTATTAGTATTATTATTTTTATTTTTATTATTGTTTTTATTATTATTACTTTTATTTTATTGTTATTATTTCCGCTATTATCATTTTTATTATTATTGTTAAAATTATTAATTAAATATTTATCTTCATCGTTATCATTACTATTGTTACATTTTCTATTATTAATCTCTTTGGTATTAGTGTTATCATATTTAATTGTATAAATGTCTTCATTGTTACATGAGCCACAATGTGATGTTCACATTCGCCACCAACTATGGCAACTCGGAGAGGTGGTGAGGTCCACCCCATGTATAAAATCCCCACAGCCCGTTTGTACACATATTCCTTTGAAAAAGCATACCTGCGAAACTAGTCAGGAATAAACTCAAGACCAAGACTCCTGTGTTTCCTATTCCGCTTACATCAACCTGTCAGAATGTCTCAACAAAAAAATATATATATATTGTTATAGTCAACCGTGAATCAAACCACTTTCAAATCCCCTGTCTACTACTCACGGTTTCGAACAGGACTCGTGGCCAGCATACGTTGTAACAATGTTGGTGATTCGAATCTTGCCATGAAACAATTGGCCCTGCCTTCCTCAG
>NC_134811.1:43488513-43491013 GCF_046742065.1 Oratosquilla oratoria
GGTGAAACCGGTTGTCCGCCCTCGCACACGGACTCCCACACTCACACAATCCCAGACATCACGTGCTTCTGTCTGTAAATTGGTGCCTTACAGTTCTGTTCGCAAGTATAATATTAATAATTCTTGGACTTGTATATCATTGCTTTTGTGTTGTTGTTTTTTGGAACTTTTGTTATTTTTCTTGTATGTATTTATTTATGTTAAATGTTCCAGTGTACTTTGACTGTATGATCGTAGATGTTAAACAGTAAAGCTTTATTTTTTTTTATTTTTTTTGTAAATATAGTTTGTTTAAGTTTCATGCAGACTTCTATCTTACTTCCATCCTTATAGTCTCAAATATTGCTTTACCCCAGAACGTACGTTTATCTACCTAAATTATCTATACGTTCCACTTTATTGTTGTGGGCTTGCTTCCCAACTGGAACTCGACTTACTCCTAGACTCGACTTAAGTTCCACTCTTTACATTAACTCAGGCCAAACCAAGCAAGCAACCCATGACAATTGGGGGCCTCTCCGGGATGGTAATCTATATATAAGTGAAACAAATTAGTGACCCGTAGGTAATATCGAAGTCTGCTGAACACTTAACGTCAATTACCGGTAATACGTGCGATTGTCACTTTGTTCATTACCATACACTCACTGTCACTGAACTATTTATGCTTTATTTATATTTTCAATATTACGTTAGGTTAGATGATATGATGTAAATTTACAATAGTTCGATTTGTGTTTAATTATCAATATTACGTTAGGGTAGATTATAGGATACAAAACTTTAAGGTGTCAATTAATCGAAGTGTGTGAGACCCCGACATTCATATGTCCGACATATTCAATCGGTTCCAAAGGAGAACCTCTATTCAATAAGTTCGCAGTAACTCACCCAAGTAATTTATCGGTATTCATCTACCACCTCCCTCCCGAGTTAACTAGCGATCTTCCTAAACCATCCACTTGCTGTAGCCTAACGTCGAACAATAGTTACGACCCCGTTATAGTGACCTTTCCTCAGTAACTGTGCCTAGGAGATTTGTACTATCCCCCCACAGCCTCGAAAGTTAACTAGACCTGCATAGTAAGCCGTGTATTCTAAGATTCAGACCATTAGTTAGCCATATTCTGATTCAGCAACAGTCTATTTGTGAGCTATCCTCTTTGCTATCGGTAATCCTTGAAGCAGACTATACGTAACTTACGGGCTTATAGTCTAAGCGCTGAACCTTAGAATACACACCGTCTATAGAATAAATTTTCATAGACCGGGTTCTTACAGAGACCCACCATAGATTTCATTCCACCTAAACAGGGAATTAGTCAATTTTCCGTGTGTGAAGTCCAAGAATTGGTTTACACTAATTTTCTGGAGTGGAATTATCGTGTATAGACACTCACAATGCCTTTTAATATAGAAACTTTTGTCAAAAATCCCTCAGTGGATCAGTTAGAGTATAATCTCAAAAAGGATGACTGAAGACTGTTGGCTCAAACCTACCAAATTAATGCTCCTGCTAGATTACGTAAAGATGAACTCAAACGAGTGGTCATCGAATCCCTCGTAGATTCCTGTGTACTGGATGCAGACGCATTCGAACGACTTCGCCAGGAAAGTGCTCGCGACATAACTGAAGGAGACCCTGTAAGTGATAGTGATCCTCCCTTACAGCCTGAAGCACGCGCTCCCCCCCCATCTCCCTTCAATAAATCAGTAGTATCTTTAGAATTAGAGAAAATTAAATTAGAGAGAGATAGATTGAAGAAAGAACAAGAAGAAAGAGAGAAAGATCGAGAGCTTGAATTACCGTGAATCAAACCACTTTTAAATCGCCCGCCTACTACTCATGGCTTCGAACAGGACTCGTGGCCAGCATACGTTGTGACAACGTTGGTGATTCGAACCTTTCCATAAAATAATTGGCCCCGCCTTCCTCGGGTATATAAGGTGAAACCGGTTGTCCGCCCTTGCACACGGACTCCCACATTCACACAATCCCAGGCCTCACGTGTAAAATGGTGCCTAGCTGTTCTGTTCGCAAGTATAGTATTAATCATTCTTGGACTTGTATATCAATGCTTTTGTATGTTTTTTTTTGGGGGGGGGACTTTTGTTATTTCTCTTGTATGTATTTATTTATGTTAAATGTCCCAGTGTACTTTGAGTGTATGATCGTAGATGTTAAACAGTAAAGCTTTATTCTTTATATATTTTTAGATATAGTTTTTTTTAAGTTTCGTTCAGACTTCTATCTTACCTCCATCCCTATTTACATTCAGTCTCTAATATTGCTTTTCCTCGGAACGTACGTTTATCTACTTAAATTATCTATACGTTCCACTTTATTGTTGTGGACTTCCTTCCCAACTGGAACTCGACTTAAATTCCACTCTTTACATTAACTCAGGCCAAACCAAGCAAGCAACCCATGACAATATATATATATATATATATATATATATATATATATGTATGTATATATATATATACATGTATATAT
>NC_134811.1:43508513-43511013 GCF_046742065.1 Oratosquilla oratoria
TCACCAGGACAACGAGGAAAGCCAAGAAGATCTACGATGGCTCAAACGTCCGGACCCCGGGAAAGGATAAGTCTCATTTTATTTCTGTCCCTAATTCTATAAACACCATAGCTATTGATGATTATTTGTTAAAAGGTGGAATAAATATAGCAAAAATATCTTCCAATAAAATAGGAAAAATATTTAAGAAACATAATAATATGCGTAATAATCTCAGTGTCATTTACCGTATTCCATGCAACGGTTGTCCATCATCTTATTTCGGTGAGTCAGGTCGAGGGTTCAATAAACGCTTGAATGAGCACAAAAACGATCTCAGGGCTCATAGAACATCTAACTCCCTGGTTCGTCACCTGGACAAATGTGGACATCTACCTGATTGGAACAACGCAGAAATTCTACACGAGGGATTTGAGAAGAAAATGAGAAAAACTGTGGAAGCTGCACATATCGCCGCCAACAAGAACAACAACGACAGAGACGGATTTAAATGCCTCTCGAAAGCAGCAAGTGTCCTAATAATTAAATCGTTAGCCAAAGGGAAAACATGACGCTCATACCTTGGCGGGTTCCCTCTCACTACGAATACAAGAATTGTGATCCGTCTGTAATGCTGTAGTCCTCTGAAGAAGACCAAGTTGGTCGCAACGTTAGGGCAATAAACTCTATTCCTAACACATCTTCGTTTGCCCTTCCCCACCCACATTCTCTCTCATTTGTCTGAAATAATCTTAAATATATATATATATATATATATATATATATATATATATATATATATACACCAAGGCTTTTTCCCCCTTAGAAGGGAGGTAGCCAAAAAGGGAAAGGCATGAAATAATTTCCACCCATTCCATCCCTGAATACACTCCACACGCCTCCACCCTCCCTGCTATCTTAGCACCTCTTGGATGACGGGTCATCTCTGCACCTTGTCCAGTGCCCTGGGTCAGAAGCAGTGTCGTATGACACAGCACATCCACAGTAAGGCCGCTTCATTAAATCGGCGACCCCCCCCCTCTCCGTCCCCCCATTGCATAAAATGAGAGGACGGGGAGAAATCACTTCGGGCTGCGTCAACTTATGTTCACACATACCACCTCACCAATCGCCCCCCGCCCATTCCACCTAATGCAATCACAACATCATCCATATACAACCATTCTACATTCACTCCTGTCTTCTGTCCTCTCTCGTTCTTCCTCAACAGACATTCCTCTCTTCCCCAAAGCCCCCTTCACCCCATCCATCCACCTCATCCTAGGACGTCCCCTCATGTTCACTCCCTCAACATCTGCCTTCCATACCTCTTTTACTAGTCTTTCTTCACTCATTCTTTCCATGTGTCCAAACCATCCTAATATTTTTTCATCAACCCTATCTCCCAGCTCCTTTTCCACCCCTGTTCTCCTCCTCACCTCCATATTTCTCACTCTCTCTAGCCTAGTAACCCCCATTATACTTCTCAGACACTTCATCTCAAACACATTCAAACTTCTTCTCTCTTCTTCTCTTATGTTCCATGTTTGTGCCCCATACAGTGCTGCTGGCACAATCACTCTTTCATACAGTCTCCTCTTAGCATCCATTCCCAAATGTCTATTCCTCATTACACTCTTTAATCCACCAAGGCATTTACTCACTTTTCTCAATCTACATTCTACCTCCACCTTTACTCCACCTTTTCCTGCCACATTTGCACCCAAGTATCTAAAACTATCCACTTCCCCCAGTCGCTGTCTCTTAATGCTTACTTCTAGTCTACTGCCACTTTCACCCCTTGTACATCTCATCACCTTACTTTTACCCACATTTATCTTCAGCTTTCTTCTATCACATACTCTGCCACCAACTTCCTTAATCCCTCCTCCGATCCTGCCAGAAGCGCAATGTCGTCCGCAAACAACAGCTGGCTCACCTCCCACTTTTCTCCATTTTCTTTAACCATCTCCAATCCCTTGCCCACTACCCTTGCATTTACCTCACGCACCACCCCATCCATGTATAAGTTGAACAGCCAGGGCGACGTAACGCATCCTTGACGAAGTCCCACCTTTACCTCGAACCACTCACTCTCTCCATTTCCAATCCTGACACAAGCTCTATTACTCTCATAAAAACTCTTGACAGCTCCCAGAAGCTTTCCTCCTATACCGTATATCTGTAGTATCTCCCACAGTGCCTTTCTGTCTACCCTATCGTAAGCCTTTTCCAGATCCATAAAAGCCAAAAAAAAAAAAAAAAAAAAACATCCTTCCCCTTTGCTATAGCTTTCTCACATATCTGTCTTACCACAAAGATCTGATCTACACAACCTCTACCTGTCCTAAATCCACACTGTTCCTCACCAATTACTCCTTCTGTTCCTCTCCTAATCCTCTCAATCAAGACTCTCCCATAAGCCTTCCCAACTACACTTAACAAGCTAGTCCTCCGACACTCTACCCTCTCTCCAGCAAACATTAGATAACCTCACCAGCCAGTCCACCATCACTGTACC
>NC_134811.1:43523513-43526013 GCF_046742065.1 Oratosquilla oratoria
GTGCTCTTTGCACAAAAACAACAAAGACCTGCTCCACCACAACGCTATCCCACCAGAGATACACATAACACACCTTTAATATGACTACAAAACACAAACACAACAAGCAAGTCCACACAAGGCACTCCATACCAGGAACTTCCTACACCAACCCTACCTGTGCTTACCCTGAACATCACAGACACTTCCTCACTTTCCAAGATATTCAAGGCAGCCTCAAACAGCACCAAACTCGCCATATTTCCAGACACTGGATCTCCTATTAACCATATGTTCACGTTCAGTCTTAACAAACTCCGTTCGAAGCGCAAGAATGTCACCATCCTAGAGCCCCCTGATATCCAACCTACCAACGTCGATGGTGTACCATTCTCTATCCTTGGAAAAAAATTCCTTGGGTATTGGCTTCAAAGATCAATGCCCATCCATTGCACTTACTGTCTACGTAGCTGACGCGCATTTTCTCCCTGACATCCTCATTGCTTGAACTTGGTGAAACAGCATAATATAGTTTCATATCCCACTCAGAATTATATAATTTGTGCAAATCATTTCCTCCCTACATTGCATTCACAACCCACAAGACCACTAGCAAAATACACATGACCGTGCTCCAACAGCCGAACACAAACACCTCCAACACTTTCTCAAACACTCCAAAACCCCTCAGGATTCCATCTTTCCTTCCTTGCTCACAGCTCTCAACATATATTCCAAACGTAACAGACGTAAAAACTACCGCATATCCAAATCAACAAAACGTCAAATGAAACTCTCATTCAATACCGCCCCAGTCTCACAAATGTTATCTACTTACTTTCAAATACACTCATGCAGTAATCATCAGCTCAAAAACGCTGTCCCCTCATGAGTATACAAAATTACACATACAAGCCTTCTAAGCCCCAAACACCGATGTAATCTGTATGCCAGAGACAAGCCGCGTGATTGGTATCTCCCTACTTTCCACCATCAGCTCAATATTGAATAAAGGCCACACGTACATATTGATTGCATATGATACTAATGCCCCCTCCATCTCACAGTTGGCACTAATATTTGTGATTTCTTGGTATATCCCTCATGTATACAACCCATGGAGGACAAATTCCCCACTTCACAAGTGTGTACAACAGCTTCAGATATGCTAAAAGCATTTGCATTTCAACCCCGTAGACATCCCTGACGTACAAGCTGCCTTAGTTACTCTTTGCAACAAATTTAGACATGCCAATGCATTGCCAGGTGAACCCCTTAGATTAACAAATCTTATTCAGCACCATGTATCGTTTTGGAAAAACGGGAATCACGTTACATTCCTGCATACAGATTACCATACAGTAAACACATGGTTGTAGATAACCTCACAACAGACATGATCGAGCAAGACATAATCGATCTTTCAATCTTTGAGTAGAATTTCTCTGTCTTTGTTGTACCCAAAACGATGGTTCCTTCCATCCAGTTGAGGATTTAAGAGAATTAAACAAACTAACTATCCCAAAAAATGACACTCCATTCCGGTATTAAACAACATTTTGTACTTCGTCGGTGAAAACAACCTAGTTTTTTCAACCTTGGACCTCATATAAGGATATTTCTAGATTCCCCTTAGTATAGAGTCTAAACCTCTCACAGTATTCAGCACGAACAATGGACACTTTCAGTTCAAACGCCTTGGTATGGGTCTTGTTTCAAAGTTTTGGCTACATATTCAGGCTTGTCTCTAACATTATGACTCACAGTCTTTTGTGAATTATTCCACGCATCATATTGAGTAGTAGAATTCGCAGTAGTAGTCGTAAAAGTGCAATAATAGCAGTAGGAGTAGAAGTATTAAAAGTGATGTTAGAATTGGCAGTAGTAGGAATATTATAAGTGTAATAGTAGTTGTAATAGTAGTACTAGTTTTATAAATAGCATTAGTAGTAACAGTAATAGTAGATTGATAATCATAGTAATTTACTGCATTGCTTACATTATCATTAGTACTATTATTTTTGTTAAAAATGAAGAGGAATGAGTGGTGAGAGAGACGAATAAGATATTCAAAGGGAGTAGGAAGTACAAAGAAAAATACCTTATTTGGGTGAATTTCTGTAAAAAAGAACATGAAAAAGTAAAAATTAAATGTAGCACTAAAATATGACTATGGAATATGAAAGTAGGATGCAGATGAGGATAAGGATGAGAATGAGGATGAGGATGAGGGCGATAAAATGAGTACGAGGATGAGAATGAGGATGAGGATGAGAATGAGGATAAGAGTGAAGATGAGGATGAGGATGAGGATGAGGATGAGGATGAGGATGAGGATGAGGATGAGGATGAGGATGAGGATGAGGATGAGGATGAGGATGAGGATGAGGATGAGGATGAGGATGAGGATGAGGATGAGGATGAGGTGTGGATGGGGATGAGGTGTGGATGGGGATGAGGACGAGGGCGAGGATGTGAATGAGGATGAGGATGAGGATGAGGATGAGGATGAGGATGAGGA
>NC_134811.1:43536013-43586013 GCF_046742065.1 Oratosquilla oratoria
ATTTCTTCTTCTACTTCTTCTTCTACTTCTTCTTCTACTTCTTCTTCTACTTCTTCTTCTACTTCTTCTACGTCTTCTTCTACTTCTTCTTCTACTTCTTCTTCTACTTCTTCTTCTACTTCTTCTTCTACTTCTTCTTCTACTTCTTCTTCTACTTCTTCTTCTACTTCTTCTACTTCTTCTTCTTCTACTTCTTCTACTGCTTCTTCTACTTCTTCTTCTACTTCTTCTTCTACTTCTTCTACTTCTTCTACTTCTTCTACTTCTTCTACTTCTTCTACTTCTTCTACTTCTTCTACTTCTTCTACTTCTTCTACTTCTTCTACTTCTTCTACTTCTTCTACTTCTTCTACTTCTTCTACTTCTTCTACTTCTTCTACTTCTTCTTCTACTTCTTCTACTTCTTCTACTACTTCTTCTTTTACTTCTTCTACCTCTTCTACTTCTTCTACTTCTTCTTCCACTTCTTCTACTTCTTCTTCTACTTCTTTTTCTACTTCTTCCTCTACTTCTTCCTCAACTTCTTCTTCTACTTCTTCTTCTACTTCTTCTTCTACTTCTTCTTCTACTTCTTCTTCTACTTCTTCTTCTTCTTCTTCTTCTTCTTCTTCTTCTTCTTCTTCTTCTTCTTCTTCTTCTTCTACTTCTTCTTCTACTTCTTCTACTTCTTCTTCTACTTCTTCTACTTCTTCTTCTACTTCTTCTTCTTCTATTTCTTCTACTTCTTCTACTTCTACTACTTCTTCTACTTCTTCTTCTACTTCTTCTACTTCTACTTCTTCTTCTACTTCTTCTACTTCTTCTTCTACTTCTTCTACTTCTTCTTCTACTTCTTCTACTTCTTCTTCATCATCTTCATCATCATCTTCTTCTTCTTCTTCTTCTTCTTCTTCTTCTTCTTCTTCTTCTTCTTCTTCTTCTTCTTCTTCTTCTTCTTCTTCTTCTTCTTCTTCTTCTTCTACTTCTTCTTCGCCTTCTTCTTCTTCTTCTTCTTCTTCTTCTTCTTCTTCTTCTTCTTCTTCTTCTTCTTCTTCTTCTTCTTCTTCTTCTTCTACTACTTCTTCTACTTCTTCTACTTCTTCTTCTACCTCTTCTTCTACTTCTTCTTCTACTTCTTCTTCTTCTTCTATTTCTTCTACTTCTTCTACTTCTACTACTTCTTCTACTTCTTCTTCTACTTCTTCTACTTCTACTTCTTCTTCTACTTCTTCTTCTACTTCTTCTACTTCTTCTTCTACTTCTTCTACTTCTTCATCATCTTCATCATCTTCTTTTTCTTCTTCTTCTTCTTCTTCTTCTTCTTCTTCTTCTTCTTCTTCTTCTTCTTCTTCTTCTTCTTCTTCTTCTTCTTCTTCTTCTTCTTCTTCTTCTTCTTCTTCTTCTCTTCTTCTTCTTCTTCTTCTTCTTCTTCTTCTTCTTCTTCTTCTTCTTCTTCTTCTTCTTCTTCTTCTTCTTCTTCTTCTTCTTCTTCTTCTTCTTCTTCTTCTTCTACTTCTTCTTCTTCTTCTTCTTCTTCTTCTTCTTCTTCTTCTTCTTCTTCTTCTTCTTCTTCTTCTTCATTTTCTTCTTCTTCTTCTTCTTCTTCTTCTTCTTCTTCTTCTTCTTCTTCTTCTTCTTCTTCTTCTTCTTCTTCTTCTTCTTCTTCTTCTTCTTCTTCTTCTTCTTCTTCTTCTTCACCACATTTCATATTCTACTTGTCTTTTCCTCTCTTCTCACCTTTCCTTTTAATCCTCCTTATCATTCACTGTCGAACTTTATTTCCAAACTCCCTTATTCTTGCTTTCTTTTCTTTTTCCAATGTCTTTCTTCTTGGATTCATTGATATTCATTTAAGCGCGGAAGCTAGCAGAAGTGACATCCCAGTCGTCTTCGGCAACGGCGTCCCTTCGCGTCGGACGTCTAGCTTCACAAGCGTCTCCGGGAAGACGCAGGAGGGAACGAAGAATGTACGACGTAAGGAAGAAATATAAAGAAGGTTTAAATGAAGAAATGGGTTGGGGAATAGGAAGGGGGAGTAGGAGATGGAAAAAGAAAAATTTAAGAAGCAGGAAAATGAGGAGGAAGAGGAAAGAAGAGAAGGAACAAATAAAGAAGAGAAAGAGGTTTAGAAAAATAAGAGGAAAAAGAAGAAGATGAATAAAAAAGAAAATTTAGAAAAAGAGAATTAGAAAAAGAAGGAAAAAAAGAGTAAGAGGAGGAGAAGGAGGAGGACATGGAGGGGGAGAAAAGGAAAAGGAGGAAGAGAAAAAGAAAGCTAGGTTATATTCTTCTCATTATCCCTTTGCTTTCAAGATCTCTGCTTAAAAGTTACTACACAACTACATCGTTTGATGAACTTAACGTCTTTACAAACATTATTCATTATAGTCAATATCTTATCCTTTGCCATACTATCATCCTCGAAACTGAATAAAAGTCTATAAGGTACATTTTAATGAAGATGCTAATTCGAAGTCAACGGTCCTACAACATAACTACTTAAATCTACTTCCTAATTCTTTCAAGATATCTGCTTAAAAGTTACTACATTTTTCTAGCTATGTATTTCTTTTTTCACTTCTACTTTATTTTCCTCACTGTCTCTATGTAGGTTAGCCATTCACAATATTTTTCTGTAGGAATACCCTTTGCCTCCAATCATCTCCATTACTCTGTATAACAAAGGGGAATTAAACTGAACTTATATTTTCTTTCGTTTCTTCCCGAAATGTTATACTGGGCTTGTCAATTTATAACAAGATACTCTCAGCTGGATTCCTCAATTTGATCACTAGGTCAGTTCGCAATGACGTCATGAATTCTTTAGGCCAATGCTTTTTACTCTTACATCTAAGTACCTACCCTAAGGGCGTGAATTTATTACCATGAACCAATTAGATTTTCTCTTCCTCTAACCTTTCTCCAATCAGAAAGACCGTTACAAACGTTTTAAGCAATACTGCCTTCTTAAGTAATTTCGAAATCAATGCATCATTGTCTTAGTTTAGATAGTGTTACATCAACATAATACAACAATGAAATCGTGTCCCCATCAATTGTTTGTAAACTTTAGACGTGGAGCGAGATTATGCAACTCCTTCACCTACGGCTGTTGTTTACTAAATATTCAACTCATAACAATGAAATTCTCGCCACCTACACCTCTATCTACTGTATTTTGTCTACCTTTATCTCCTAGACTCCTACAGGTTTCGGCAGGTACCGTTGGTCGCCCCGACCAACTATTTTCTACCACACTCTTACACACTCACACACTGGAAAAAAAATTATAGAAGAAGTTAACTAATAAAACTATTTCTGCATGAACGGGCTAAAATGTTAAAATTATTATCCTTCCTTGGATGTTGTCATCAAAACATATGTCACACATAACAAAGAAACGAGTAACTTTTCCAAAGTGCATAAATGTCAGAAACATCAAAGAGACAGACAACAAAATAATTAAAACACATATAAATTCAATGTCAAAAATGAATTTGCAAAACTCACTACTACCAACTTTTTAAGATGTTATAATTCATTTACCAATAACAAAATAAGAAAAAACTATCAAACAGTATTTAATGTCTTCATACTTCTGAATGTGAAATTTGATTAAGAACAACAACAATTAAAATAAGACAATATTAGAATAATTGCTTGCGTTAGATCTCAATGGAGAATATTTTCATCTTTTCAAAAATGGTGAGTTGTATATCAATGAGATATATTACAGCAGATATATACATAACATTAAAGATGTTAGTAAAAGTCGAATATCACTGTATAATTTCACATTTCTATCACACACATTTATTTCATATTTTGTTTTGGACAAATACTGGTGAACCTGTATAATATAATTCCAATGCTTCTCAAAAGAAAATATAGTTCAATACTTATTGGCACTGCCCTAATATTTTGGTAAGGTTCCAAGTCTTCATAACTGACCAAGGCTCTAGGTATCACATATCTCTGAAACACCAAGGTTCCTGCAATTCAGGTCTCCCATCACAGACATGAACCATACATATCAACAATATGAATATTATCTGTAAAAATTATCAAGATTAATGCTCAACTGACATATGATATTATCAACATGTTCCCTATACTCCTCTGGAATCAATGTTTCAATGTTTTTTTTATATAAATAATATATCGTGTATCCTTAATTTCAGTGTCACATGTATCTTCACCATCAAATTTTATCCTAACATTCATGATTTCCTCTGTATGTCTAATTGACACTTCTCTAGTTCCTAATTGTAAAATTTTGTATTTATTTCCACCTGCAAAATGAATTATCCTGTATGGACCTGCGTACCTCGGTGAAAGTTTATTATGAGGTTTATGTAATTTGACCATAACTAAATCTCTTATTTTTAATTGTATTTTATGTGCTATTTTGTGTTCTTTTTTTATCTCTTGTGTATAAACCTCCATGTGTTCCCTAACTCTCTGATGTATAGCTTGAAATGTATGTATGCTATTTGAGATGTAATCATCTATATTATACACAGGTTTCTGCTCTGCAATTAAGATTTTATAGGGAAGATTTTGTCTTCCCCCAATTTAATAAAATGGCGTGTTTCTCCTATAGATGTGTGAATTTGTTTTTTATGGTACATTTAACACAAGGAATCCAAGTATCACAAGTTATACTATAAGGACTTGTCATACCTCTAAGACATGTAGCGATTTTCTTATTTAACCTCTCTACAACTCTATTGCTCTGAGGATGATTCACTAAAATGTTGACTTTGTGAATCTTAAATAACCTACATAGTTCTTACAAGATTTTGTTATTAAATTCTGTTCTATTATCTAAAATTAAGATCTTAGGTGTAGTGAATTACAGAATAACTGATGGTAGATTACTGAAGCAATTATTTGAGCTTTTTTGATTTGGAATGGGTTGTAAAATATAAACTCTTGAAAGGTAATCAATGGCAACAAATACATATTCATATTCATTTTCAGACATAGGTAATTCCAATGTATCCATTTGAACTCTTTCCCAAGGTTTCTTAGGGATGGGGTATGATAACATAGGAGCAGGTTCTGGTGTATTTTTGTTTTCACCTAAGCACATTTCAAACAATTTGCTATATAACCATATATATATTTATTCATACCTGACCAAAGTATTTAAGTTATGCTTGTCTATAAGTTTGATCTTTTCCTGGATATAAACTAAAATAACTATCATAAAGTATCTTCAATACCTCTTGTACATGAGTTTGTGGTATTACCAACTGATTCACTAGAAATATCTTTCCCACTTATAACTGTTTTTCTATACAAAACTCCATTAGTAAAGAGAAATTCCTCTATACTAAACCCATTTGGTAGTTTTGGAGGATTTTCTCTTGGGTTCATCATGTACTGGGCTACTGATTCCCATGTCTTATCATCTCTCTGTTTCATTATTATAATTTCCTCATCTAAGGTTACTAGTTCATCTATACTACAGACATAATTGATGAACCCTATCGCTGGTTGACTAATATTTCTAGATAGTGCATCTGCTGCAACTTTCTTTCTACCCGGTATATATTCAAACCTAACCTCATAACATTGAAATATAGCAAACCACCTGGTTAGTCTGCCCTTAAAGTTCTTATGCTTAAATAAGTATGATCAGTCCTGTCAATCCCAATAATTTTTTAACTTTTCTACATTATTTGGAACTATATTATTCCTTACTGCTTCAACCTTTGAATTTACTGTACTAAGTCCACGCGTGTCTATTTTATGTCCCAAATAGATAACATTGTCCTGCAAAAATTTACATATTTTAAATTTCACTTTCAATCCTGCTTTAACTAGTCTTGAGAATACTAAATATAATTTCTTAAAGTGCTCAGCTGTTTGGGAAACTATTAGAATGTCATAAAAAATACACTGGCCGTGTTTCCTAAAAACCCATATACAACTGTATTCATTAATCTCATGTAAGTTAATGGACTATCACATCACCTAAATGGTATTCGTTTCAGCTCATTGTGTCCCGTTGGAGTAGAAAATGCTCTGAATTCTCATGAGTCTTCATGCAACTCGATCTGCCAGAACGCAGACTTGATATCTATAGTGCTAAAATATTTATTCTCAAAGAATTTCCTTTATTACCGGTAATGGTAATCGGTCGAGTATGGTCTGCTTATTCAGTTCCCTATAATCAATAAGTGGACGCATGGTACAACCTGATTTTGGTACCAACATAAGAGGGAAGTTCCACCCACTTATACTATGTTCAATAATACCCTGCGATAATACTTCAGTGATCAAATGATCTACAACAGCTAGTTTGGAATGTGGTAATTTGTAGGCAGGTATATAGATAGGTTGAGTCCCTGGTTTAATTTGACTTGATGTTTTAAAACAGCTGGTTTGCCTAAGGCGTCCCCCGGCAAAGCAATTGCTCTATTGTGCTTTAAGAGCAAAGCAATAAGCTTTCATCCAGCTCAGGACAACTAGTATGTACAAGTTTTTTCTTGTAATACTCTCCCAAATCTGTTTCTTCCTGAACTGAACAGATTGATTAAATTAGTGATTCCACCTCCTCCGTACACTCATTTAAAATCTTATAGGGTTTTGTACAAACTTAAAAACATTCTATCTGTGTACCTTTTCTTTAGATTGTGTCTTTATTCAAAGTACTAGTCACTAATATTTCTGCCATGTTCTTATTTGTTTTATACCCTGAGTCCAATTTCAAACCATTTAATCTAATTGGTTCTGGGATGGTTAAAATTTCAGAGTGTACAGTGACTCCTTTCAACAATACTCCTATCTTGTTACTTGCTCTGGAGTGTAATAAGGTCGACTTTATTACGCCATATTCCACAATTAGCAAAACTTTATTTGAAGTTGATGAATTAGTAATTTCTGGAATTTCTTGAAAATCTGACTTGGGTTCACTCTATGAGACTTTATTTTCTGTTGGTCTGGAACGCTCTGCCCTACTATCTAAAATATAATTGTTATGTTTCCTATGTATTTCTAGAGATTCTCAGATTACTGTTACTGGCTCAAAATCTGATTGATTTAAAAATGTGATTAACTGTGACTTTACTAGGATCTCTAACTCAGCAGGACATATGACCATGCTCTCTTTTCTCATATATGCAAATCCTATCCTGGAATGTGCAAATGCTCATTTTTATATAAGATGACCTCTAATTCAGCCTTACCTAAAGTTTTTAACTGACTTCCAGTCACTCCTTGCAATGAGTAATGGATTGGTTCCAATATTTTCACTCCTGGTTTCAACTGGTTTAAAACTCTACTAGTTATAACATTAACTACAGATCCTGTATCAATAAATATTTGAATAGGTTTATTGAATACTCTAGTCGCAATGAGAAGTCCTACAGAAGTTCTTCCAATTGGTATAATCTGTTTACAGCTATCTCAGATGTTGGAGTTTTCTTTCACCCTTCTATCACTCTTGTCCCTAACACAATATTGCCCATGTGTATTTCTATAGGTAGCTCTGTAGCGTTGTTTATTTTGTGTCTAGGAGTTTTCTCTTATTTCTTGGTGAATACGATTTTTTTTTCTACACTCCTATGTTGAATGTCCAACCGTCTGATGATATAAAGAGAAAAGTGGGTTTCTACTATGATATTCATAATGCCCTCATATCTACAATTTCTACAAAGAGTTTATGATAACATTCTTGTATTCTATGCCGCCAGGTATTACAATTGTAACATTTAATTTTAGCATTCCTCGGTGTGCTTCTAATTCTGTGTTTAGATCTTCTGTTTCTATAATAATTTCTAGAGTTTCTAGTTTCTTTTTGTTGTTGCATTCCCACTGTTATCACACATGGAGTAATTAATTTAGATTCACCATACCCTTGAAGAAGGTGATCTATCTCCCCTATATCCATTGTTATTTTAAGATATGAATATTATTTCTGCGGTTATTTTTATCAAAGTTATATAAAGTCACATCCACGTACGTCGAACTCGTTTTCTTTGGTTTACTCACTCGTCGTCCCTCGTTCACTCGCAGTAGTAACTCTTCCCCTTGTTTACTTGTAGTAGTAGCTCGTCCCCTTGTTCACTCGTAGTAGTAGCTCGTCCTCTCGTTCACTCGTATTATCAGTTCGTCCCCTTGTTCACTCGTAGTAGTAGCTCTTCCCCTCGTTCATTCGTAGTAGTAGCTCGTCCCCTCGTTCACTCGTAGTAGTAGCTCGTTGTAGACCCCTCTCGTTCAAGGTTGCGTACACTGCATGGTTGCGGTTGCTTGTGTGCCCGGAGCGGTCATGCACTGTAGATTGATGTACCCGTACACTCGTAGCCGTATCTTGCACTAAGTTCTGTAGTTTGATGCACCAGTCCTGTCTCTTCGGAGACGTTTTCTTTTCACCCCTTCCATCCCAGCATTTCCATTACTGTTACCTTCGTTGTTCACACTGTTTACTGTTCCCTTTTATAGTTATGTATTTCGTTTTTCATTTCTACTTTCTTTTCCCTACTGTCCATATTTAGGTTAGTCACTCACAATATTTTTCTGTAGGAAGATCCTTTGCTTGCGATCATCTTACTTAGTCAAGTTCCATTACTCTGTATAACAAAGGGGAATTAAACTGAACCTATATTTTCTTTCGTTTCCTCCCAAAATGTCAGACTAGGCTTGTCAATTTACACCAAGGGACTCCCAACTAGAATCCTCAATTTGATCACTAGGTCAGTTTGCATTGACGTCATGATTTCTTTAGTCCAATGCTCTTTACTCTTACATCTAAGTACCTCCCCTATGGGCGTGCCATTACTCCCATGAACCAATTAAATTTTCTCTTCCTCCACCCTTTCTCCAATCAGAAAGGCCGTTACAATCGTCTTAAGTAATGCTGTTTACTCAAGCAATCTCGAAATATATGCATCACTGTCTTAGTTTACATAGTGTTATATCAGCATAATACAGCAATGAAATCGTGTCCCCATCAATTATTTGTAAACTTTAGACGTGGAGCGAGGTTATGCAACTCCTTCGCTTACGGCTATTGTTTACCAAAGATTCAACTCATAACAATGAAATTCTCGCCACCTACCCCTCTATCTACCTTATTTGTCTACCTTTATCTACCAGTCTCTTACATACATAATTACATCGTTTGATGAATTTCATGTCTGTACAAACATTATTCATTATTATTAGTATATTATCCTTTGTCATACTATCATCCTCGAAACTGAATAAAAGTCTATAAGGTACATCACTTTAAAGAAGCTGCTAATTCGAAATCATGTCTTACAACATAACTACATAAATGTACTTTATAATTCTAATTTTATACACTGGTGGCGTAATCGGAAGCATACTGCTCTCGTTTTTGCTTAATTGTGGATTCGAAATTATTTTCTACTTTTCTTTCCTCTGTTTTTACTCCTCTCCTACTTCCATCTGTGACTATTACCTGCCCCAGCAATCCAAGAGCAAAAGGCAAAGGTAAAGGCCTCGACTGTAGTTACATGTCTTCTAGCGTAGAGTCCTCACCTTTTATGTAACATAAAAATTGTTTGGGTAAGATAGTATGGAACCCCTGTCTCGTGTTCGTTCTGGCAGTTGGTACGCCTGGACTTGAGGAAGCTTAATTCGTGTTGATGGTCCATTAGCAGCTCGGATAACACACGTGAGGTTTCATTGGATCTGTGTTGGCAAGCGCCAGTACGTGGGTGTGATATCATATATCAGTAAATGTACATAATCTCCTGACAAAAGTGGAACATGTACTTCGCTGTGTTGTTCGTAAACGATAAAAGATGTGTGGATATCAGGGTAGTTATTAGGCGAGAAGTGAAAATTGGTACTTGCTGTATGTAGAATAGTATGAAGTTGTTGCTCCTTTTTTTAATCTGACTCTCAGGTTTTGATATTTCTAATCAAATAAACAGTGTTACCTTTCGATTTTTTTTTCTTTTTGTTCAACGTCAGTATTTTTTCAATACAAATTATTTTTTGACATTGTACCCTTGTCTACACACAGGTGAAATAGCCTGACTACAACAAAATAGAAATAAAATTTCTCTCCGTTTCAAAAGGAGTTAAAGACTACTTAATTTTTATTCCAAAGATATTCTGTTCTTGCTATAGATAAGTATATTTCTTCGTGAGAAAGCCTTTATTATTATTTAGTTTTTTTTAACCTATTTCAGTGAAGCCCTTAATTTCCTTACACCCCTTTTCTTGCTTTCTACTCTTGAAGTCAGGTTTTTTCACAAAACTGTACGTAACCCTTTTGGTAGCACTTTGATTAGGCTCTCTCTTTTATGAATCCAGGCGTAAATACGAAAGAAAATATGAGGAAGAAGAGAGCTCAGGCTCTCCCAAGAGGATGGAACGGGGGACGAACAAGCTGGCTGACTGTTGTTATGTTGTATTTAAGAGCGTGAAATACCCTCTGCTGCTCAAACTGGATAATATAATATGTCACAACATGGAATAATTTAATTATGATGTCTCGTTTTCTATCTTGATATTTTATTTTTCAACAAATGTTTCTTGTGGTTCAACACATGTTTATCGTTATCATCACCATCACAACGGTAATTTTTTGCACTATAGTTCTTAATAAAATTAGCCTATTATTTTCATGGGCAATTGGTAAAATAATCTATTTTGATCCTCAGTTTTCAATATATTTTGGATCACCAAAATAATATATTTTATTAGCCGCAACATTATGGTACACCAATACAATACACAATATGAAACGCAACATAGCGTATAACTGATATACGACAGTCAAAATATTACGAATCACCGAGATAATATGATATAAACAATACTATTGTGGTTCACCAAAAACAAAATACGACATGAACCGCAATGTTGTGATTCACCAATATATAATATATTATGAATAACCAAGACAATCCATTATGTAAGTCGCAAAACTGCCGATCACAAAGAAAAGTTACGAAATAGACCGTAACAACAGAATACAAAAGCAAAGCATGTGAGCCATAAACACATTTCAACACTCACCCACGGCGTACTAATAAGAGCTAAATCGTCGTCAAATTCAAAATCTGGCGCAAAGTGTTTGTGAACATTGACACGTAGAATTAGTTATTGTAATATAGTTTTAAATACCTATATGATATACATGTTTATATATGTATAATTATATATGTACATATATATGTATATATATATATATATATACATATATATATGTACATATATACATATATATATATATATATATACATATATATATATATATATATATATATATATATATATATATGGCCAGTTGTGCATTAATTATTTTCTTAAAGCTATAATCCATATACCTTATTATAGATTTGTACTCCTTAGAAAGGAAATTCATGACTTGGCTGTATGTAGTCATATTAGCTAGATCGCAATTTTGGGTTCAAGACCCTTCTTCAGTAGCTCTAGGGATGTTCTATCTTGTTAGAATAAGAATTAATCCGATAAGTGTTGTTAAAGCTCTAAGTTTTATACTAGAGTTTCTTACTTGCTAATCATTTCGGGGGGAGCTCACCTGGTATTTCCGGCCGTGACGAAATGTCACGTGCTATGGAGAGCCTCCGGGTTCGTGGTGTGGCTGAAAGTGGCATGCCTGTGGTTATGGCGTTTTGTCTCGTATTTGCACTAGTGGTGTTTTGTCTCGTATTGGCGTTTGTGGTGTTATGTCTTATGTTTGGATTTGCAACGGTTTGTCTCATACTTGGGAGGGCTCTAAGGTCGTCTGCTTGTATAATTAGATTTGGGCTTAACTCTTAAATATACAATGCTTCTAAAATTGGGAGGCTTCTATCGTCAGTATATAAATAAAAAATCTCTAGGGTCCCTCTTGCGAGTGTTATGCCATGGGCTTCTCTTAAGTGATTTTTAGGGGCTCCAGATGGGATAACCTCATTGTCGTCATGCCAATATAGGTGGAAGGGAGGGCTTCACAGTTCCCTCGTGTACATGTGAACCTATAGATGACATGGGATTTCTGAAGTTCCTTTCTCTCTTGTTGGGGACTGTTTCTAATAAGGAGTTGGCTAGTTTTCCTAGTTTTATTATAAATCACCAGGTTGAGTATTATCTCTGGATTGGCTGATTTAACATTTCTTTTTACAAAGGATTACAAAGGTGGAGCATGCCGACAGGAGAACTTTTGGTCCATATCTAGGTCGGATGTGAAAAAAATCATAATAATAATAAAGTAATAAATAAAAACTATAGTTTGTTTCATTATACGTTAATCTTCTTTATAAACTGACGAGAAAATGGATTTATAATAGATGTTGATTTTCTTTTTATTCTGATTATTATTGCTGTTTTTATGCCAGCCGTCCATTATTTTCTTTGTTTGGTGGCTTGAATAGAACGTTCGATTTCATTATGTACTTGTTTCCATGTGCTGCAGTGAGTTAGTGCTCCTCGGATATAGGCATTGATTGGAGAGTCCTTATATCTTTGAGGGTACCCACTAGTACCATTAAGGCAGTGTCCAAGGTTTGTAGGTTTTGTATGCACCGTTGTATTAAAAGAATGTTCAATTTGTTTCACTAGGAGGTCGAGGAAGGGTAAAGCTCCGTCAACGCTATCTTCCATAGTGAAAGTGAGTTGAGATGTCTCTTGTAGTAGGTGGCGGAGTTTTTCAGCTTCGTTGCTGTTCTTGGTCTTAATGAATATATCGTCAATGTATCTACAATAAATATCTGGCTTTTCTGTTTGTCTGAAAACTTCTTCTACGCAGCCCATGAAGAAGTTTGCCATTAATACTCCGAGGGGGGATTATATTGCAACTCCATCTTTTGCAGCCTCCATATGTTTCTTTTCGATTAAATTGCTATTATATTTTCCTCTTGATTTATTAGCTTCGGCAATAACTTCTTGTTTGAAAATGGGCTCAACAATTACTTCACCTTTTTTTGCACAATTTCTCTACATCGCCTATAATTATTTTGCATTCTGTTTTTTTTTTTTAACTTCTTAGGTTTAGACAGAATATGGTAGTTAAGCCCTAATTTAAGAACTTCCTCTTGGTCTGGAGTGAGAATCTCATTGGTTAAATTTATGTAACCATTTGGTGGGCATGAGTATTAAATATGGCCTTGGTTCAGATTTATTAATTTCTCTTGACTAGCTCTAGTGACTGAATTTCTGTGTTGATTAATAATACCTGAGAATAGGGTGTTAATATTTTCTTTTAAGGTTGTATATATGTCTATATTTTTCCATTTTTCTTCAAGTTCTTGGTATTCTTGGTTAAGGTTTTGTATTTTGTTTTTTAATTTCTTAACCCTCTGTTTCATATATTTTATTTTTTCTTCCTTACTAGGTTTATACTTCCGTCTTTTGCTTAGGGTCACTACCCCATCACAGGGGATATTATAAGTGTATTTGGGCAGGAGTTTTTCTCTAATGCATATATATGCATTAGAGAAAAACTCCTGCCCAAATACACTTATAATGTATATATATATATATATATATATATATATACATATATATATATACATATATATATATATATATATATTACAAAGGATTACAAAGGCGGAGCATACCGACAGGAGACCTTTTGATCCATATCTAGGTCGGATGCGAAAAAAAACTCATATTGATAAAATAATAAATAAAAATTATAATAATGTAAATAACAAATAAAATACATAAATACATGCATAGGTATAGTTAAATAATAAACAAACAGGTAAATAGTAAATAATAATAAATTGACATATAACTAATAATAAATGAAAATCATACAGACAAAAGATAACAAAACAAAAACAAATAATATAAGATGAATTATAATCATTACAGCATCTTACTTAGGTATTTATCTAAATGATTCTTAAAGCTTCGAACTGAACTACATTGCACTACCTGTGCAGGAAGTTTATTCCATTCATTAACTACACGGTTGGCAAAGTTGTTTCTACTCACTTCCAAATTGAATCTATTTCCGGACAGTTTGAGACCATTGTTTCTTGTCTGATTCTCATTCAATGTAAAAAATTTGTCACTTTTGATGTTGTCAATTCCCTTTAAAATCTTAAAGACCTGTATCAAGTCACCTATGAGTCTACGCCTTTTTAGGGAAAACAGATTCATGTGTTTTAGTCGATTTTCGTATGATTAATTTTTTTATATTTGGAATCAGTTTTGTGGCTCGCCGTTGTACTCTTTCCAGTCTGTCAATGTCTTTAATTAGATTCGGTGACCATACGGAAACAGCATATTCCAAATGTGGACGAACTAACGATTTATATAGCTTGTTAATGAGTAATGGACTATTGAAATCAAAAGATCGCGCAATCAGTCCCAGAATCTTATTTGCTTTCTCAGAGGCTGAAATACACTGCTTGGATGATTTGAGGTCGTTACTGATAATTACGCCGAGATCTTTTTCACTATCCACTTTTGTTCACGAATTTCCAAATAACTTGTAATCGTACTTACTGTTATTTTTACCTATGTGCATTACCTTGCATTTACTTGTGTTAAATTTCATTAGCCACTTTTCAGACCATTGCTGTAATTTATCTAAATCTTCTTGAATATCTAATTGGTTTGAGTGATCATTTGCCACTACACACAGTTTTGTATGATCAGCAAATTTGGAAACAATAGATTTTAGTCCATGGTCTATATCATTTATATATACTATGAATAGAAGTGGCCCAAGAACGGAACCCTGAGGAACTCCACTTGTAATTTTTTTCCATCCAGAAGTTTTTCCATTTAAAACAACTCTCTGTTTTCGACCATTCAACCAATTACTAGTCCAACTTAATAGGCTACCACTTATTCCGTGTAAAGCTAATTTAGTAATTAGTCTTTCGTGTGGGACGGTATCAAAATCTTTTGCAAAGTCTAGATATATTAAATCTATATTGTTTCTTTTGTCATAATTCGAGATAACTGTGTTGTAGAATTCGAGTAAGTTAGTCACGCAAGAACGTTTCCGTCTGAAACCATGCTGGCTATCACTTATCAAATGGTTACTTTCTAAATGATGTTCAATAGCATCTCTGATGATAGTTTCCATTATTTTTCTTACGATTGAAGTCAAACTTATAGGCCTATAGTTATTTGGTTTCTTTTTGTCACCTTTTTTTGAATATGGGAGTAACGTTAGCTAGCTTCCATTCTCTTGGGACATCTTCGGATATGATGGATTTCTTGAAAATAATTTCTAATGGAACAACAATCTCATTTTTCATTTCCTTTAAGATTCTTGGATGCCAACCGTCAGGCCCTGGTGTTTTATTAACTTTGAGTTTGTCTATACACCTTTTAATTTTTTCTTTTGTTATATTTACCGTACCGAGTAAGTTTACCCTAGACTTTTCACAGGTTTCAGTTTGGAGTTCACTTTGAGGTGTTTCGTTTACGAATACCAAGCTAAAATAATTGTTTAAGATATTACACATTCCTTCATTTGAATATTCAAGTTGACCGTCGGCAGATATTAGTGGACCAATGTGATTCCTAACAATCTTTTTGTCTCTAATGTAACTATAGAATTCTTTGGGATTCTCTTTGGATTTATCAGCGATGATCATTACGTATTGTCGTTTTCTTTTTCTTATTGTCTTTTTTAAATCTCTCTGTATTGATACATAACTTTTATAGTCATTAGATGCACCCGAGCACTTATATTTCTTATAAGCCTGTCTCTTTTTAGCAATATTTTTTAAGTTTCTTTGTCGAGTCACTTTGGGCAAGCCTGATTAGGGGGACGTCTGTCCTTAAAAGGAATGTAAGTTTGAATCATGTTAGTGAGCGTATTTTGAAATATTTCCCACATCTGATCTACAGGTCTTTCGTTTAATTTTGCCTCCCAATCTGTAAGCTGAAGCTCCTGACGTAGTCCTATGAACTAAGCTTTACTGAAATCGGGTATTTTAGAAACACAAGTATCTATTTTAAAATTGTTTAGGAGTTTGAATCTAACTAGGTTGTGATCGCTCTTTGCAACAGATTCACCGACTTCTACATCAGTTACCATGCTTTCGCGGCTAGTGATCAAAAGATCGAGTAAGTTTCCATATCTTGTGGGCTCTTTTACATGCTGAATTAAGTAATTGTCACCAAGAAAATCAATCAAGCGACTATCTATATGGCCATGTTCAAGGGTCATCCAATCAATGTCAGTAAAATTGAAATCACCCATTATCAATAAATCCCGGTTGCAGAAACTAGACAGTTCTTGAAATAACAGTTTGTCGTCTGCTAATGATAATGTCTTTGGCTTATATATTACACCTATATTCATTTTTTGTCCATTTGTTTGGGTTAACTCAACCCACAAACTATCATATTCATCCTGTTTCACTTTCTCTAAAACACAAGCATGAACATTGTTTTTAACGTACAATAGAACACCCCCACCTTTCTTGTGGTTTCTATCCTGATGAAAGTGTTTAAATCCCGCAATATTAAATTCAGCTTCGAACTCTGTACCATTTAACCATGTCTCAGTTATTCCTATCATATCGAGATTTTCGCTTTTGACATACGCCTGTATTTCTTGAAATTTGTTCCTAATACTACGAGCATTTAAGTACATGGTTTTAAGAAACTCGTGATTATTTCTTTTTGACACATTTTGAGTTTCAATATCATGTCTTACATTATATATATATATATATATATATATATATATATATATATATATATATGTATATATATATATCCTTAAAAGTGGCAGTTTGCCGACAAGATTGACGAGATAAACACCATATAAGGACGGAGCCTTTATTTGTACGACGTTTCGCTTATTACAGCTTTTTCAAGTACAAGTTGAGATACAAATGCTTGAGATTAAATAAGGGGAAAGGAGGGAACGGGGAGAGAAAAGGGGGGGAAGGAAGAGGAGGAGGAGGAGGAGGAGAAGGGGGGGATTGGACACTGGGAAAGGATGAGAATGCTGGCCCAAACGTCCGTGGGCGAAATGTCCACAAAGAATGGTTTAGATATTTAATATTTTGCTGGCCATGGGTATTAGGGGAATAATGTGAGGCGGGATGTTAAACATGCCCCTGTTTTGTTCAATAGTGTTCGTTCCTTGAATGATTGCTGCTTCTAAACACTTTCTGCGGATTTTGTCTGGTTCCCGTATCAGCAGCTCTGCATTCTTCCAGTCCATAAGATGGTTTTCCTTGTTTCTATGTGTCACACATGCATTGTTGGTGACATCATGCCTGACGTCGTAACGATGTTCACGTATTCGTGTATTCAGGTCGCGTGACGTCTCTCCGATGTAAACTTTATCACATCCTGAACACGGAATACGATAAACACCGGCTTTGGTGCCCGGTGTCTGGTTGTTGTGTATTTCCGTCTTCGTGATGTCTTTTATCGTTCTGCTTGTCTGGCACACTATTTCCAAGTTGGTGGTTCTTAAAAGACGTGTCAGGTTGGAGAAACGTCACGCGACCATAATACACGAATACATATATATATATATATATATATATATATATATATGTGTGCAAGCAATCACATCACCGTGATACAAAAATGCAAAATAACCACAGGAGAAAGGAAACTTGTAGGCAGTAAGTACTTTCGTATATTACATCTTCAGACTAAATGACAGATATGCAGAGTAGGGTTTAAATATAAGTATCAGGTGGCAACCTTATTTGTATGGGCTTATTAAAACTCACAAACCAAATCATCCACTTAAGCCCATCATCAGCTCTGTAGGCTCTGTAAGCTATAAGCTTTCTAAATGGCTTGTGACAAAGCTTTCTTCATTTGTAGGCACTATATCCAACTCATTTATTCAAAATAGTGAAGACTTGATTCAAATAATTAAATCTCTTAACATTGATTATCCTTACAAATTAGTTAGTTTCGATGTCACTGGGCTTTTTACACATGTCCCAATTAAAGATGTTTTAACCTTTCTCCCAAATATTCTAGGTAACAGTATTGATGGCATCCCTTGTAAAAACTTTATCAAATTAATAAGTTTGTGTGTAAGTAATTCTTCTTTTGTCTTCGAGGGAAAATATTACACACAGACTTTCGGGATGGCTATGGGAAATCCTCTTTCACCGTTTTTAGCTAACATCTACATGGAATATTTAAAAAATATATTTATTGCCAACTATTAAAGATGAAAAAGTTATTTGGTTCAGATATGTTGACGATGTTTTGTGTTTCTGGCCTAATAACCATTCCATTGATGATTTCCTTGTTAATCTTAATTCACTGGTACCCTCCATTAACTTCACTCTTGAGATAGAAAATAATAACAATTTGTCCTTTTTAGATGTTGAAATAATTAGAGATATTGGTACTCTGAAAACTAAAGTCTATAGAAAACTTGCCAATATTCTTTCCTATGTTCATTTTTATTCCAATCACCACATCAATGTAAATAGATCAGTTTTTATTTCCATGTATTTGAGAGCTTACAGGATTTCAGATCCTGAATTTATTGATGATGAATTTAGAACTATCCGGAATATTGGGGAAAAGTTAAAATATCCTATTCATATTCTTAATCAATGTCACAACACCGCCAAGAAACTCTTTCACAAAGCTTGCAATCAAGAACTAGGAAACCATAAACAACTAAATACACTTGTCCTTCCTTTCATGAAAATTTTCTTTGTATTGTTAACCTACTCAAAAAAAAAAAAAAAAAATCACACCTCTTGGTGCTTCCTCAGTGGCAGGTAAGAATCTAAGGGCTGGGCTGTGTGTGGATTATATACGGTACACGCTGTAGGATTTTGTCCAGTCGTCGATATGGGATTTTGTCTGGTCGTCGATGTGGGATTTTGTCTGGTTGGCGTCGCCGGAGCTCCGTGTCGTCCTGTAGGTTGGAGGGTGGCTTGTACCTGTGTTCTTTGTCTCGTTTTCATTGGGGAATGATCTTCTCACACTAGGGAGGATTTTTAAGTCCTCGAGTTGGACATTCATTCCCGGTGATAAATCCTTAATATACAAAGCTTCTAATATGGGTAATCGTCGTGGGTCTTTGTTGTAATCTATAATCTCCGTATTCTGTGTTAGGTCTTCTCCTCTTAACTTTGCTTGATGGACTTCGCTATGATGTTTTTTAGGTGCTCCTGAGTTTAGCTGGTATGACAGACGACGCGAAAGCCTAATGGTGGTCATGCCGATATAGGTAGTAGGATGGGTCGCACAGTCCCCATGTTTATATGTGTACCTATATACAACATGAGATTTTTGAAGCTCATCGACGATCTGCCTGGTGTTGTTCCTTAGGAGTAGGTTCGATTTTTTTTTTTTTTTTTTTTTTTTTATAAAATTTATTTTGGAGCTTGATTCAATGGGCTTGATGTTTCGCTTTATGATTTGTTGCATCACTCATCCTCCTTGTAAGCAGTGGAGAAGAAGGATTTGTAGTATATGTTGATAACGTTCTTCGCTGGATTGTCTGCTACATTTGCTGGTTTAACATCCTCGTACCAAATTTCCATTATTCTGTTGGTCACTTTTTCAATGTCTTTATTGCTAAAACCGTTGTTAATTAGGACTTGTGATGCTCTTTCTAACTCTAGGTGCACATTTTTCCAGCTACTGCAGTAGCTAAGGGATTTCGTACATATGCACTAATTGTTGAGATCTTATACCTTTGGGGGTATTCACTCAGTCTGTCAAGACAATGTCCGGAGTTACTAGCTTTGGTGTGAACTGAGGTATGAAAAGATCCTTCCCCCTGTTTCACGAGGACATCAAGGGAAGGGAGAGATCCATTTTCACTTTTTCGATGGTAAAGTTGAGACCTGGGGCTTCTATAAGTTGATGTTGTAGGGCTACGATTTGCTCGTTATTTTCTGCTTTTACTCTCCTTCGGTCTCTCAGCGTTATTCCCATCATTGATCTCTCCATTCTCCTTTGTGCAGTCCTTAGTTTGTTTCCATCGCCTTCGTTAGTTTCCAAGTCTCAGACCCGTAGGTTATTGCTGGCAGAATGCACTGATTGTAAACTTTACGTTTCAAACATAAACGTAGAGAGTATCTCAGGATTTGATTATACTTACCAAACACTTTCCAACCAATTGTAATACGTCTTTTTATTTCATTTTCATGATCTTTCGTCACTTTCACCATCTGTCCTAAATAGTTATACTCCTCAACTTCTTCAAGGCTCTCACTATCCATTATATTCTCTTTACTTTGAACTTTCGTGTTGAACATTACTTCGGTTTTACTCATTCATTTTTAAACCAAATTTGAGACTTTCCTTGTTCAGATCACTCAGCATATCTTGTAAGTCTTCTGCTTTTTCTGAAATACGAATAATGTCATTTGCATATCTAAGGCGGTTCAAACATTCGCCATTAATCTTCAAACCTTTTTCTTCCCATCTCAACCTTTTGAAAATCTATTCCAATGAAACTGTATATAATTTGGGTGAAATGGTATCGCCTTGCCGTACTCCTTTTTTGATCTTGATCTTTTCTGTATCTTTATGTAGTCTCATTACAGCGGTACCTCTTGTATAAATCTTTTCTAAAACCCTTACGATATGTTCGCATGTACACTGCTTGCGTAACGAGTTTGGTACTGCTATTTTTTCTACTGAATCAAAGGCATTTTCGTAATCTACAAAAGCTAAACAAAGAGATATATTTTACTGTGTCGTTTTCTCGATTAGTTGGTTTATCACCTGCAAATGATCTAGAGTCGAATATCCGCTCCTAAATCCTGCCTGTTCTTTCGGTTGGTTTCCATCTAAAACTTGACTTAGTGTATTTTTAAGTATCTTGGAGAATACTTTATATACATTTGATAGCAAACTAATCAGTTGATAGTTACACAGGGATCTTCTGGTCTCTCTTTTTTTTATATAAAGCAAAATAACTAGCAATACACCACGGTTTAGGAACGCTTTCTTGACGTAAGCACTGGGTGTACAAATGAGTTATCTTTCAACAGATCTTTCGAGATACCATTTTCTCCAGGTCCTTTTCCTCGTTTCATGTTTTATAGCAAATTTTACTTCTTTCTTTGTAATCTCTAGTACACTACTAACGTCTACAGATGAATTCACTGACTCAACTACGGTCTTTGACTAGTAAAGCTCTTGATTAAATTCTTCTACTCTTTTTACCATTCTGTCTCTGCAGTTATTTATTTCTCCATTTCTATCTTTCAAACATATCATTTACTGTCTTCCTAAAGCATGTCTGCACTCGGTCTTTTTAATACTCTTACCTTTCCAAATAACTTCCTCTATTTCATTAATGTTTCTCTTTCTTTTCTCTGATCTTTGCCTTATGTTGATAACCTAGTTTAGTTCTACTTTCCATTTCGTCTCTCCTGCTCTTAATTTTCATGGTCTTTATTCTTTTAATAAGGTTATTTGTAGCTTTAGAGTATTTTTTTATTTAATACTTTTTGTACTTCCAACTTCCTCTGCCGATTCCCTAAAGATATTCATTAAATTTAAATTCATATGTTCGCTGGTCTCCTCGTTGGATTATAGAGATTTGCATTTATTTTTCATTTCTAACTAAAATTTATTCTTATTGTCCTTAACCTTTGCGAGGCTGATTTTCTTTCTTAAAACTTGTTTATTTCTCTCGGCTCTGAAATTGTTGACTTTATTTATGACCGTAAAATTGCTAACGCTCTTGCTCTCATCTCCTAATGTGAAGTCTACTCCGTTGTTCCATTTAGACTTCTCCTGGTCCATTTGCGACCTACACGATTTTGGAAGAAAGTGTTCATTATCCTCATGTTGTAGTTGTCTGCAAAATTGACTAACGTCGCCTCTGTCATTTCTATCACCTACCTCAAATATCCCATTGCACGACTCATCTCCCATCTTCTTCCCCACTTTAGCATTAAAGTCGCCTATTACCAACGTGTACTTACTTTTTTCTTAGTCCATTACCTGATTGAAATCATCATAGGAGGACTCAAATTCATCGTTTGAACTATATGAAGTTGTTGCATAACTCTGAACTATTTTTAGTGTATCTTTTACACAGCCTAATCTCACACACACACACACACACACACACACACACACACACACACACACACACACACACACACACACACACACACACACACACACACACACACACACACACACACACACACACACACACACACACACACACACACACACACACAAACACACACACACACACACACACACACACACACACACACACACACACACACACACACACACACACACACACACACACACACACACACACACAAACACAGTGTGTGTGTGCGTGTGTGTGTGTGTGTGTGTGTGTATGTGTGCGTGCGTGTGTGTGTGTGTGCGTGCGTGTGTGTGCGTGCGTGCGTGCGTGTGTTTGTGTGTGTGTGTGTGTGTGTGTGTGTGTGTGTGTGTGTGTGTGTGTGTGTGTGTGTGTGTGTGTGTGTGTGTGTGTGTGTGTGTGTGTGTGTGTGTGTGTGTGTGTGTGTGTGTGAGTGTATGTGTGTGCGTGTGTGTGTGTGTGCGTGTGTGTGAGTGCATGTGTGTGTGTGTGTGTATGTATGTGTATATATATATATATATATATATATATATATATATACACATACATACATACATATATACCAAGGCTTTTTCCCCCTTACAAGGGAGGTAGCCCAAAAGGAAAAGGCATAAAAACATTCCCACCCATTCCATCCCTGAATACACCCCTCCACCCTCCCTCTTATCTTAGCACCTCCCGAATGACGGGTCATCCCTGCACCCTGTCCACTGCCCTGGGTCATAAGCAGTGTCGCATGACACAGCACATCCTCAGCAAGGCCACTTCATTAAATCGGCGACCCCCACTCTCCGTCCCCCCATGCATAAAAGGAGAAGACGGGGAGAAATCCCTTCGGGCTGCGTCAAATTTTGCTCACACATATTACCTCACCCCCCATCCCCCCGCCCATTCCACCTCATGCATCACAACATCAGCCATATACAACCATTCTCCATTCACCCCTGTCTTCTGTCCTCTCCCGTTCTTCCTCAACAGACATTCCCCTCTTCCCCAAAGCCCCCTTCACCCCGTCCATCCACCTCATCCTAGGACGTCCCCTCATGTTCACTCCCTCCACATCTGCCTTCCATACCTCTTTTACTAGTCTTTCTTCACTCATTCTTTCCATGTGTCCAAACCATCCTAATACTCTTTCATCAACCCTATCTTCCAACCCCCTTTTCACCCCTGTTCTCCTCCTCACCTCCTCATTTCTCACTCTATCCAGCCTAGTAACCCCCATCATACTTCTCAGATACCTCATCTCAAACACATTCAAACTCCTTCTCTCTTCCTCTCTTATGTTCCTTGTTTCTGCCCCATACAGTGCGGTTGGCACAATTACTCCTTCATATAGTCTCCTCTTAGCATCCATTCCCAAGTGTCTATTCCTCATTACACTTTTTAATCCACCAAGGCCTTTACTCGCTTCTCTCAATCAACATTTTACCTCCAGCTTCACTCCGCCTTTTCCTGCCTCATTTGTATCCAAGTATCTAAAACTATCCACTTCCTCCAGTCGCTCTCCCTTAATGCTCACTTCCAGTCTATTGCCACTTTCACCCCTTGTACATCTCATCACCTTACTTTTACCCGCAACTCTGTCACTAACTTACTCAATCACTCCTCCGATACTGCCACAAGCGCAGTGTCGTCCGCAAACAACAGCTGGCTCACCTCCCACTTTTCTCCATTTTCTTTAACGATCTCCAATTCCTGACCCACTACCCTTGCATTTACTTCTCGCACTACCCCATCCATGTATAAGTTGAACAGCCAGGGCGACATAACGCATCCTTGACGAAGTCTCACCTTTACCTCGAACCATTCACTCTCTCCATTTCCAATCCTGACACAAGCTCTACTACTCTCATAAAAACTCTTGACAGCTCCTAGAAGCTTTCCTCCTATTCCATATATCTGCAGTACCTCCCACAGTGCCTTTCTGTCTACCCTATCGCAAGCCTTTTCCAGATCCATAAAAGCCCAAAAAACATCCTTCCCCTTTCCTATAGCTTTCTCATGTATCTGTCTTACCACAAAGATCTGATCTACACAACCTCTACCCATCCTAAATCCATACTGTTCCTCACCAATTACTACCTCTGTTCCTCTCCTAATAATCTCAATCAAGATCCTCCCATAAGCCTTCCCAACTACACTTAACAAGCTAATCCATCTGAAACTACTACATTCACACTTGTCCCCCTTTCCCTTGTAAAGTGGAACTATACATGCACTCCTCCAGTCCTCCGGTACTCTACCTTCTCTCCAGCAAACATTGAATAATCTCACCAGCCAGTCCACCATCACTGTACCTCATTTTTCAAGACATTCTGCATGGCATCCATCCAGACCAGGTGCCTTACCTATTTTCATCATCTTAACAACTGCCTTCACTTCATCCTTCCTTATTTCTCTTCCATTTTCCTCACTCATCATGGTCATTTTCTTAGCATTTCCCACTGCAGCTATCCTTCCTTCCCTATTCTCCTTCACAGTCAGCAACTCCCTAAAATATTCTGCCCATCTTCCCCTTACAGCCTTCTCTTCCATTATCATCTCTCCATCTGCACCTTTTACCATTTCTTCTCTACTTGATTCGCCTCCTCTTCCTCTCTTAATTTCTTTCCAAAACATCTTTTTATTACTTTCAAAATTTCTGTCATACTCTTACCCCATTTCACATCTGCTCTCCTCTTTGCCTCCTTTACCTTTTCCTTTACATCTCTTTTCTTTTATTTGTACCTCTCATATGACTCCCTCGTCCTGTTTTGTAACCAATCTGTGAAAGCTGTGTGTGTGTGTGTGTGTGTGTGTGTGTGTGTGTGTGTGTGTGTGTGTGTGTGTGTGTGTGTGTGTGTGTGTGTGTGTGTGTTTGTGTTTGTGTGTGTGTGTGTGTGTGTGTGTGTGTGTGTGTGTGTGTGTGTGTGTGTGTGTGTGTGTGTGTGTGTGTGTGTGTGTGTGTGTGTGTGTGTGTGTACACGAAAAGAAAAAGTTAAGGCTGTGCACAGTTCGGATAAGTGACAGAGAGTTAAGGCAGAATATTTAAACTCTTCGTTAAAATTAGTTATCTAGAAGACTAAAAAACACATACGACATTAGTGGACACAGAATTATAAGGAACATATAATAAAAGTTATATGGATAAAAATGGAAAATCAATTACACTGATAAACAAGCTATAGATATCTGGTATAGTGTTCACTTTTTCTAATGTAGTTTTTTATGCTGATTTCAAATCTGAAAACCGTTTTGCTCCATCACGTCAGGTTTCTAAAATATTGACAAAAATGAATTTTCTAGAAACACCGTTCACATTTTTTTAACCCCCACGTTTTTAGCAATTTTTCATATAACGCCATACAATATTATCGTCGTCTGTAAAAATAGTTGTATTTAATGTAACGTGTCAAAACATTTAAGATACAGCATTACTAATCTTTCATTTTTTTCTTTTTCAATTTTCATGTTAAGGCGAAATTATGGCGTCCAGAGGTTGTATAAATTCACCGGATCTGTTTTGCTATGTGTGCGGCTATCTAACAGACAAATCCCATCGGAAGACTTTTACACCATTTCTGAAGAAAGCATATGAACTATACTATGATTCAGAGGTGGATACTGGTAAATCCTGGGCACCACAGTTCATCTGTTTGACATGTGCATGCAACTTACGTGGTTGGATTAGGAAGGCGAAGAAGAACAACCATATGGCATTCGGAGTTCCCATGATAAGGCGTGAGTCAAGAAACCATACAATAGACTGTTATTTTTGTTTGGCAAATGTCACAGGCTTTTCTGACAAAACTCGTGCATCTGTAAAGTATCCAGACGTTCTCTCAGTTTCTAAACCAATTCCACATGATCCCGTAAGTCGCATCCCGTAAGTTGTCCAATACCAATAGCACCTGCAGAATATACAGTTGATGAAGAAACGCAAGCAGAAAGTTCTCCTTCATCTTCCAGCAACGTATCCGACCCTGACTACCAATCCGTAGAAGGTATTCATTTAGTTAACAATGCTGATCTGTCTGACCTCGTACGGGACCTGGCCCTAACAAAAGGTCAAGCGGAATTGCTCGGTTCACGCCTTAAAGAATTTAATTTGCTTGCACCAGGTACAACTACTTCACATTTTCGCCACAGACAGAAGGAACTTGAGAAATTCTTTGCAATGAGTGACACCATTTGCTACTGTTCTGATGTCGAAGGCCTCATGTCAAGAATAGCACCTGCAGAATATACAGTTGATGAAGAAACGCAAGCAGAAAGTTCTCCTTCATCTTCCAGCAACGTATCCGACCCTGACTACCAATCCGTAGAAGGTATTCATTTAGTTAACAATGCTGATCTGTCTGACCTCGTACGGGACCTGGCCCTAACAAAAGGTCAAGCGGAATTGCTCGGTTCACGCCTTAAAGAATTTAATTTGCTTGCACCGGGTACAACTACTTCACATTTTCGCCACAGACAGAAGGAACTTGAGAAATTCTTTACAATGAGTGACACCATTTGCTACTCACAACATTGAAGAATGGCGATTGTTCATCGACTCATCTAAAACAAGTTTGAAAGCAGTATTATTACACAATGGAAACAAATATGCATCAGTCCCTGTTGGATATTCTATCCACCTCAAAGAAACATATGAAACTATGTCGCTACTTCTTGAAAAAATTTGCTATCAAGAGTATATGTAAATGGTGTATCTGCGGTGATTTAAAAGTCATCACCATTCTCATGGGAATGCAGACAGGGTACACCAAGTACTGCTGTTTCATCTGCGAGTGGGACAGTAGAGATTGAAAGCAACACTACATAAAAAAGAGTTGGCCAATTAGAAACATAATGCAGCCAGGAAATAAAATTGTACTTCGTGTCCCGTTGATTGACCGTGATAAGGTTCTCATACCACCGCTTCACATCCAGCTGGGGCTCATGAAGAATTTCGTGAAGGCACTAGACAACGACTCAGATGCTTTTCGGTACCTTTGCAACAAGTTTCCAGAGTTGAGTTATGCGAAAGTGAAGGAAGGTGTGTTCATAGGTCCACAAATAAGGAAAGTAATTGCTGACACACACTTCCAAAACTTACTGAATGATACTGAAAGAAATGCATGGGTAGCATTCAAGTCAGTTGTAGCCAATTTCCTTGGAAATTATAAATCTGCAGACCATGTTAATGTTGTGAAGAAATGCATCAGTGCGTACAAACACTTGGGAGCCAACATGTCCCTTAAAATTCATCAGCTCGACTCACATCTTGACTTCTTCCCCGAACACCTAGGTTCAGTTAGTGACGAACACGGTGAACGTTTTCACCAGGACATCTCGGTGATGGAGTCACGGTATCAAGGTCGATGGAGTGTAGCAATGTTGGCCGACTACTGCTGATCACTTCAGCGTGACATACCAAATACTCAGCACAAACGCAAGTCTACGACCAAGAAATTCAAACCAAACGCACCTTAGATTAAGAGAGTATTTCAGTGTGTATGGATTGCATGTGTATATTATATGTTGAACTAAATATTACTGTATAATACAAGTGCCATGCACCTCAATTTCACTATTTACTTAGCTGATGCCATGTTCATTATTACTCATGTAAAAATAAATTGGTCTAGTGAAATATAAATGGTTGAAGGCGTATATCAAATAAACGGTGGGTGACAGAGACAAATGGTTTTCATATCCTGAATCAGCATGTTTCACATGTCATAGAACAAGTGTTGGATACCAAGATATCAGCAACTTTTTAAAATTTGTATATCAGTGTTATCAAGTAGAGTAGCTGGGTATATTTTTGTATTCAGCACGTAAAAACAGGTGGGTAAAAGTCTTGATCATTGTGTAGATAAGTCTTGATTCTGGTTTTTAGAAATCACACCAACGGAAAAATAGTTTCGGCCGACTATCTAGTCTCGAGAACAAATGGGCAGTTTGAGGTAAGACAATGATGAACGATAAATTATGTTAGGTGAACATTCTGGTAGTTGGGAATACGTAAGATATTGGTTGATGTTTCGTAATTGAGAAATAACAGAGAAAGAGTGTCGAATCGCACGTAGTCCGGTATTAGTTTGTAGATGTGCAAAACAATTCGGGAAAACGCAAAGGCTGTGCACTTCCCGCTGAGATTAGCAATCGTTGTGTTCCAAAGGACTTGTTTAACGAAGTTGTCGTAATCGACGAATGTGGAATAATTTCTACGTAGATTCAGATGGGCCCTGTGCATCTACCTCTTTTCTTAATTTCTCTATTTTTTTTTATATTGTTCTGGGTCATTTTGCTTCTCTTCTATATTGACTCTTTTATTGACTCATTGTATCTCTCTGTGTTGCCCTCTGCTTCGCCTTTCATATCCCGGGAATGGATGCTTATGTTTCCGGGATATTAGAATTTATTCAAAGCAGGTAGTTTGAACACATTCAACCAATGGGAAAGTATAATAAGCTTTCACACCAAATTATGTAACGTTTCTACTGAGCTTGGCGTTATGATAGATGTAATGAGGCGCACCCCGACAGACGGGTATTACGCAATGCTTAAAATTTTAAGAAATACACATTATGATATACACTGTACATCATATTCACGCACGTCATGCCTAAAGAATACAAACAGGAGACTTTATTCACACTAGGGCGTGACGCAGCACAACCACAGGATTCTATTTACGCCAGGGACGTGACACCCTCACCATTTTAAGTCGATTCTCGATAGGGAATCGACAGGGACATTATCTAATCCTTTTACATGGTGTAATTGTAGACTGACTTGGTGAGTCTTTGGTAAGATTTAGAAACGGAGAGCTTGTTTAAGAAAACTAAAGGGTTGTGACCAGTATGTAAATGAATGGGTGGTGATGGGTGTAAATATGGTTCAAAATGCTGCAATGCTGTCACAACTGCCATTATTATTATTATCATTATTATTATTATTATTATTATTATTATTATTATTATCATTATTATTATTATTATTATTATTATTATTATTATTATTATTATTATTATTATTATTATTCTTATATTATTATTATTATTATTATTATTATTATTATCATTATTATTGCTATTATTATTATTATTATTATTATTATTATTATTATTATTATTATTATTATTATTATTATTATTATTATTATTATTATTATTATTATTATTATTATTATTATTATTATTATTATTATTATTATTATTATTATTATTATTATTATTATTATTATTATTATTATTATTATTATTATTATTATTATTACTACTACTACTACTACTACTACTACTACTACTACTACTACTACTACTACTACTACTACTACTACTACTACTACTACAAATACGACCTCCATCCTATTGGAACTGTGTGGTGGAAGCAGCGGGGTCTGTCTTCCACAGACACAGTTCATTGGCCCCTCTCCCGCCAATGACTGTGGTCGACGACCCTTTCATTTGTTTATTTATTTATTTATTTTTAATAATGCCTAGTACAAAAGTTCATTTATCCTACTGTCAACCACCGTCTGCTCAAAATCCAGGTTTTGTATATGTGTTGATTTGGGTGGTGGGGACCTGGTACCTCTCAGGCACAAGAGGGCTGATCTTAGGAGTGAGAATGATAGTCTACATCTCATCCATGAAACAATGCTGCTTTTTGGTTGTTGTTTCTTTTCAGCCATTACCTCAGCCAGCCGAGCGTAGAATGCCTTTGCTCTAGGACCCATCCCACCTGAAGTCGTAAAGGTTATAGGAGTGAATGAGCCCTGGTCTACATTCTGTATGCGCTCCTCGTACATCCTGATCTTCTCATGCTCGTTCCGAGAGTGGGATGCCTCAATAGTTAGGTTGCTGTAACAGGGGGCCATCGGATCAAATATTCGCATGTCAAAGAAAGCCAATTGTCCCCGTGTCCAGAAACCTCTTGCGCTGACATCCACTCTTGCTTCATCTGATGTGTTGGACGTGCGGTATCTGAAGTTCTCCCCTCCTAGTGGGAGTAATGTTGGTTCGATAGTCACATCCTTGCACACCTCCTGAAGCATTTGGGCAGTGAGATCTCTTACCTCATCGTGTCGCATGCAAATAAATCCACCTTGCTTGCATATCATTGCATTGTCTGTAGTAAATTGTACACCACAGGAGCATCTGTTAGGCAGCCCTCCTAATGGCCATCCATACCTCAGGGCAATGGCATCCGTGAATTCTCTTTTGTTTAGGGTGAATCCCTTTGCCCTGATTGGTAGTGCTGTCAGCCAATTAGACGCCCCAACTTCCTGCGCCATTGTTATCTTTCTTTTTATATAATTCGATAGCCGAGCTAGAAGTGCTTGAAGTTCCTCCTTCTGCCTCTCCTCCCTTCCCTTTGAAATGTTTCTTCTAATTTCCCTAACCTCCTCCATGATAGTCTCCTTCCGTTGATCTTGTGACACGATGTTTTTTGTCAATGAGGACGTGAGTTTCATGGAGTTTCGGTGTTCTGTGTCGGCAAGGTTTAGCGGGTTGGCGATACCTAGCCCTCCCAATCTAGGTGGAAGTTCCATAAGTTTTCTTTCCTCTTCGTTTATTGTCCGTCCGTTGGTGATGGCCGGTATTAGCTCGTTTCTGATGGTTTCTTCAAGGGGTCTTAGTAGGTCGGTGATGTTCGGTACCGTCCTTAATATGTAGTTCCACTTATGTTTCACACCATATATGAATGCGGCATATGCCGCCTGCGGTTCGGTCTTTGCAAAGTTGGCTAGAATCCTAACTTCCGCCACCCATTCGTTAACTTTCTTTTCAACATATTGCTTTTTAAAGGATTCTGAGCCGATCACTGCACCGAGATGTCTTTCCCCCTCCTTTGTTACCTTCACTTCACTGTTCTCAAAGAGGATTCTGGCATTGTTAAAGTACTCTGGCTTCACTATGAGGACAGATTTCTTTGCATTCGGAATGTAACCTAAGCCCGGGCCGTGTGCCAACACCAGATCCCACCACTTTTTTAGGTCAGCTAATTTTCCTGCGCCCGTGAGATCATCTGCGTATGCTACCTGTTTGACCCCGGTGTCCTCATATTGTATCTTCTGCTGCAGGTGCATAAGACCGAGCGCATACATTGCTACTACTACTACTACTACTACTATTATTATTATTATTATTATTATTATTATTATTATTATTATTATTATTATTATTATTATTATTATTATTATTATTATTATTATTATTATTATTATTATTATTATTATAATTATTATTATTATTATTATTATATTATTATTATTATTATCATTATTATTATTATTATTATTATTATTATTATTATTATTATTATTATTATTATTATTATTATTATTATTATTATTATTATTATTATTATTATTATTATTATTATTATTATTATTATTATTATTATTATTATTATTATTATTATTATTATTATCAATATTATTATAATTATTATTATTATTATTATTTTTTTTTTTGCATTGTTACGTTAGATGTGGTTCAATTTCTTACTGAAATAAGCTGGAGCATACAATATTCCATCTATTTCCTGCATTAGCATTGTTCCTAAAGCAACATCACTTGTACTTGTGAACAAGTGGAAGGTTTTTGAAGGATCTGGTCTTCTTAGGACGCTCATTCATATGAATTAGTTTTAATTTTTTAAAAGCTTGCTGACAATATTCTGTCCAAACAAATTTCCGCTCTTTTTTCAGCAAAACTGTCAATGGTTCTGCAATATCAGAGAAATAATAAATGAATAATAGATAAATAAATAAATAAATAAATAAATAGAAAAATAAATAGATAAATAAATAAATAAATAAATAGATAAATAAATAAATAAATAGATAAATAGATAAATAAATAAATAAATAAATAAATAAATAAATAAATAAATAAATAAATAAATAAATAAATAAATAAATAAATAAACAAATAAATGAATAAGTACATAATTGAATAAATAAATAAATGAATAAAAAATAAATAAATAAATGAATAAATAAATAGATAAATAAATAAATAAATAGATAAATAAATAAATAAATAAATAAATAAATAAATAAATAAATAAATAAATAAATAAATAAATAAATAAATAAATAAATAAATAAATAAATAAATAAATAAATAAATAAATAAATAAATAAATAAATAAATAAATAAATAAATAAATAAATAAAGAAATAAATAAATAAATAAATAAATAAATAAATAAATAATTTGTAGTGACCTAACATTCCAAGGAATCGTCTTGTCTCTCTTCTATTCGTGGGTGTAGGGAGGTCTCTGATGGCTTGAACTTTTGTTGCTAAGGTTGATATTTCAAAATTATCTACTTCGAAATCTAAGTAGGATACTTGAGCATGTCCGAAATTACTTTATTCTAAGTTGATGGTTAGGTTAGCCATGTCGTCTCTCTCAAAGAACTCATGCGCTAAATTTAGATGTACACAGGTGTCGCTAAATTACACCACGTCATCTAAGTATGATTTAAATCCTCTCATGCCTGAAATAATTTTATTAATCATTCTTTGGAAGGTAGCAGGAGCATTCCTTAACCCAAAGGGAAATGCCTTAAACTGAAATGATCCATGTTACATAGGCTGTTTTGTCTTGAGCATCGGGGTGCATTGATATTTGATAATAGCCTTTAAGTAAATCTATGTAGTGACAAATTTAGAAGAGCCAATGTCATCTATTAGATAATCAATCCTAGGAAATGGATAAGCGTCTACTCTCGTTATTTCATTTAATTTCCTTTAATCTATTACTGATCTATGTTTCCCTCCTGGTTTTGTGACTAGTAAACAGGGAGCAGCCTAAGGATTGGAGGGTAATTCTATAAGTCTTTGTAGTAGTAGAGACTCTACTTCAGCTCTAAGGATATTCTCTTTCCACGGATTTAACATGTAAGTGGGTTTCCTAATGGGTCTGGTATAGGTTAGTTTGATGTCAAGGATTACGTATCTGTTTTGCCTCGGAAAATCAGAGTAATATCGAATTAGTATAAAAACATCTTGTATCGTAGCCTAAGTGTTCTACTTTTTTTTTCTCCAAGTTCAAAACTACGGAGTTCTGCAATGGTAAATTGTGTTAATTATTATTCGCTTGTGTCTTCTCTGATTACATTAGCCAAGACGGCTTTGTTGAAATAAAGTATTTTCAATGAGTCTAGGTGGCACTTTCTAAATTTCTTTCGCCTCTCTGGAGTTTTTTTAATATAATTCAAAGGGTTTACTTTCTCCTTGATGGTGCATGGTCCTTGAAACCTACTCTGAAGAGAATCTTCTGGTATAGATAAATATAGGGGGACTTTCTAACTGGATGAAACGCTTTTGTCTATTATCATACTTTCTCTTTATCTTTTCTTGAGCCTGACTCAGATTTTTCTTGGCTAAGTTCCAAACTATCTTTAATCTTTCGAACACTCTCTCTACATGTACAGTGACTGAGACAGAGGAATCAAGAGTAAGCCAACTATCTTTCAATACTTTAAGGGGTTCTCTGACTTCATCATCAAAAATGAGTTTGGCTGGACTATAACCTGTACTGTCTTGTTTGGAGGATCGGGTTGCAATTAGTAATGAAGGTAATCCTTCTTGCAAGTCAGGATCGTTTTCTAAAACATACTTTCTGAGCATAGACATTAGCTTGCCATGGAATCGTTCTAATGCACCTTGAGATTAAGGGTGGAAAGGGCTAGAGATAATACGATGCACTCCTAATCTCTTCAAGATCTGTTCAAACTGGTTTGAGATAAAATTTGTGTTTTGGTCACTTTGTATATCTTTGGGGAAATCCATAAAAAAAAAAAAATACTTGATTAATTCCTTCACAATAGTTTGAGACCTAATGTTTCTCAGTGGAATGGCTTCGGGGAACCTGGTGCTGAGACACATGATTGTCAACAATAATTTGTGTCCTTTCTTTGAAGGAGGTTACGGTCCTACGCAATCTGTGATAATTTTGGATAGGGGTTTTCCCGTACCAGGAACAAGTTACGAAGGTACTTTAGGAACAGATTGATTTGGCTTTCCTATCATCTGACACGTGTGACATTGTTTGCAGCAACTTGATACATCTTTTCTGATATGATGTCAATGAAAATGTCTCGTGATGTGTGCCAATGTTTTTTCGGATTCCTTGGTGGCTTGACAAAGGAGTGCCATGGGCCAACTACAGGAGTTGTGACCTCATGCATGTAGGAATAACAATTTTTATGTCTGGCTTACCAAAACTGGTCCAGCGGGACATTATGTGCTAACCATTTGAGCATTAAAATGCCTTGTTTAAGGTAATAACGTCGAGATAATGTCTCGGATTGTGTTTTGGTCACACATTGATCCCAAAGGGGAGAAAGGGTTTCATCTTCTTTTTGGCACTTCATTAAAGTTTTCCTAGTCGCAGTAGAGAGGAAAATATTTGGAGTGGAAGCAGTATTACAGTTTTCCAGGAAGAGTATATCAATATACAAGGATTCTATGTCCTCGGCACGCGTATTATCTCTGTTTTGTCTTGTGTAGTGTGAACGCTTTTTACAGCATTTTTTTCTGATTTGAGATCTAGTTACAGCACATACAGAATAAATTTATATATCTTTTTAGTGAGGTCCCATCAATAATTGGATCATTAGTGATAATAGGAGAATTTACCTTACTACCTGCTCGGTAATTTGACAATAGCAGTTGAAGTGAAGTGAGAGTTTTCTAATTCCTGCTACGGTGTCTATAAGGGCATCCTGATTCAAATAAGAAGCAGAGGTATTTGCTAATGTGTTAGAATGGAGATGGGTTTTGACTCACTGTTACAGGAATTAGATATAGTTCCTTTCATCACAAAAGGAGCAAAACGGGGGTCTGATATGTTTTTCAGTTCAGCTGGTAAATTGATGGATAGATTGGGGGTTGAAGAATCCGTCTTAACTTTTAATGAGAAAGTGGGTTTAAATATACATTGAGAAGGCGATTTACTTTATGAATTGGTCCTAGCTGGGCCATAAAAGCTAATTGCACTTAGGGAATTACTTGAAAGAAGCACTGGGTGAGAACGATTTTAGCTATTTGGTCCTTTTCCTACATTTAAAGAAATTATGTCCAAACTTGAGGCAATAACTGCAAGTCGTACAAGGACTGTGGGAACAATGTATCGGATAGATAGTTTGATAATACCCATCATCAGGAAACTGTCTCTTAAATTTTCTCTTGTTTGCTGACCTCACTTCTTTAAAAGGAGTGGGAGCGTTGTGTTAGTTTTGAGTTCTTTTGGTGTTATAGTAAGTTGTTTGTTTCAGGTCTATTTTTGTGAGATGAATGAGTGTATATTCATCCACTATTTTGGCAGCTCTAGTTAGATCAGAAGGATTTCTTTCCTCAAGATAAATCCTAAGATCTTGATCTATTTGTTTCTTAAATTGTTTTAGCCACATTACTTCTCTTAATTTAGCAAACGAGTCTGTGTTTGTGGCTTTCAGCCACCTATCTCCATACCTTTGCCTACATTTATAGAAACTGTTCAAATTTGAGACAATAACTGCAAGTTGGAGTAGGACTGTGGGAACTATATCTGGGATAGGTCGTTCGATAATACCTATCATCATGAAATTGTCTCTTAAATTCTCTCTTGTTTGCTGACCTCACTTTTCCTTTAAAAGGAATGGGAACGTTGTGTTGGCTCTGCGTTCTTTTGGTGTTATAATAAGTTTTGTTTGTTTCAGGTATTTTTTGTGATGAATGAGTGTATATTTATCCGCAATTTTGCAGCCTTTGGTAGATCAGAAGGATTTCTTTTCTCAAGATAAATCCTAAGATCCTGTTCTACTTCTTTCTTAAATTGTTCTGACTGCATTACTTCTGTTAATTTAGTAAACTAGTATGTGTTTGTGGCTTTCAGCCACCTATGTTCATACCTAGCCATCTGGGAATTAAATTCTGTGTATATATCTTGTGGAGACTTTTTGAAATATCTAAATTTTAATCTATGAGACGCCGGAGTAAGTTCATATACCGCTGGGACCTACACTTTTACGTTATTATATTCACTGTTTGCCTCGTTTAGAGATGCATACAGCTTTTTAGCACTACCTATGAACTTTGTTTGGACGAGTAAACTCCAACAATTCCTATCTATTTCTAATTGGTTCAGAATATTTTATATTTGTCCAAAGAAGACCTTTGCTTCATCCTCTGAAAATTTTGGCAATAGACTAGTGTACTTAGAAACCTTGATAGACTCTGCTTCCTTCTTAATGGTGGGTTTAGTTTCGGCCTGGATACAAACTTATTCCACCTCCTTGTCAGCCTTAATTTGAATTTGTTACCCTAAAATCTAAGTTTGTCAGCCTCAACTTTAAGCTTGTCAGCATAATTTTTTTTCCGTTTTGATTCGTATGATAGCCTCAACTATGAGTCTTACCATTTCCGCCTCTATCTCTAATCTTCTTAACATTATCTGTGCATCTGCCAGCGATCATCGTATCATCACATTCAAAATGAAAATGGAGGCTAGTTTATCTAAGATCAGCAAGGAGAAAGTACCCGACTTCTATAGAGGCAATTTTAACAGACTCCGATCACTACTAGAAAACTCAGACTGGAGTAAAACTTCGAACGAGATCAATATTGACAAAGCGTGGGAAAACTTCACCACGGAGTTAAACAGTGCTGTAAATTTCTGTGTTCCCTATTGTGAGAGGCGCCCGGCAACAAATAAATCAAAGTGGTGGAATAGGGAAATTAATAACAACCTCTTTCATAAAAAGCGTGCGTACAAATAATGTTTATCAACTAAAAGGCAAGACAATAAACTAACAATAGACAGAATTCGCCGCGAAACCAAAAAACTGATAAAGTGTAGTAAGAAAAATTTCGAAGAGTGTATTACTGAGGCAAGCAAAACGAACACTAAGGAATAATATAATTATGCGAATAAGAAAACGCTTACCTGCGGTATTGGACCACTATACAAAGATGAAGGGAAACATACGGATAATGAAAATGAGATGGCCTCAATCTTTAATCAGTTTTTTGCATCCGTCTTTACAGACGAGGCTTGCTCAGTGTATCAGCCACCAGAACATAAAATGTCCCAAAGCGTCTTAAATCAGCTCATAATTACCGAAAGTGATGTCTTATAAGTAATTGATAATATCAAAATAAATAAAGCCCCGTGACCTGACAAAAGTTTCACCTAGAATTCTGCAAAAAGTGAAAAATCAAACCAGTAAACCCTTGTGCATGTTTTTTAACAAATCTTTAACACTTGGTAAAGTCCCAACAGATTGGATGTGTTAACGCAACACCAATGTTCAAGAAAGGGGATAAATATCAACCAGACAACTAAAGACCGATTAGCCTGACTTCGATTGTGTGTAAATTGCTAGAGACCATCATTCGCAACAGTGTAGTAACATTTCTAGAAGAAAATAAAATTATGAAAGATTAACAACATGGCTTCCGTAGCAAACACTCATGTTTAACTAATCTCATCGATTTCTTTCATGACGTCTTTAGCAAATACGAGGAATGTAGATCTATTGATATAATTTATCTAGATTTGCAGAGGGCATTCGATAAAGTTCCTCATAAACGATTGCTCGACAAATTAAAAACACAGTATTTCTGGTAATATCCACAACTGGATTAAAGATTGGCTCTCTGAACGAAAACAGAGAGTTATACTTAACGGGCTTCATCTAGCTGGCTCGACGTTAAAAGTGGCGTACCGCAAGGATCAGTTTTGGAACCCGTTTTGTTCTTAATATATGTAAATGATCTAGACGACGGCCTCCTCTGCAAAATATCAAAATTTACTGATGACACAAAAATTACCGGTAAAGTAACACCCACCAAAGAGTAAGAAATTCTGCACCCCGATCTAGATAGATTATCAAGCTGGGCAAGCAAGTGGCAAATGAAATTTAACGTTAACAAATGTAAAGTCATGCACATTGTAAGTAACAATGATCACATCCAATACCAGATGAATGGTGTAGTACTGGACTCAGTAACTAAAGAAGAAGATCTAGAAGTTTTAATATCAAATGACTGAAGTCAAGTCAGAATTGCTCAAAAGTTGTTAAAACAGCAAATAATTGGGTTGGCGTCATCGGAAGAGTCTTCGAAAATATATCTGAAAAAAATATTGCTAAACCTTTCTCGAATGCTGTGTACAATTTTGGTCCCCATACTACCAGAAAGATATTAATAAACTAGAAAGAGTGCAACAAAAATGACCAAAATGATACCAAGGCTCAGAAATCTGCCGTATGAAGAAAGACTTAAAAGTCTAAAATTATTCTTACTTTCAAAAAGAAGAATACGAGGAGACTTAATCGAGTTTTTTAAAATGTTCAAAGGCTTTGACAACATCAATGTCGAAGATTACTTCTTATTAGACCAATTAAATACATGAAGACGTCACGATTTTAAAGTAATTGGTAAAAGATTTTCTTCAAATGAAAATAAGCATTTCATCTTTAACCGGGTTGTTAATGCGTGGAATTCGTTACCTTCCATTGTCTTTGAAAGTAAGACAATAAGAAGATTTAAAAATCGACTAGATAAATACTTAGACTCTAATCCGCAAATAGAATATTATCCCATGCAAAAGAAGATCTGATAGCCCGGCAATTAATTGTAATTGGATAGGATAGTGGTAGCAGTAGTGTTATTTCATCTTCTTTTGCCTAGTTACCATTTTTTCTTAACTGTAGCTTAGTATAGTAAACACGAACAGCCTCGTTAGGGCCAGCAGGCCTGCTGTTGTTTGTTCTTCCTTTGTGTTTCTTTGTGTTCCTTTGTCTCTTGAACATTGTGAGTATAAAATAAGGTACCCCTGTCCAATGACTCCCCTTCAACTAAATATTCAACTAATTCTTTAAAAAGACAATTCTTTTTCCTCCTAGCATCTAATGATAGAACGTATTCCGTGGTAATACTTACTAATTGAGCTTTAGTAGCATCTTCTAAAATTTCAAAGAAGAGGTTCTCCACAAACTATTTTTCGAAATATATTTTCCACATATACACAATTACAACGAGCAGTTTAATCACTACCTGATTTTTTTTTTTTTTTTTTCGTGCCAAGGCTCGCCAAATTCTTTGTCAAGATCCATCTATTTTTCGGGACATTTTCCACAAATATGCAATTACAACGAGCAGCTTAATCACTACTTTTTTTTTTTTTTTCTCAAGCCAAGGGTCCCTTGTCAAAACCCAGGCTAGTCGCGAAAAAAGTTAAGGCCGTACACAGTTCGGATGAGTGACAGAGAGTTAAGGCAGGATAACTAAAATTTTCGCTAAAATTACTTATCTACACTAAAATATAAAGCACGTAGAATATAAATGGACATAGAATTATAAAGAATATAACTAAATGTTACATGAGTAAAAATGAAAGGGATAATCAATTACCAAGTAGAGTAGCTGTGTATGCTCTTGTATTCAGCACGTAAGAACTGATGAGCGAAACGAAGTTTTGATTATGGTGTAGATGAGTCTTGATTTTGGTTTTTAGAAGTCGCTCCAACGGAAAAATCGTTTTGGCTGACTATCTAGTCTCGAGAACAAATGGGTAGTTTGAGGTGAAACACTGATGCACGATAATTTCTTTAGGTAAACGTTCTGGTAGTCGAGAATACGGAATATACTGGTTGATGTCTCGTAGTTGAGAAATGACAGAGAGTGTCGAGTCGCACGTAGTCTAGCATCAGTTTGGAGATGTCCGAAACAATTAAAAAAAAAAAAAAAAATCGAAGGCTATGCATTGCGAGTGGAGTTGGGCAATTGCTGTGATCCAAAGGACTTGTTTAGCAAAGCTATTGTAATCGATAAATGTAAAAAAATATATACGTAGATTCAGATGGGCCCTGGGCGTCTACCTCTTTTCTTGTCTTCTCTATTCTTTTCTCGCTCTGGATCTCCTTGCTCCTCTTCTCTATTGACTCTCTTCTTTTTGACTCTGTGTGTCTCTCTGTGTCTCAACTATGTCGCTCTCTGCTTCGCATTTTATAGCCCAGGAATATATGCTTATGTTTCCGGGATGCCAAAACGTTTTCAAAACAGGTAGTTTAAATACTTTCAACCAATGGGAAAGCATAATAAGCTTTCCAGCCAAATTGTGTAACGTTTTTCCTGAGCATTGTGTTATGACAGAAGGAATGAGGGGCGCGCCAACAGGGAGTTATTGCGCAATGCTTAATATTCTAAGAAATACTGTACATCAGATTTACATTATATTGACGGAAGGAATGCCTTAAAATAAAAACAGGACATTTTTTTCACCCAAGAGCGTGACACAACAGCCATAGTATTCTATTCACGCTAGGGACTATATATTGTCATGGGTTTACTAGGTTTGGCCTAAGTTGATGGAAAGTATGAAACTAATTTCGAGTCTAGGGGTAAGTCGAGTCCCAGATTGGGAGCAAGCCCGTAACAATAAAGTGGAACGTATAGATAATATAGATAGATCAAGGTACGTTCCGATGAAAAACTCTATATGAGACTGGATGCAAACAAGATTATATTAGAGGATTGGTAAGATAGAAGTCTGCATTCTTATACATCTCTTAGTAATTTACATATAACAAATAAAGACACAAAAAAGGTTGATGTCCAAGAATAAGGTTTACATTATACTTGCGTATACTTGGTGCACGAGCAACAGCGACGAAGGAGTGAGAAAAGGTAGGCGGGGGTGGGGGTGGGGGGTGTTAGTAGGTAAGAGTGAGAGTCGGCTGAGGGCCAGTCCCTTTATATAGTCGAGGGGGGCGTGGTTAATCATTTCATGGTCAAGTTTCGAGTCTAAACGTATGAAATACGTTGGGGGTGATGAGACGAATTCAAAACTTCGATAGTAACAGACGGGAGATTTGAAAGTCTCATTCGATTCACGGAAGTCCAGCGTAACGGGAGGGTAGCTGGACTAGAGATAATGTTCTGGGTGGCAATGAAATCACAAGAAAAGTTTATAGCACATGTATATTTAAAGACAGACAAAGGCACGACCACAGAAAATACGTGCGGTAGTCGTTAACACCACAAGGAGACTGAGGACGCCAACATTTCGCGCCAAAAATTACCCAAACCAAGCGCTTAACAGCATCCGCTAAAAGTAATAAATACAATGTCACACTATACAAACAAAATACACACAACATCACAATACAAGTTAAAGAATAGTCGCTCCCTTAGACTGGGTGTCAGCAATTATGTTGTCTTCTCCTTTGACGTGGACCATGCAAAAATTGAAGGCTTGGAGGACAAGGGCCCATCGGAGGACTCGTTGATTGGAGAGACGGGCCCTCTCGATGAAGGTAAGAGGGTTGTTGTCGGAGTAGACGAGCGTTATATGACCAGGATATGTCAGGTACCACTCGAAATGTTAGAATGTAGAAACCAGGGCTAAGGCCTCCTTCTCCACCGTAGAATATGATCGCTGGTAGGGTAGCAGTTTGGCAGAGTAGTAACACACGGGATGCAAGGCCCGGGTGCCTGCAGCAAGACCCCTCCTATCCCTTCTCCCAATGCGTCTACATGGAGGACGAAGGGTTGGGAGTAGTCGGGGGTCTTCTACACCGGTTCGCTGCTCAGGAACTTACTGAAGGTTCCCGAAGGAACGTTGGCAGGCTGGAGACCATACGATTTTCTCCCTGGGACTGGTGAGGGCGATGAGAGGGGCCGCGATGGAGGAAAAATTGCGGCAGAAACGGCGGTAGAATAACACCATCCCCAAGAACCGTTGGAGAGACTTCCGGTTGGATGGTACTGGGAAGTTCAGGATAGCCTCCACGTTTGCTTGCTTTGGTCGGTACTGTCCGTTTCCCACCTCATGCCCCAGGTATGATATCGTCGCATTGCCAAAATTGGACTTGAACAGATTGGCGACATATCCAGTGGTGGCGAGTCGATCAAAAAGGGCGTCCAATTTAAGGAGGTGTTCTCCCCAGGATTCTGCTAGGATGATAATGTCATTAAGGTAGGCGTAAGTTTCAGGAGCCCGGCTATAGTATAATTAATAGCACGGTGAAAGGTGGCAGGGGCATTGCAAAGCCCGAAAGGTAGTACAAGAAAATTAAAAAGGCCGAAAGGGTTGATAAAGGAGGATAAAGTTTGGGCTCTGGGGGTTAATCTGATTTGTTAGTAGCCTAATCAGGTCCACTTTAGAGATGAAATGAGCTCTTCCCACATGATCCACGAAGGCGTCGGTGCAGGGTAACGGGTAGCAGTCCTTGACTGTCACCGCGTTTAGCTTCCGGTAGTCGACATAGAGCCTCCACTCGTCATCACCTTTCTTCGGGACTAGAAACGCCGGGTATGCCCAGGGGGAGCAGCTAGGTTCAGCTAGTCCGTTCTCCAACAGGTAGGCCAATTCTTTCTGCATCTTCTCTGCCTTGTGAGGGTTGAGGCGATAAGGGGTCTGGTGGATAGGAAGGGTATTAGAATGCAATTCTATATCATGAGTAATGGTGGTGCACAATCCTGATTTATCCGAGAAGACGGAGGGGTGTTTCTCGAATAACCGAATTATGCTTTCCCATTTCGTTTCATCTAGGTGCCCAAGGCACTGAATAGGGTCTGCAAGGAGGGCATTGTTGGACTGGAGAGCAGTCGGATCGACCTTTCGTAAGTTAGGTTCATCGGTAAGGGGGGGGGGGGTTACAAGGCATGATACTGGTCTCTCTAGCACATCAATAGGCTTTCTACGGATGTACTCTTTCATTAGATTAATGTGAACGAGTCTAGAGTCTTTACGACGATTAGGAGTGAGGACTACGTAATTTTGCTTATCCAGTCGATGAGAAAGTACTTAAGGGCCCTGGAATTTGAGAGAAAGAGGGGTCCCTGGGACTAGCAAGAGAAGAAGTACCTCATCACCTGGATTGAATTTCATCTTTAAATTTTCCAAGGCAATGTTTCTTACTTTGTGCAGTTGACTTTTCAATTTATCCAATAATTTATTCACTGTCTCGTTAGGATATTGAGGAGTTTCCTGGTACTACTGTTTTTCAGAACATTGAGGGGCCCTCTTATCCGGCGCCCATAGAGCAGTTCAAAGGGAGAGTATCCCAATGACTGTTGAACCGTCTCTCTGACATAGAACAGCATTAGGGGTAGCCCCTCATCCCAATCTGAAGAGGATTGATTGCAATATTTTTTTTATCATTGACTTGAGAGATTGATGAAAACATTCTAATGCCCTTCGTGATTCCGGATGATAATCAGAGCACAGAATCTGGGAAATACCTAACTCCTTTAGTATACTTGCAAAGAGATCGCTCATGAAGTTAGCTCCTCAATCGGGTTGAATTTTGTTTTTGGCAATTCTACATACATACATATACCAAGGCTTTTTCCCCCTTACAAGGGGAGTAGCCAAAAAGAAAAAGGCATAAAATCATTCCCACCCATTCCATCCCTGAATACACTCCACACCCCTCCACCCTCCCTCTTATCTTAGCACCTCCTGAATGACGGGTCATCCCTGCACCTTGTCCACTGCCCTGGGTCAGAAGCAGTGTCGCAAGACACAGCATATCCACAGCAAGGCCGCTTCATTAAATCGGCGACCCCCCCTCTCCGTCCCCCTATTGCATAAAATGAGAGGACGGGGAGAAATTCCTTTGGGCTGCGTCAAATTTTGCTCACACATACTACTTCACCCCCCATCCACCCGCCCATTCCACTTCATGCAATCACAACATCATCCATATACAACCATTCTCCATTCATCCCTGTCTTCTGTCCTCTCCCGTCCTTCCTCAACAGACATTCCCCTCTTCCCCAAAGCCCCCTTCACCCCATCCATCCACCTCATCCTAGGACGCCCCCTCATGTTCACTCCCTCCACATCTGCCTTCCACACCTCTTTTACTAGTCTTTCTTCACTCATTCTTTCCATGTGTCCAAACCATCCTAATATTCTTTCATCAACACTATCTCCCAGCTCCTTTTCCACCCCTGTTCTCCTCCTCACCTCCTCATTTCTCACTCTATCTAGCCTATTAACTCCCATCATACTTCTCAGACACCTCATCTCAAACACATTCAAACTCCTTCTCTCTTCTTCTCTTATGTTCCATGTTTCTGCCCCATACAGTGCTGTTGACACAATCACTCCTTCATACAGTCTCCTCTTAGCATCCATTCCCAAATGTCTATTCCTCATTACACTTTTTAATCCACCAAGGCATTTACTCGCCTCTCTCAATCTACATTCTACCTCCACTTTCACTCCACCTTTCCCTGCCACATTTGCACCCAAGTATCTAAAACTATCTACTTCCTCCAGTCGCTCTCCCTTAATGCTTACTTCCAGTGTACTGCCACTTTCACCCCTTGTACATCTCATCACCTTACTTTTACCCACATTTATCTTTAGCTTTCTTCTATCACACACTCTCCCAAACTCTGCCACCAACTTCCTCAATCCCTCCTCCGATCCTGCCACAAGCGCAGTGTCGTCCGCAAACAACAGCTGGCTCACCTCCCACTTTTCTCCATTTTCTTTAACCATCTCCAATCCCTTGCCCACTACCCTTGCATTTTCCTCTCGCACCACCCCATCCATGTATAAGTTGAACAGCCAGGGCGACATAACGCATCCTTGACGAAGTCCCACCTTTACCTCGAACCACTCACTCTCTCTATTTCCAATCCTGACACACGCTCTACTATTCTCATAAAAACTCTTGACAGCTCCCAGAAGCTTTCCTCCTATCCCGTATATCTGCATAACCTCCCACAGTGCCTTCCTGTCTACCCTATCATAAGCCTTTTCCAGATCCATAAAAGCCCAAAAAACATTCTTCTCCTTTCCTATAGCTTTCTCACATATCTGTCTTACCACAAAGATCTGATCTACACAACCTCTACCTGTCCTAAATCCACACTGTTCCTCACCAATTACTCCTTCTGTTCCTCTCCTAATTCTCTCAACCAAGATTCTCCCATAAGCCTTCTCAACTACACTCAACAAGCTAATCCCTCTGAAACTACTACATTCACACTTGTCCCCTTTTCCCTTGTAAAGAGGAACTATACAGGCACTCCTCCAGTCCTCCGGCACTCTACCCTCTCTCCAACAAACATTAAATAACCTCACCAACCAGTCCACCATCACTGTATCTCCCTTTTTCAGACATTCCGCATGGCATCCATCCAGACCAGGTGCCTTACCAGCTTTCATCATCTTAACAACTGCCTTCACCTCATCCTTCCTTATTTCTCCTCCATTCTCCTCATTCATCACTCTCATTTTCTTCGCACTTCCCACTGCAGCAATCTTTCCTTCCCTATCCTCCTTCACATTTAGCAACTCCCTAAAATATTCTGCCCATCTTCCCCTTACTGCCTTCTCTTCCGTTATCATCTCTCCATCTGCACCATTTACCTTGAGTAAAAAAATTCAACAAGGTGTCAGCTATAAATTTGGCATTTATTTTCTTAAGAGGAAAAGCTTCAGGATACCTTGTTACCGGGCACATGACAGTAAAGATGAATTGATTTCCCTTTTTGGTCTTAGACAGGGGTCCAACACAGTCCATAATAATTCTATCAAATATCAAAGGGCTCATATAAAATTGGAATGGAGTTTAAGGGAGCCTGGAGAATTTTCTGGTTCGGCTTGCCCACCATTTGGCAAATGTGGTAAGACCTCACATATTCTAAGATGGTCTTTTCTAAACTAGGCCAGAAGAAATGAAGGTTAATTTTCTTGCAAGTTTTACTGACTCCCACATGTCCTCCACCTCCATCATGGGCTATTTCAATCACTTGATTTCTGATGGATAAAGGGATAATTATGTTGTGGACCTCTGCCCAAGAATCATGGTCAAAGCAATTGAAAGGTTTGGTACATCTCACCAAGATACCATCCTGGTAATAGTATTCTGGGAAATAGTCGACCTCTTCTTTGAAATCGACCACTAGTCTATGGAAATTCTTTAATGTGGGATCATCGTATTGAGCTTTGATTAAGCTCTCTCGGGAAGTTATTTGGTTGGGGAGATCAAACTTATAGGATACATTACTATCAGAGAGGAGAGTTTGAGATCTGGTGACTGCGCACAGGGGAAAAATGTTAGGGTGAAGGTGATCTTCCACAACAGTAGGGGTCTTGTCATTAGGGAACTTTGTAATATCTGGAGGAGGAACAACCATAGAATCAACTAGATCATTCCCTAGGATGAGATAAACCCCGGAAACAGGCATAGAGTCTTTCCAGACGCCAACTTCTACTTCTCTCTGTAACAACTGACGTTTTAAAAAGACTCGAGCTAGCTCAATGGACTGGGTAAAGGATAAATTACTGACACATACTTTCCATCTTGTCATTCTCTTATTTATATCCGGCAAAGACTGTTTGCTCACTATGGACTGAGCTGCTCCAGTATTTCGTAATACTGTTATGGGGAAAAGGGGGCTTTTTCTTCAGTAGAAATTTCACCATGGGACTTGAAATATTTAAAGGCATCTTCACAGGGGGGAAAAGTATCTTTTACTACATGGGTCACTGGTTTATGAGGACCGTAAGATTTTTGTCCAGTATAATGGGTAGGTGCTTTCGATCCACTAAGGGCACTTAGACATTCTGCAACCTGGCTCTTGGCATCGAGTGATGTGATGGCCAGGATTTTTACATTAGTTACAGGAAGAGTAGAGAGGGGTAGGGATAGAGATTTTTCCTGCCTGCTTATCATCGGGAGTGGCAAGGGAACCTACTGATGGCTTTACAAAATTGCTTACCCGCTATACGTTCAACCTGTTAAGTACCGCAAATTGATCGGCAAGTAGGGCTGCTTCAGTTAAATTAAGAACATCTTTTCCATTTAAATGAAGCATGATTTGGAGTGGAATTCTGCATTTAAATTCCTCGAGGACCATCAAGTTAACGAGTTCATTATAAGTCTACTTTGGTGGCAGAGAGCCATTGTTTAAAAATTCTGAGTTTTTCAGAGGTAAATTCGACAAATGTCGAGTTATTTGGAACTTTTGACGGTAAGACTCAGGGGTAACTTGATAGTCATTGGGGATACTAGATTTGACTAATTTATAGAAAGAGTACTCATCAAGACTGTTGAAGACTTTGGCGGCTGTTCCTACCAATTTGCTTTGAATAATCCATACCCATTCGTCTTCAGGCCAGTTTAAGTGCTCAGCTAGACGTTCAAATTGTCTAAAGAAGTATTCTGGGTCTGACTCATTAACATTGGGAATAGAGGCAACTTGGTATTTAATGGGCAGGAAAATTAATTATTCCTACCTATTTCAGCCAATGTTAATTTACGCTGGTATTCTAATTCGAGTTCCCTTTCACACTCACATTGTCTTTCTCTGTCACGTTCCTCCTTTCTCAGCTCAAGCACACGGTCTTTCTCTCTTTCTTCTCGTTTTTTTAATTTTATTAATTCAAGCTTCCACTCGTGTCTCATTCTCTCTCTCTCTAGTTTAATTTTATCTAATTCTAAGGAGACAACTGATTTATTTAAAGGAGAGTGGGGGTGAGCGCGGGCTTCAGGCTGAAGGGGGGGGTCACTGTTGCCTACATTCGGGTCTCTTTCAGCTTCGTCACGAGCACTCTCCTAGTGAATTAATTCAAATGCATCTGCATCCAGTACAAATGAATCTACGAGGTGTTCGATAACCATTCTTTTAATTTCATCTTGTCGTTATTTATAAGGGGCATTTATTTGATAGGTTTGATCCAACACTCTCCAGTCATCCTTCTTTAGATCACACTCTAACTGATCCACTGAAGGATTATTAACAAAAGTGTCTATATTGAAAACCATTGTAATGGTAAGAGGGCTAAGTTTGACTTAAAGTGATTGAGAATGTCTTTACTATAGAATTCCACTCCAGAGAATTAGTGTTAACCAAATCTTGGACTTAACATACGGAAATGGATTCATTCCCTGTTCGGGTGGAGTGAAATTTATGGTGGGTCTCTGTAAGAACCCGGTCTATGAACATTTATTCTATGGACAGTATGTATACTCAGGTATCAGCGCTCAGAATTATGCGCTCAAAACTTACGGATAGTCTGCTTAGAGGTTTCCCGATAAGAAAGAGGAGAGCTAACACATAGACTATCGCTGTATCAAAATATGACTAACTAATGGTCTGAATCTTAGAATACATGGCTTACTGTGAAGGTATAGTGAACTTTTGAAGCTGTTGGGGGATAGTATGAATCTCCTAAGCACAGATACTGAGGGAAAGGTCACTATAACGGGGTTGTAACAATGGTTTGACGTAAGAGCTACAGCAAATGGGTAGTCTGGAAGGTCGATAGTTAACTCGGGAAGGGATTGGTAGTTGAATACCGCAGACTGCAAAAGACCAAAAAGTCTACACTAGGCATTTCCATGCCCATGAACACTTGCCATCCCCATCCATAAAGCTGTCTAATCTTTTCTTCAAACAACTAATAGTTTCTGGGTTCAATACATGGTTGCTAGATCTATTCCATTGGTTGACCACCTATTAGTAAACCAATTCTTGTCTATATCTTTCCTAAATATAAATTTGTCTAATCTAAATCCACTACTGCGAGTCCTTTCCTGTTGTCTTAATATGATCACCTTGTTTGCATCACCCTTGTTAAAGCCTTTGATCCACTTGACCACCTCTATTAGATCTCCCCACACTCTGCGTCTTTCCGGAGAGTATAAGTTTAAGTGCCTAAACCTCTCTTCGTAAGGTAAATTTCTGAGCCCATGTATAATTTTGGTCATTCTCCTCTGTACTAACTTTAGTTAATTTATAATCTTTCTATACGACGGAGATAAAAAATGTACCGCATAGTCAAGGATGGGTCTAACTTCTGTTAGAAAGCGTTTGATAATTACCTCTGCACTTCTATTCATAACCGTCCTAGCAATAAAACCTAATGGTCTGTTAGCTCTATTCCTGGCATTAATGTACTGTTTCCTGAATCTAAGGTCAAGACTCACTAGACCATCCAAGTCTACCTCGCACTTATTTCCTCTAAAAATGTGCTATCTAAGCTATATCTGTTTTTTTGGGTTGTGTAACCCAACGTTTAACACGCTGCACTTTGAGACAATAAAGTCCATTTGTCATTTCACCGACCATGTGAACAATTTAATCAAATCTACCTGCAGAATCTCGGCGTCTTCTCCTGACCTAATTAGGTGTCATATTTTAGTGTCGTCCACAATCTTACTAACATCACTATCAATCCCATTGTCTAAGTCATTTATATACATATTGGAGTCCTGGGGAACTCCACTAACCCTCACTAACCCAGCTGTTTTCTCTCAGTGATCTAATCTCTACTCCATTCAAACACTTTTCCTCCTATGCCATGGGCTTGGACTTTATTTAGTGGTCTCTGTTTGGGTACCTTGATGAATACTTTGCTAAATTCAAGGTAAATAACACCGTAAGTATCATTGTCATCTGATCTTATATACTTCAGTGTAAAAAGATAGAAGATTAGTCACACATGACTTAACCTTGGAGAATCTATGCTGTGAGTCACGATTCAAATTATGTCTCGGTGTGATCTCTGATTCTATTAACTGTTATTGATTCAAGCATTTTACCTAAAAAAAGGAATAGCCTGTAGTTGCATATAGATGACTTGTCTCCCTTTTGAAAACAGGAACAACGTTTGCCTGCCCCAAGCAATAGTCACAAGACCACTATCTACCGACTTAATAAACATTTCCATTAACTGGTTACAGATTTCAAATTTACACCTTAGGTACTCTCGGAATTTTTTCGTCTGGATCCGGGGATTTTGTATCTTTAATTCTATCAATCTCTTTGAATACTTCTACGTTATTAATGCTGATGTTAGATAGTCTAATTCCTTCATCCCCACTATAAATCGAATCGTAGTCAGGTACCATATCTAGCTTCTCCTTTGTAAGCACCGAGAGAAAGTATCTGTTAAACGCCTCATTAATTTTTCCTCCGATTCTATCATGATATTTTCGTCGTTTTTAACTGGGCATATCCTTTCCTTATTTTTTGCTCTGTTTCGCTGTGCGTGTGTTCTTTTTAACTAAT
>NC_134811.1:43591013-43611013 GCF_046742065.1 Oratosquilla oratoria
AATCTATACATGGATGGGGTGGTGTGAGAAGTGAATGCAAGGGTAGTGGGTCAGGGATTAGAGATGGTTAAAGAAAATGGAGAAAAGTGAGATATAAACCAGTTGTTGTTTGCTGACGACACTGTGCTTGTAGCAGGATCAGAGGAGGGATTGAGGAAGTTAGTGACAGAGTTTGGGAAGGTGTGCGAAAGAAGGAAGTTGAAGATAAATGTTGGTAAAAGTAAGGTGATGAGATGTACAAGAGGAGAAACTGACAGCAGACTGGAAGTGAGTATTAAGGGAGGGAGACTGGGGGAATAGGATAGTTTTAGATACTTGGGTGCGAATGTGGCAGGAAAATGAAGGGTGGGGGTGGAGGTTGAATGTAGATAGAGAGAAGCGAGAAAATGCCTTGGAGGATTACAAATTGTAATAAGAAATAGACACTTTGGAATATATAATAACAGGAGATTGTATGAAGAAGTGATCGTACCGACAGCACTGTACGGGGCAGAAACATGGAACATAAGAGAGAAAGAGAGAAGGAGTTTGAATGCGTTTGAGATGAAATGTCTGAGAAGTATGATAGGGGTTACTAGGCTGGATAGAGTGAGGGATGAGGAGGTGAGGAGGAGAACAGGGTTGGAGAGGGAGTTGGGAGATAGGGTTGATGAAAGAGTATTGGGATGGTTTGGACACATGTGAAGAAGAGTGAAAAAATATTACTGAAAGAGGCGTGGAAGGCAAAGGTGGAAGGAGTGAACATGAGGGGTCAACCTAGGATGAGATGGATGGATGGGGCATTGGGAAAAAAGTGAATGTCTATTGAGGAAGGACGGGAAGATTGGGGTGATTGGAGAATGGTTGCGTATGGATGATGCTGTGATGCATGAGGGGGTGGGTGGAGGATGGGAGGTGAGGGAATATGTATGAGAAATTAATTGACGCAGCCCGAAGGGGTTTCTCCCCGTCTTCTCCTTCTGTGAATCAGGAGGTGGAGAGGTGGGATCACCGATTTATTGAAGCGGCCTTATATTTAAGATCTTCCCCAAAGGGCGTGATCTTACAATCGCTAACCAATTAAATACTCTCCTCCTCCACTCTTCCCCAATCATATTCGTTATCACAAGTCTATATGCAATATTGTTTACTTAAACGATCTCGAATGTCTGCAAATTTCAGGTCACAAGTCAGCAATGGAATCGAGCCTCGGGCCATTGTTTGTAAACTTACCGACGAGAGCGAACTTATGCAACTGACTCTCATTCGGTATTATGTTTGTAAATACCTAACCCATAAAAATGCAACACTCGCCTTTTACCCTTTTTTCTACCAACACATCTACCAGCCTCTTACATATCACTACTCATACAACTCTTCTTTCAGACAATGACACGAAGTTCAATAATAATTTTATGCCATCTGAAAATCCTTTGATATTCAACAGGCTTCCCATCATCCCAGTTCAAATGGCCTTGTTGAACGCAAAAATTGTAAGATTATTAATGCACTCCACCATCTTGCTATTGACCTACATCTTTCTTGGGATGAACACGTTCCTATCATTCAAGCTTCAGTAAATAGTGTCGTTAACAAGTCCATATCAGAATCTCCCCATTATGGCTCGGACAAAAGATTCCCATATGCTTCAGACTTAGTGGCTGTTTACGATTTCGATTACTAGGCTAAGGTAAAAATGTCTAATTTTAGCTCTTTCTTCAGAAAAATTAATTGTTTGCCTACTCTCGCGAAGAAAGCCAATGCACGATTTCAGCACAAATCTGCGAGAGATTATTCTTTTGAGATAGGAGACATTGTTTATTCATTCAATGAAACTGCAAATTCAAAACTTTCTCATAAGTTTCTTAGTCCTTACAGAATCATTTAGAAAGAAAGAGGTAATAGAGTCAGAGCATGCAATCTATATGATTTCCAGGAAACGATGTTCCACTTTGATCACGTAAAAAAGTTCACCATAGCCTCAACTTGGATGATATTTCCACTGTTACTCCTCCTCCCCCTCTGAGCACCAGTCTCCCACTCCTTTAGCTTTTCCCCACATTCAATGTTCAACCTCGTTATGCCCTCCAAAATTCTCTGAAAATTTTATTCTTTTCTGATGTGTCCCAAAAGGACTGTCTACTTCATATGTAGTTCCTATGTACTTCATAAGTACTTTAAATGTACTTCATATGCACCTTCTATGTGCTCCCAAGGTTGTTAGTTTTAATCTATATACTCGTATATATACTATTTTACACATTTTTACACGTGCTTTGTTCAGTTTTTCCTTCATTTCGATGTACTCTCTTCTATTGCATGTGCCTTCCTCTGTACACTCATCGCTGAGGCCAGCATACCGAGCCTTATGTAAGCCATGCATTCCATACCTAAAAACATACGCACGTACACACACACATAGGCGTCTCACAACTACCACAGATTTTATAAAAATATCCTCTTTTCTTGACACACAAACAACAGATTATCATAACATTTACATTTTACGTAACATTGTATTTGTAATATTCAAACACCGTTCAGACTCATAAGTTTCACAAGAATATATATCATAATTAAATTGCATGCCATTTAGTTTTTTTGTAAATACTACATTTAAACATGGGTATGTAAGCAGTTTTGATTGTGGAAACATATGGTAACCCTTTGAATATACGCGTTCCAGGAGAGATACGTGTATTCGACCCGCTTATGGTGTAAATATTTTCCTTATTTTCCTGACCGTCAATCATCCTCAATATATAACTTTCCATCAATGTTGTAGTCGCAAAATTAGACTACACCATATATATATATATATATATATATATATATATATATATATATATATATATATATATATACGCACACACATACACACACACACACACACACACACACACACACACACACACACAACCACACACACACACACATATATATATATATATATATATATATATATATATAGATATATATATATATATATGCATACATACGTCCTGCCTGCTAGCCTCCGCCACCACCTGCCGCCGCCGCCCTGAGCTACCTAGAACGGTGCCTACAGCCGCCACCCGGAGCTGTCGCTCTCGCCGTCTCCAATCCCCGCCGTCGCCCCAAACCGATGCTGCCGTCGCCGCCCGAGCTACCGACGCCGCTGCCCCAAACCACTGCCACCGGACTGCCCAGCACTTCCAAAGCCGCCTGTCCCGGAAAGACTATTGAGCCGTCTCCGCTACCACGGACAATTGCACTGTGACCCATCGCCTCCTCGTCCACGGACTAATACCAATAGCACCTACTGGACTGCCGTCTGCCCTACCGGACAGACGCCTATCAGCCAGGCGCCAACAGCCGCTGCTGGATTGACAATCGGAACGCCCCATCGTCCACGGACTATTGGCAGCCACCCCTACCGGATTACGCCAACCGCCGCTTCCTGAAGCTGGATTGCCTCCTGCCCTGCCGGACAGACGGCCAGTCGCCAGCTGCCGCTGTCGGATTGCCAGCTGGACTGCCCACCCGTCCATGGACACCTGCCAGGCAGCCAGAGCGCCAGCTAGCCCACGAATCACGGACGTTCCCCAATAGACACGCACACGTTTCCAATGTCAAAGTTCTATGCTATGGCGTCACACACGCTCTCTAGCAGCTGTACCTGCTCCAGGAAGAAAGATCACTTCATTCACCAACCTGAAATCATCAAAATTTGCATTGATCTTCCTTTCTCGTTACTAAGGGGGGAGTATTGGAGTGACGCGTTACTATTTCCAATCTCTCTTATATTCAGTTTTCTCGGCCAATGCACAGTTATGTAGCCTATAGTTATCCCTTTCCATTGACTATTGAGTTATACCTTTATTGCACGGAGACTGTCTTTATCAGCGAGTCATCTCACCCATGTGTAGACTTGTGTAATTTTGTGTTCACACATAAGTGGGTAAAGAATTCAGGAACAAGAGTTTTCTTAACCTCTTCTTACCAGTACACATTACCACCTAGTGTTTAGTAGTAGCAACAATGAGATCCCCTCAGCTACTATAACATACAGGTATATATATATATATATATATATATATATATATATATATATATATATATACATATATATGTATATATACATATATATACATATATATATACACATACATATATATATATACACACACACACACACATATATATATATATATATATATACACACACACACACACACACACACACACACACACACACACACACACACATATATATATATATATATATATATATATATATATATATATTATATACATATATGCAGAAAAACCACTGGGAAATAAGAAGCTTAGTCCGAACGTTTTCGTCTATTTAAGACATTATCAAGGAATACACAGTTACAGAGACAAAGGTGGATATATATACATAAAGTAAAAGACAAGCTAGGAACATGGGAAGTACACACAAGATGCTTCACAATCAGGTAGAGCCGATGTTTACATATACGGACGTTTGGTCCATGACGTTACGTCACCCCCGCTTAGTAGCACTTGGAGAAGTTCTTACAATTTTATCAATAACAAAATCATCAAGTTTAAATAATCCTAAACTTAAATTGATATTATTGTCAAAGGTTTGTTTAATATGACTGGATTCGATGATGTTTCTTTCTAATAAGGATCTACAAGAAATTATTACATTCGAATTATCCCAGTCAATAGGATGATTGTGGTCTCTTACATGGACAAAAAGGCCACTGGAACTTTGCCCACTCCTTACACTATATTTGTGCTGATTTATCCTAGTATTTAAGTCTTTACCAGTTTGGCCGATATAAAATTTGTTACATTTAAGGCATGGAATAGAGTAAACACAACCCTCGTTTGCTTCAGGTGAATTTTTAATAAGCTTACTTTTAATAGTATTATTTTTGAAAACCAAGTTGATGTTGAATTGTTTGAGAATATTAGGCAGACCAATTAATTTCTCACTGTAAGGAAGAACCAAAAGGTTCTTTTTGTCAAATACTTTTCTTACGTGTGAGGTGTTATGGAAAGTTTTGTAAGCCATTTTATGAGAAGTGTTTACTAAGTGCTTTGGATATTTTAATTCAGAAGCTATGCTATATATCTTCCTCAGCTCATCATCCAAAAATTCCAGGCTACATATCCTGTAAGCTCTAAGGAACATAGAACTAAAGACAGAAAGTTTTGTCTTCTGATGATGAGCCGAGTAAAAGTGGACATATGATGCGACATTAGTAGGTTTTCTATAAACGTCATATTTAAATTGTTTACCATTTCGATGAATTAAAATATCCAAAAATGGCAACTTATTCTCTATTTCTATTTCAAAAGTAAATTTGATTGAAGGGACCATACCATTTAGTTTTTCAAGAAATAAATCTAAGTTACGATTAACTGGCCAAAGACACAAGATATCATCAACATATCTTTTCCACACAACTTGTTGGGGAAGAATCCTAGGTAGTAGTTTCATCTCAAAGAATTCCATGTACAAGTTACTAAGTACTGGGGACAGAGGATTTCCCATTGCCATACCAAATTTTTGTACATAGAATTCACCATTAAAAACAAATTTACAATTTACAATACACAACTTAATAAGTTCAATTATGGTTTTAGCTGGAAGTGGCAAGTCATGTTTTGATAATAATTCTTCTTCAAGATATACCAATAAGTCAATTACGGGGACACGGGTGAAGAGCGAAGTTATATCAAAACTAACTAGTTTAAAATCATAACTGATTTCTAGATTATTCAAATAATTAATAAAATCAACATTATTTGTGACGTGGGAAGAAGATATAGTACCCACTAAAGGACTCAAAATAGTAACAAGCCATTTGGACAAATTGTAAGTGACGGATCCTGTGGAACTGATGATAGGTCTAACTGGATAACCAGGTTTGTGGGTCTTAATCAATCCATACATGTAAGGCAAGGAAGGGGACAAAGAAGAAAAATGTTTTATCAGATGTTCATGCCCTTTCAGAATCTTTTTAACATTGCGATTAAACTCACTGTTTGCAGATTCAAGCGGGTTTTTAGTAAGTTTTGTATATGTTTCACAATCTCCCAATAATGTTCCCATTTTTTCGATGTAATCTAATTTATTAAGAATGACAATGCAATTACTTTTATCAGCTCTAGTGATGTGTAACTGTTCATCTCTTTTTAACTCACGGTAAGACTTAAAAAATCTTTTAGGACAATTTGGAATACCGGGTGCTGATAAAGAAGCATATACAAAACCCTTGCTGATGTTGATATTTTGAGTAGAGACTTCACCAAATTTTTCTAAGTTGCAAAACCCTTTGGCCACATTAACATAGTCAACTTCGTGTTGAGTTGCTGCGAAACTAAGACCATATCCTAAAGCACATTTTGTAGCACTATTTAGAGGTTTATCAGATAAATTTATAACAGAATTAGGGTTGGCATGCTTGGACCAATCACTGTCTTTAATCAATAGAGACAGTTTTTTGTTAAGTTTCTCACTAAGAACGTTACACGAATGTCTTAATTTACTATAACAATAATCAAGTAGTCTATGTTTCCAATTTTCTGGGATAGCTCTTTGAAAATTATTTCTTAAAGATTTAGTCATATTAAAAGATTCACGAACTTCAATTCTAGTAATATCAATATGCTTTTATATATATATATATATATATATATATATATGTATATAAAAACACACACACACGCACGCACACACACACACACACACACACACACACACACACACACACACACACACACACACACACACACACACACACACACACACACACACACACACACACACACACACACACACACACACACACACACACACACACATATATATATATATATATATATATATATATATATATATATATATATATATATATTGAAGTATGGAAGACAAATGAGTGGAAGGGCGGTGAGTTAAGCACAGAGAACCGTTGGAGTTTTATTCACTGACGTTTCGTCCTTACCAGGACATTCTCAAAGTACACACAGTTTCAGAAAATTAACAGCTTATATAATCCATCCTTGCCGTGTTCCTCTCCCTCTATACTCTCATCCGTCCTCAACTCTTTTTCATGTGACTCCAACCATGCCACTTTTCCCTCTGTTCTCAATTGTCCTTTTTACCTCCTTGAAAATCAGAGTACCTACCGCTCCTGCTAATTTTATAAACCCTTCCCTATGGTTGATGCAGGGGTGGGAAGTAATGTAAGCTGCCTTCAATATTTTTCTTTTCTTTTTCTCTAGACCTTTGTGGAGCACCTCTATCTTGTTCCAATCCGGAAGATGACCACATTGGTCTAAGTGAACTACTAGCAAGTTGGAGGTTCTGTGAGCTCTGACGTCATTTTTGTGCTCATATGTCCGTAGACGGGAAGATCAGTGGAACTACGGACATATGAAACAGTATAACAGCCTCTCTGATTGGAGAAAAAGGTGGAGGAGGAGAAAAATTATTGGCGCATGGAGGTAAAGTCACGCCCTTAAGGAGTGGGACTTGTTTGTTAAGTAAAAGGATATTGGATGAATGAAATAGTAACGTTAGGATGGAGGTGGCTTGACGTATTGTATAGGGATCCCGAGCGGGAGTCCCTTGGTGTAGATCACAAAACCAGGTGTAACTTTGAGAAGAAAGAAGATAAGAAAAATCAATCTCATTTAATTCACCCCCTCAAGCTTTGAGTGAAGGACAAGGCATGGGCCTTCAGATAATTGACTTATAAAAGAAAATGAAGAAAGTTGTGAATGAAGAATTTTACTATGACAAAAGAATAAGAACTTATTAAGAGATTAGTGCGACAGGCGCTGACAGTGGTGCCAGCGAGGGACGAACCGAAGAGACTGAAGATAGACTGGTGCAAGTTAAAAGTGAACGGGTACACCAATCCACAGTGCACACAACCATAACCACGCAGTGTACAACCACAACCACAACGCGACCACAACCAAGCGTAGGTTTGACGAGGCGATCGACTGCGAAGTAACTACAACGAGAGGAATAAGGCAATCTTCAAGGCGATCTTCAAGACGAGAGACGACGTGGCTGATAAACGTCGACACTGACGAGAGACATCGAGATTGACGTACTCAAGGAAGACTACGTGGAGGCAGTCAAGTCAAATCAACTTACTGAAGGTATGAATAACACAGTACTTAGGCATGAGGTTCATACCTCCAATATTAATATTCCAAAATTCACAGGAGAAGTAAACACCTTAGGAGTTAATAAGTTCCCTACCCTTAATAGATACCTTAATTGTGAGCAAAAATATAACAAATGAAAAAAGGAAAATATAAAATTTAAAGGAAAATATATATCCTGAGAGGGGTAGAGCTAGGTACATCATAAATTTCCAGCAAATGGAAGATGTCAACCAATATGAAGCTTATAAGAAAGCATTCATTAAACATTTTATGTCAAAAGGTGATCAGAATCCTGTCAGGTCTTTGGTTAAAATGATCAAAGAAGTTAGAACAAGTGAATCACACACAGAATACCTAGCTAGATTAGATAGGTGGTCAAAAGACATGAATTCTATCTTGAAAGATTCAGATTGGATAGAAAAATCTAGTAACAAAATGAAAATTTCTCAGGTAATAAAATTGATCACATTTGGATTGTTAACCAAAAGTTCTGATGATTTAACAGCAGAAAAGCTGTATAAAGATCTAAAGTCCAATATGAATTTAGGGAAGGTAGATTATCTAATGCAAGGATACAATGAGACTAAAATAATAAATCCATATGTGGTGACAGTGGGCCAACAGAAGGTCTCTAGAGAGTTTAAGAAAATAGAAGTAGGACATAGACGGAATGTTAGAAGTCCATCCAGGGATACTAGAATCCTATGTTTTAATTGTAATACCTGGGGACACAAAGCACAAGACTGTTTTTATGGAATTATTTGTAGAAATTGCAAATATGAGGGTCATGATGAATATCAGTGTAGAAACCCACCATTCTGTATGTATCACCAAAGAATAGGCCATAAAACCCATGAATGTAGAAATTTTCGTATGCACCAGGAAACAAGAGGAAAACCCCCAGACACAGAATAAATCAATATTTTAGAACTCCCCACATATATACCAATAGACGGTATTGTTTTAAAGAAAAGAGTAAGAGTAGGGTGAAAGAAATCTCCAACATCAAAGACAAACTGATAATTACTATTGGAAAAACTTCTGTAGGACCTCTCATTGCTGGTAGTGTTCAATAAGCCTATTCAAATATTTATTGATACAGGATCTGTAGTTAATGTGATTACTAGTAAAGTTTTAAACCAGTTGAAACCAGGAGTGAAAATATTGGAACCAATCCATTACTCATTGCAAGGAGTATCTGGAAATCAGTTAAAAACATTAGGTAAGGTTGAGCTGGAATTTCTTTTATATACAAATGAACATTTGCACATTCCAGTGATAGTTGTAGAAAAATCTGTTTTTTCCAGGAGACTTATTGATAGGATTTGCAACTATGAGAAATGAGGACATGGTAATATGTCCTGCTGACTTAGGGAGCTTAGTGAAATCACAGTTAATCCCATTTTAAATCGACAAGACTTAAGACCAGTGACTAGAATCAATGAATCCCTAGACATATATAAGAAGGATAATTTTTTTTACTTTAGATAACGAGGCCGAGCGGTCCACATTAATAGAAAGTAAAGCAACATATAGTGAACCCAACTCAGGTGTTCAGGAAATCCCAGAAATTACTAATTCATCAACTACCAATGAAGCCTTGCATATTGTGGATGGTGGTGTAATAAAGTCGAGGTTATTACACTCCATAGCAATTAACAGGGTTGAAGCGCAGTTGAAAGGAGTTACTGTAGACACTGAAATAATTACAGTCCCAGAATCAATTAGATTAAAAAGTTTGAAGTTGGACTCAGGGATTTATAAGTCAAATAAGAGCATAGTAGAAATATTAATAATTAACACTATCAATAAAGATATAGTTTTAAGGAAAGGTACACAAATAGAAGGTTTTCAGGTGTGCACAAAATCCATTAAGATTTTAAATGAGAGTAGTGAGGAGGTGGAATTACCAATTTCATCAATCTGTTCAGTTCAAGAAGGAATAGAATTAAGAAAAAATACAAGAGTCTATTAGAACCTACAAATTGCCCTGAGTTGGATGAAAGTTTAATTGCTTTGCTTGTGAAGCACAATAAAGCAATTGCTTTGCCGGGGGGACGCCTTAGGCAAAACAACTGTTTTAAAACATCAGATTAGATTAAAACCAGGAACACAACCTATTTACATACCAGCCTACAGAGTTCCTCACTCTAAATTAGCGGTAGTAGATAAACAGGTCACTGAAATGTTATCGCAGGATATCATTGAACATAGTAAAAGTGAGTGGAACTTTCCTTTGATTTTGGTGCCAAAGTCAGATAGTACTATGCGCCCAGTTATTGATTATAGGGAATTGAATAAGCACACCATTCGTCACAGGTTACCATTACAATTGGGAACTGAGAATAGGTGTTTTAGCACTATATATATCAAATCTGCTTTTTGGCAAATAGAGTTGCATGAAGACTCAAGAGAGTTTAAAGTATTTTCTACTCCAACGGGACATTATGAGTTCAAACGAATCCCATTTGGGTTATGTAATAGTCCATTAACTTACATGAGATTAATGAATACAATTCTAGATGGATTGTTAGGAAACACTGCCAGTGTATTTCTAGATGACATTTTAATAGTTTCTCAGACAGCAGTTGAACATTTTAAGAAATTAGACTTGATATTCTCAAGACTAGTTGAACCAAGATTGAAAGTGAAACTTGAATAATGTAAGTTCTTGCAAGACAGTGTTATTTATTTGGGACATAAGATAGATAGACATGGACTTAGTACAGTGAATTCAATAGTGAAAGCAGTGAATAATTTTCCAGTTCCAACCAATGTAGACAAGGTTAGAAGCTTTTTGGGATTGACAGGATATTATAGAAAATTTATTCAACGATATGCTGACATTGCTAATCCATTAAGTTCTTTGTTGAGGATGGACTCAAAGTTTATATGGGGACCTGCACAGCAGCAAGCTTTTGACAAGTTGAAAGATAAATTCACGAGTTCACCTATTCTAATCTTTCCTGACTATGAAAAAGAATTCATTTTTTTTGCACTGATGCATCTAACATAGAATTAGGAGGCATACCGATGCAAGAAAGAAATGGAACTTTGAAACCAATAGCTTACAATTAAAAGACTTTGTAATAATGCAGAGAGAAACTACTCTATAACAGAAAGAGAAACTTTAGCACTGATATATTCATGAGAAAGTTTTTAGGGATATGATACTTGGATATCCAATCAGAGCTTGGACTGATCATACAGCTATTCAGAACTTATTTAAGCATAAGAATCTTAGGGGCAGACTTGCTAGATGGTTTGCGATACTTCAGTGCTATGAAGTTCAATTTGAATACATTCTAGTTTCTAGAAACATTAGTCAACCAATGACTGGGTTGATTAATTTTGTTTATAGTATAGAGGAATTAGTAACTTTAGATGAGGAAATGCTAATAAGAGAACAGAGGGATGATAAGATATGTGATTCATTAGCCAAGTCTTTGATGAACCCACGAAAAAATCCTCCTAAACTACCAAAAGGGTATAAGATAGAGGAATTTCATTTGACTAATAGACTTTTGTATAGAAAACAGTTGTAAGTGGGAAATATATTTCTAGAGGTCCAGTAAATCAGTTGGTAATTCCACAAACTCTTGTAAAAGAGATATTGAAGTTACTTCATGATAGTGATTGTAGCTTACATCAAGGAAAGGATAAAACTTATGGACAAAAACATCTTAAATATTTTTGGCCAGGTATGAAGAAGAATATATATAACTATATAGAAAATTGTTTCGAATGTGTTAAGGTGAAAGGAAATACACCAAAAGCCTGCTCCTATACTTACCTATCCTATTCCACAGAAACCTTGGGAAAGAGTTCACATTGATACATTGGAGTTACCTACGTCTGAGAGTGGATATAAATATGTATTTGTTGCCATTGACTAGTTTTCAAGATTTTGTATTTTACAACCCACTCCAAATAAGAAAGCTAAAACTATTGCTTCATTAATCTATGATCAGATAATCTGTAATTTCACTACACCTAAGATCTTAGTGTCAGATAATGGAACTGAATTTAATAACAAAATCCTTTGAAAAATTATGTAGTTTATTCAAGATCAAGAAAGTCAATATCTTTGTGAATCATCCACAAAGTAATGGAGTTGTAGAAAGGTTAAATAAGAAAATTATTATATGTCTTAGAAGTATGATAAGTCCACTTAGTATAACTTGGGATACTTGGATTCCTTGTGTTAAATGTACTCTGAACAACCAAATTAATATAGCAACAGGGGAAATACCTCATTTTATAATTTTTGGGGAAGACAAAACTCTTCCATATGAAATATTGACTGCAGATCAGAAACCTGTGTATAATATAGATGATTATATCTCAAATAGAATAAATTCTTATCAAAATATTCACCAAAGAGTTAGGGAACATATGCAGGAGTATTCACAAGAGATGAAAAAGCAACAACACAAAATAGCACATAAACTAGAATCGAAAGTAGGAGATTTAGTCATGGTCAAACTACATTTACCCTATAAACTTTCACCAATGGACCCAGGTCCATATAGGGTAATTGATTCTGCAGGTGGAAATAAATATAAACTAGTCCATTCAGAAAACAAGGAAGAATTGATAGGCCATTTGGATCATATGAAGAAAGTTAGCTTGCAGATCAGTGATATGAAAATGACTGTTGTGCTACCCTGTGTATCAATGTTGAAGAACCTGAAGATTATAGGGAATATTTTGTTAATAATCTTTGTGAATTGAATATTAATCTTGATACATTTTACAGATAGTATTATATTAATCATTTGTATGTACTTGGGATGGGAGACCTAAACAACTGGAACTTGGTGTCAGGCATATACATGAAGACCTTGGATCTGCTGTGGTCAGACTTGGAACCTTAAGGACCTTTCACATAAGTATTGATATGTGATATTTATGAAGCATTAAGACTGTCTTTGAAAAATAAATTAAGTGTGTTGAAATAAATAATAATAATTGAAATGCAAGAAGTGACACTTAACAATAACTTCTAACTCTAAAGTAGTGAGTTCTGCAAATATGTTTGCAAATTATATCATATTGCTTTCATCTTTGAAAAGATGATGAAACCATTCCCCATTGAAAAATAGTGTTCCTAGGGAATTTTGCAAATTTGTTTGCAAGTAATTTTGTTTGCAATTTATTTTGATTTATGCCTTATCATTTTCACATGCATGTTATTTACTATTATTCTGCCTGAATTATTATTGTGCATTTTGGAGGGTTGCTTATTCCTTTGATATATATCTTTGATATGTTTTACAATGCCATTTTACCAGTATATGTAAGGGTAGATTAGCTTCTTATACTAGCATATTCTGCCTGAATTATTATGGTGCATTTTGGAGGGCTGCTTATTTCTTTGATATATATGTTTTATATGTTTTACTATGCCATTTTACCAGTTTATGCAAGGGTCGATTAGCTTCCTATACTAGCAAGCCCTGTAAGAGAGTAACAGAAATCATTGGTCGAGACGACAATTGGTAGCTGCCGAGCCCTGTAAGAGGCCCGTAGATAGAGGTAGACATTTGGGTAGATAGAGGGGTAGGTGGAGACGAATGCAAATTTTATGACTAAAGGTTTAAAAACAATGGCCGACAGAAATGGCTTAGTCATACTTGCGCTCGCTCGCGCCTTGTATATTGCAACCAATGCTGATGTGGCAAAAATTGTAAACGTATAAGCCATTTCCGTTGCGACATAATGCTTACGTAAATAATATCGCTTGAAACAGTATAACAGCCTCTCTGATTGGAGAAAAAGGTGGAGGAGGAGAAAAATTATTGGCGCATGGAGGTAAAGTCACGCCCTTAAGGAGTGGGACTTGTTTGATAAGTAAAAGGATATTGGATGAATGAAATAGTGAGGTCAAGATGAAGGTGGCTTGACGTATTGTATAGGGATCCCAAGCGGGAGTCCTTTGGTGTAGATCACAAAACCAAGTGTAACTTTGAGAAGAAAGAAGATAAGAAAAATCAATCTCATTAAATTCACCCCCTCAAGCTTTGAGTGAAGGATAAGGCATGGGTCTTCAGATAATTGACTTATGATAAAAGAAAGCGAAGAAAGTTGTGAATGAAGAATTTTACTATGACACAAGAATAAGAACTTATTTAGAGATTAGTGCAACAGGCGCTAACATCCACCTTTAAGGGATGAGGCAATATCTGTTGGAGTTATTATTGTCCTCCCAGGTCCCTTATTTACAAATTTAGGTTAGAGGTGCGGGTGTAGCAAAAATGGGACCCCCAGTCTGAGGATCTGTAACAAACGGCTAATAAACATCAAGGATTCCACGGCAAAGACAGTAGTTCCCACCCATATAAGGTATGTCACAGACTGCTGAAGTTAGTTCAGGTAAAATTAAAGTGGATAAAGTAAAAAAAAATCATAAATAGTCATGGCATACATCATCTATACCAATGTACAATAGAGGAGTTACGCCAGATAGCAAATCAATATGAAACACCCGTGACATATAATTTGAAAAGTGATATACAGAAAGAAATCATTGTAGCACTAGCTGAGAAGGGAGTTGTCGATGCAACTGATGAAAATGAGTCAGGGGAGAAAATGCAGCCAAATGATAGACTGGAGTTGGAGAAATATAGGATGCAAATTCAACTAGAGTCAGAAAGGATTCAAGCAAAGAAGGTGTACCGTAGTAGAACATGATGTTGACGTAGGTGATGCTAGACCGATAACGCAATATCCGTATCGAGTCAATCCACAGAAAAGGGAGATTATGAGGATGGAGGTTCAGTATATGTTGGAAAATAAATTGATAGAGGGAAGTAAAAGTGCGTGGAGTTCCCCGCCTTTGTTAGTACAAAAAGCAGGTGGCGAATTATTTAGATTTTACACCGAATTTAGGAAAGTGAACCAAGCAACTAAAAGCGACTCATACCCGGTACCCAGATTGAATGACTGTATCGACTGTGTGAGAAGTGCAAACTTTGTCAGTATGTTTGACTTGCTGAAAGGGTACTGACAGATAGGCTTGACGGAAAAAAGCTAAGGAGACTGCATTGGCAACCATGGACGGTCTATATCAATACAAGGTGATGCCATATGGAATGAAGAAAAGTGGTAGTACTTTCCAGAGGTTGATAAATGAAGTATTGACAGGTGTGAGTGGATATACAGTGTATATCGACGATATAGTCGTATATTCTGAAAATTGGGAAGACCATATGAAACAAATAGCAGGTGTATTCAAGAGATTAGATGATGCCAATCTGACCATAAATTTAGTTAAGAGTGACATTACCAAGGCACAAGTTTAATGTCTAGGATATATGGTAGGTCAAGGTATAGTGCAACCTGTTGATGCTAAGGTGAAGAGTATCAACGAATGTCCTGCACCTAGCAACCTCAAGGAGTTACTGAGATTTCTAGGTATGAGTGGATACTATGGAAGGTTTCGTAAAAAAAAAAAAATCCACTGTTGCTCTACCATTGATTAGGCCGTTATCTAAGGTTATAAAATTTGTATGTGATACACATTGCCAGGAAGCTTTTGTAACTATTAAGAGAATGTTAACGAGTGACCCTATAATTGTCACTCCTGATTTTGAGAGACCATTTAAATTGTATGTAGATGCAAGCGATGTTGGACTAGGAGGGGTTTTTGGTTCAGGAGAAAGAGGATATTGCCAATCCAATATGTTATTTTTCAAGAAAATTTCTCCCATACCAAAGAAACTATAGTGCAGTCCAGAAGGAAACTTTAGCTTTAATCCTTAGCCTAAGTCATTTTGATATATATGTATATATATATATATATATATATATATATATATATATATATATATATATATATATATATGGGAGGAACAGGATATCCTGTTTTTGTGTTTACTGATCATAACCCTCTAGTATTTTTGCGTAAGATGAAGAATGTTAATTAATGATTAACTCGGTGGAGGTTAATATTACAAGACTATGACTTAGTGATTCAATATATAAAAGGAAGGGAGAATGTATTAGCTGTTACTCTTGAGCATGAGTCAATCCGAGGAATGCCTTATGTCTTTAAGGGTAAGGGTGTTACCGTACCATAGTCACCCATTGTGGTGTATTGCGGTTTCTGTCGTGTTGTGTTTTCCGTTTTCTTCTTCACGCTTGCGCAGTTCATTCAAGAGAAAGCCAAAGTATTTCGAAAGTGAACATATCTGCGTATATATTATACATGTAAGATTATTACATTCTAATCAGTGTATGAAAATTCAAGGTATAGACTGTCACTAACAAAACCGCCAATCTAGCCCCAAACCTACCCATCACAACCAGAACAAACCATGCTCGGTCCATAACACATACTCTCACACTGAAAACGAGTGCCGAACCCAAAACTCAACACTACGACCACAACCCAACAACACCCAACAAGAACGCCCCATAACCTTCGACAAGAATCAAAACAGGTAGTTGGTGGAATCCATACAACCCTCTCACAAAAAAAAAAAAAAAAAAAAAAAAAAAAAAAAACATAACATCACCCATAGATAAACCAGAAGCCCTATGTTTCACGGGCACAATAGGAAATGTCCATTGTACATTCATAATAGATACAGGCACAAAGATAAACATACTTTCACAATCTATATGTGCACAAGTAGGTGACTCTTACTCCACCGACAAACCACACCTTATGGGAACTGTAAGTAGTACGCACCTAAACTTCACCTCAACTATACCCCCCCCCATAACCATTGATATTAGCCCATTCCAACCCACTACCTTCTACGTAGTAAAAAAAAAAAAAAAAAAAAAAAAATGGACCCTCGAATGCGATGGCATTTTAGGATTGGAATTCTTAGCCAATCACAAAATCACTATATATATATATATACAGACCCCGCTATGCTCATGTTAGGTGATATAGAAATCCCCCCTCACCTATCCCGACGCTTCCAGGCGCTCAGGTGAACACCCTCAGTATGCACCACAACCCTTCGCATCACCCTAACGTATTTTCACAACATCCTGCCTCCAACCAAGCTTGCTCAACTCAGTATCTGCTGACCTCAACAGAACACAGGATGCCTCTGCAAATTCCTGACTCAGCATCAGGCAATACCATCAACATTACGACACCTTTCCCCAACCACACCCGCATGCCAAGTCAGACAACACTACACCACCTACTCCCCCCTTTTCTCAATACACAAATTCTCAACGTAGGCAAACTTACAATTACCCCAGGGAAAAGTATGATTATCTCAACAATCATACCTGGTGCATTTCCAGGCCAAGATATAAATGTGTCTCCTGATACCTGTAGGGAAAAAAATCCATATGCCTGCTGTTTGGTATACAGCTAAAAGAGAATAAAAAAGCAATAATCTTAACAGAGAACATCTCACATACCCCAGTTAAGCTAAACAAGCACACAATTAGGAACAGCCAAATTATACATAGACCCAATTCAAGAAACACACACCACTCCAATCAACACCATCACCACCATACCAAACCCCACTCCAACCCCCCCCCCCCGAAGATATCACAATCAAAGATTTCCAACAAGCCAGAACCAATCTTAGGAACATCCTTCAATCCCATCGTGAGGCAATCGCCTTAAACGATGAACCATTAGGAAAGACTTCTTTGGTTAAACACCATATACACATACCCCCCCCCCCTATCTTTATACCAGCTTACAGAATTCCTCAAAGCAAAAAGTAATTGGCATCACAAAACGTAGACGAGACGCTGGAACAAGGTGTCATCAGACATTCTAAATCCCCTTGGGACTCCCCACTTTTCCTAGTTCCTAAAAAGGATGGATCGTTTAGACTAGTCATAGATTTCCGTAAGGTAAACACTTACACCACCCCAGACCATATGCCTATGCCTGTCATGGCAGATGTCCTCCAATCACTGGGCCAAGGAATCAAGGTTTTCTCAACCTTAGACCTCAAATCCGCCTTCTGGCAGATTGAGCTAGAAGAAGAGTCAAAAGAAGTCACAGCCTTCAGTACTGACAAAGGTTATTTCCAATTGAATCGAATGCCCATCGGACTAAAAAATGCCCCTGGTACATTACAAAGACTATGAATAGCCTTTTCAAATACAAACTAGGCAAATACTTTTTCGTCTATCTAGACGACCTAATATTTTTTTCCATACTGTAGAAGACCGCCTTGACACCCTTGGGTACGTCTTACAAATCATCAAAGAAGCTGGCCTCAAAATCCTAAAAAAAAAAAGGAAATCACCTTCTTTGGTCATGCAGTAAACAAAGATGGAATCCACACAAACCCAGACAAAATCAGAGCCATTGCTGAATTCCTCACCCCGAAGAACGAGAATCAACTCCGTTCTTTCGTTGGCCTGGCTGCCTATTATAGACATTTTATCAGAAATTTTGCTGACCTAGCTACTCCACTTATCAAATTTATACGTAAGAACATACCTTTAAAATCGAACTCTGAAGAACAAGAATGTTTTGAGAAAATAACGACAACACTATACAAGACACCCATACTCGCCTTCCCGAACTTTACAAATGAATTCTTCCTGTTTACGGATACGTCCACCATAGGGATAGGTGCAGTCCTACAACATATAGACTGAAACGGGAAACATAGGTCGATAGCGTACGCAAGCCGCGTACTGAACCCTGCAGAGCGTAACTACTCCACCACCCACTTGGAAGCTCTAGCAGTAGTCTGGGCTCTAAAACATTTCCGAGAACTCATTCTGGGTCACAAAATCACAGTCATGACAGACCACCAACCTTTAACAGAATTTTTCAAAGGAAAAACCTTACAAGGTAAGATAGCAAGATGGCATATAACCATTTTAGAATATAACCCAAGAATTACCTACATAAAAGGAAAGGCAAACGTCGTAGCAGACGCACTTAGCCGAAACCCCCTAATTGCAACAGTCCTAACCACCAATTGTATTTTTCCACAGGAACTCCGAGAAGAACAGAGAAAAGACCCAACTTGGTCACAGGTAATCCTCCACCTAGAAATGGGAACCACCCTACAAACCCACCCCCCTGTACCCCTCCGAGAATTACACCTAAAGGATGGAATTCTTAAAAGAGGCACCACTACCCCAACCCAAACAGTAATCCCAAACTCATTAATTCCAAGAATCCTCCTAATGGTACACAATAGCCCCATTGCAGGCCACCCAGGCAAAGAAAAATGTCTTGCGAACACCAGACGGGAGTACTGCTGGCCCAAGATGGCCACCGACATCAACCGTCACATCGAAGACTACATCACATGTAACCAGTTTTGTGGACCAGACCCGAAACCACTCCAAATTGGAGAAGTACCCATTCCTTCAAAACCATGGGATACTATGGGCATTGATCTTTTAAAACTACCCCCCCCCCAAGCCGCTAAGGTTCCCAATACATCCCTACCGCAGTAGATTACTTCTCAAAGTATACGATACTAGTCCCCCTACCTGACAAATCAACGGAAACAGTAGCCCAAGCCTTAGTCGACCATGTGTTTTGTAAGTATAACATTCCTCGACAAATCCTTTCTGATAACGGATCTGAGTTCAAGAACAAAGTGTTCCAAAACATAGCCAATTTATACCACATCAACAGACTATACGCCACAGTGTACCACCCACAAGGAAATGGACTAGCTGATAGAACAAACATAAAAAATCCTCGAAGTCGTCCGCCCCCTACAAGAATGCCTTTGCGACACATGGGAAGATTGGCTCCCACAAGTACAAGCCAGCATAAATGGCTCTATAAACTCAGCAACGAAGAACTACCCCCACTTCTTACTCTTCGGCTAACCTCTCCGTATGCTTTATGACATATTGAGAAAAAAAACTCCCCCCTCTCTACATCACAA
>NC_134811.1:43628513-43636013 GCF_046742065.1 Oratosquilla oratoria
TTACAGCATCTTACTTAGGTGTTTATCTAAATGATTCTTAAAGCTTCGAACTGAACTACATTGCACTAACCCTGAGTTGTGAGTCTGACCCCTCCGAGTGACAACACTCGTGAGACCTGAGTTGTGAGTCTGACCCCTCCGAGTGACAACACTCGTGAGACCTGAGTTGTGAGTCTGACCCCTCCGAGTGACAACACTCGTGAGACCTGAGTTGTGAGTCTGACCCCTCCGAGTGACAACACTCGTGAGAACTGAGTTGTGAGTCTGACCCCTCCGAGTGACAACACTCGTGAGACCTGAGTTGTGAGTCTGACCCCTCCGAGTGACAACAATCGTGAGACCTGAGTTGTGAGTCTGACCCCTCCGAGTGACAACACTCGTGAGACCTGAGTTGTGAGTCTGACCCCTCCGAGTGACAACACTCGTGAGACCTGAGTTGTGAGTCTGACCCCTCCGAGTGACAACACTCGTGAGACCTGAGTTGTGAGTCTGACCCCTCCGAGTGACAACACTCGTGAGACCTGAGTTGTGAGTCTGACCCCTCCGAGTGACAACACTCGTGAGACCTGAGTTGTGAGTCTGACCCCTCCGAGTGACAACACTCGTGAGACCTGAGTAGCGAGTCTGACCCCTCCGAGTGACAACACTCGTGAGCAGGATTTCAAACCTACCATCAGAGTAGAGACTTTCTCTTTGCACCTGCCGTCATTTGGCAGCGATCAGGTACATATTAGTTTTCTTGCATGGCATTATTTCCCCTAGTGTCTGAAATATTTCATGATAATAATGTTTGTTGTATGTACATATTCCTTAGGGGTATGATCCACTCGTACCCCCCCCCCTCTTCTGTGCATAGTTTCTGCCGCTGCTAATTTTTACAGCTCTGCAAAGCATAAGACTGTAGCAGGTCGCTAAATGCCTTGTGGCATGGTGTGGTTGGAGCTCCGCAGCCCGTCGACAGGGGGAACCAGCACTTGCACGCACACGCACCAGGTTGACGGGAGAACATTGGATTAGCCAAAGCCATGTGCCCTCTCGGCCTACAACATACAAGTGAGTTACGTCGACAGGGTGAACCAGCTCTTGCACGCACACGCACCAGGTTGACGGGAAGACAATGGATTAGACACAGCCATGTGATCTCTCCGTGTACGACATCCACGTAAGTTGGAACTTGTCATGTCCATATTTTTTTCTTTCCCTTCTCAGTTGTGCACACATTCCCCATTTGTGAAAATATCAATATAATTCCTTCGCAACCTGCCTCGGTTGCATGACAGCAACCCCCCCCCCCCTCTGGGACAATATTCTGCTGTTGTTGCCTTTTACAGATTTTCCCGTTTCTGCCGGACGAGGGACGTAGAAACACCTCTCTGATGACAAGACACCAGCCCCTTCTCATGACATTTTGTTTCGTTGGTGTTTTGCCGCGGAGGGTTTTTTCATCGTAGTGATTGACGTCACTAGGGGGCCCATCGTGGGCTACCTCTTGACGTCGTACACATAGGTTTTTCCCTCACGCTGAAGTGTTGTGTTTTCGGTAGTCACTGACTTTTGTTGGCAGGGGGAGGGATGTGGCAAGTTGGGTTTTAGCGCGTATCGTAAACAAAGGCCTAGAGTGGATTTGGCTTGGCTTGGCCATGCCCAGCCACCACGTTTCCCAGAGACACACCCTTTGTCCCGGGTTAACTCCGCCCCATACTAGGTCACGTGCTATAGGTCTAAGGGCTGATTGGACAGCGCATAGCAGGACGGCGACTAGGACCCGACGCGACCCCGCTCAAGCGAGAGTGCATTCCAGGTCTAGGAGCCGACGAAGACAGTCACGACATAAGCATCACCAAGAGTAAGGTCACTACGCAGTGTGAGTACAGCTTGCCCTATCTTGCCACATTTCAGTGCCTCCCGTAGTCAAACTCCGAAGCAAATAGTAGCACACAATAAAAGGAGAGCCAACAATTCCAACGGAGTTTTAGTCAGCCTATACAACTGCTTGACCATATTACCATATTATATCTTCCAATTTTATTCCTTCGTCTCTCCCATTCATACTACCTCTGATTATTTTTTCCATTGCCAGATTAAATAACAGTGGTGGGAGTATGCATCATTGTTTTAAGCCATCTCCTATCTGAAAAGTTGATGTAGTTTTACTCCCACATCTCACTACGCTATTTGTGTTTTCATAGCATGCTCTTATTAATCTGATGTACTTGTGTGGTATTCCTAATTCTTCCATTATTTTCCATAGAGATGTTCTGTTCACTCTATCATAAGCCTGTTTGAAATCGATGAACAGTTGTAGTTGCTCCCTATCATATTCCCAATACTTTTCTTTTAGTTGTCTTATAGAAAAAATTGATCTGTTGTTGACCTCCCTCTTCTAAAGCCGCATTGGTACTCTCCTACTATATGCTCTATGTATTCTTCCATTCTGTTATAAAATATCTTTGTGAAAACTTTATATATAGTTGATAGTAGGCTTATTCCTCTACTGTATAGTTTGTGCACTCTAACTTATCATATGTTTTGTGTATTGGTATGATTGTTCCCTCTCTACAGCTATCTGGTGTGCTATCTTTTGCCCAAATCATTTTTAATAGTCGGTGTAGTCTTTTCGTTAAAAAATCTCGCCCTCCTTTCCGTATTTCTGATAGTATTCCGTCTTTGCCGGGGCTTTTGCTGTTTTTTAAATGTTTAACTGCTCGTTTAACTTCCTCCAAAGATATTTCGGGCATCTTTTCTTCTGGTCCTTGGATATTTCGATTATTATTGTTGTTTGGATTGTTTTCCGTTGGCGGATTTAATAATTCTTCAAAGTGTTCCTTCCATATTTCCATCAATTCTGCCTCTCCTGCTATTATTTCTCCATTCTTATTCTTTATCATTCTCTCTCTAGCTTGGTACCCAGTTCTTATTCTTTTGACTCCCTGATGAAATTGTCATATCTCCATTCCTATTTCTATCAATATTTTCTACTGCTTTATGAAAAGCTTGTCTCTTTTTTCTTCTTAAAATTCTTTTTGCCTTTATTTTCTTTAGCCTGTAATTTTCTCTCTGTATCTCGTTATTTTGTTGTCCTATTACCCGTTGCCTACTCTATTTCTTTCTTCTAGTGCTGTCTTACACTCATTATCAAACCAATGATAATTGAATAATATCCAAAATATACAACAACGTTTTGCTTCGATTGCAATCCATTAGAAAACATCGCTTCAGATGTTGAAGCCGAAAGGCAAGTCGTCCTTCTCTCTTCTCCTTCCTCGCTCTTCGTCCTCCCTCCACTTTTTTCTTATTTCAGGAACCAATATAGCTTCTTTTTGCTTCAGCACGCTTTCTGAAGCCGCTTGGGAGATATATGAAGATGCATACAAGTTGGTCTAGCCCAGATTTCCTTAGAAAGTCGGGCCTCCGAGATTTCGCATCATTCCCGGGTGATAGTAAATTTAATCGGATTGATTCTTGTATTATAACTCGCGTGTGGGTGTAAGGTCCGTGAGAGGTAATAAGCTATAAATTTCAATACAATTCTTTCTTGCTAAAGAACGTTTCCATCGCCAGTTCTTAGCCCTGTTCTCTTTATTTTCTTCTCAAATTTCCTTTTTTATGTTTTATTGTATAGGATGTTCTTCAGCTGAACAAAAGCCCTATTGAGTCTCCTGAGAAGTATGGTAGGGGCTACTAGGCTGGATAGAGTAAGAAACGAGGTGAAGAGGAGAGCGGGGATGGAGAGGGAGTTGGGAGACGGGTTTGATGAAAGAGTATTGGGATGGCTTGGGCACATGGAAAGAACGAGTGAAGAAAAATTAGTAAAAGAGGGGTAGAAGGTAGATGTGGAAGGAGTGAACATGAGGGGGCGACCAAGAATGAAATGAATGGATAGGGTAGAAGGGGCATTGGGAAAGAGGTGAATGTCTGTTGAGGAATAAAGGGAGAAGGCAGAAGATAGGGGTGGGTGGTGAATGGTTGTGTATGAATGATACTGTGATGCATGGAAGGGAGTTGGTGGGGGATGGGGGAAGAGGGAATATGTGTGAATGATATTTTGACGTCTTCTCTTTTTCTGCATGAGGGGAAGGAAAGGGGAGGAGGTCACCTATTAAATGATGCGGCCTTGCTGTGGATGTACTGCGTCTTGCTACATTTTTTCTGTCCCAAAGCAATGGGCAAGGCACAGGGATGCCCCGTCATCCAGGAGGAGCCAAGATAAGAGGAAGGGAGGGGGTTGAATATGATTAGAGTATGTGGGGATGGAATGGGTAGGAGTGAATTTGATATTTTTGTTTTCGGCTACCTCCCTTATAAAGGGGAACAAGCCATTGGTATATGTATGTACTGTATGTATGGGTTTCCTGAGATAAATATAGTAACCTACTTTTCTTGGCTAAAGATATTAGTGTAATGAGACGCACTTAATTTGCCTTTGTACTGAATGACATTGTATTTCATTAGTATTTTGGTTTTGTACTAGTTTTAGATAAATAAAAAATTGCATAAAAATTATAAAAATTACTTGGGGTTCTCTAAGCATTAGCATAATTTTCTATATACACCCCATGATCAAGTAGCCTTTACGTGTAGGTTTTATTCTACCACACAGGTGACATAGAACAACTCATATAAATATGCCGCACATTAATTACCCCAGGCAACAACACAATATCACTACTTTAAATGATCTATAGTCCCGACTGGAAGCTGTTGCCGGTTTCCTGGAGGTCGCTGGTCTTCTATATGTGAGTCTAGGAGAAACGCAGTGGCTGATTTTATTGACCTCTTATTTTAATGTTGACACTTAAAGCATTTGTTTTGATAACTTATCATAATGAGGTATAGTGAGTTAAGATGACAAAATACGTCAACGGCAATGGAGAACCCTTTGGACCATAACAAGGTCATAAAAAAAAAAAAATTATTTACCCCCACCTAATATATATACATATATATATAAATATATATATATACATATATATGAATATATATATATATACATATATATGAATATATATATATATACATATATATATATATATATATATATAAATATATATATATATAAGACTCTGAAGGATCCTATGATAGTCGCAAGAATTTCATGCACAGACAGTCTAAGATTATACGGTCCAATAGAGGTTAGGTCTTTATGGATATACATCATAGTAACATGTTTCGTTGATTTGTATAATCAGTCTGTATATATATATATATATATATATATATATATATATACATATATATATATGTATATACATATATATATATGTATATATATGTTCATATATATATGTACATGTGTGTATATATATATATATATATATATATATATATATTATATTAAAACGAGTCATGCACTCAAGCAGATAAGAAATAAATTGAGGTTAGCGTATCAGGATTGACTAAAGCTTCAATAAGCTTTATGCTCTCTAAAACAAAATCATGCACACATACAAGCATACATACCAATATGCACCTCTAATTAAATAAGTAAATAAGTAAATAATAAAAAAAAAAAATTGATTCATGTAAAATCTTACAACAGTATCCAGGATTGCTGACCCTCTTTCTTCTTATTCGATTTTTATTCAATGAAGACTTTTGCAACATGAAACATTTTCTTCAGCTCAAGATTCATCCCCCCCCCAAAAAAAAAATCGTCTTCAGGAGCATCACCGACTCAAAATTACCCAGTTTTAATTAAATAACCCCTTCCTCCCCGCTCTCTCTCTTACCCTGCCTAGGTGTAGGTAGTTTGTCTGGGCCAGTGTGCTCACTATAAAATAAAAACTTAGACTTTTGTTGGAGCTTCAGCCTCCCTAGTGCCCTCTCATGAAGATGGAAGTGCCAAAGTTCAAGTGTAATGCATCTGATAATTTGACAGCCAGGTCCTCGAGGGAAATAGCCAAGAGTCTCTCTTTCTCAAGTATACAAAGTAATAACATGAATTATGGCTATGGTCTAGCTTGTGCTCTTCAAGAACTTTTTCTATATACCATATGTCCACTGGGGTTAGATTACTGTCAAGGGAAGTAGAGTGAAGGAGGGGGGGGGGTAGTTGACATGAGAAGGGAAAATTAATAGAAGTTTAAGTTTATACACACGCACGTATAAATACTACATACATACATTCATTTCATACATACAAACATACATACATACATACATACATACATACATACATACATACATACATACATACATACATACATACATACCTGCATACCTACATACATACATACATACATACATACATACATACATACATACATACATACATACATATATACATACATATATACATACATACTTACATACATACATACATACATACATACATACATACATACATACATACATACATACATGCATGCATACATGCCTACATACACATACATATACATACATACATGCATACATACATACATACATACATACATACATACATACATACATACATACATACATACATACATACAGTTGAGTAGTAGGCATTAGTTGAGGAGTAGGTGTCAGTTGAGCAGTAGGCGTACAGTTGAGCAGCAGGCGTTAGTTGAACAGTATGTGTCAGTTGAGCTGTAGGAGTCACAGTTGGTAATAGGCGTCAGTTGAGCAGTAGGCGTCACAGTTGAATAGTAGGCGTCACTTGAGCAGTAGGTGTCACTCACGTCAGGTCAAACTGAGGTAGCTGCTTCAAACAGTGAGATGGTGAGTGGTTGTGTCTCAGTGATCAGCGCCGAATAGGTACAAGCTCTACGTAGTAGAATTGTAACCTTAGAGAAGACTGTTGGGGGCCTAAAAGAGGAGAATCGAGTTCTTCTTTTGAAGGCCCAAATCATGGATAACAATACATACTTGGAACCTTGGTGGAAAACGGTGACAAGCAAAACTCGGAGAGATGGTAAAAAAAAAAAAAAAAAAAAAAAAAACTCACCAGGCCCGCTTGAATGCATAAACTCTTTTCAAGCTCTCGTGGGTCTATAAGAAGAAACGAAGAAGATGCAAGAGAAGAAGGGTAGGATAGTCACTAGATCCCAGGTGTGCTTCCCCGGAGTGGGGGTAGGTGATGTTAGAGACAGGATAGAAGAGTGTATAGTCGGGGAAGGTGTGAATACTATAGTTTGCTTGAGTGCTGGTGGGAATGACGTGGGTAAGTTAGGGAGTGAGGAATAAGGGAGGGTTCCTGTTGTATGTGGAATCCTGCCGAGGCGTAGAGTTGAAGTCATGTGTCATTCCAGGGCTATTGTAATCAATTGTAGGCTGGTAAAACATTATAAGGCTAATGAATGAGTATTTGTCGACAACTTGGATCGTTTTTATGGTAAAAATTATCTATATACAAGGGAAGAGGTGCACTTGTCACCCAAAGTATTTCGTCAGAGGGGAAGTATTCTAATATATTTTAGGCAATAGAAACAGCTCAGATAGGGACTGTGAAAAGAACCACATAATCAAGTGAAGGGGGGATAAACTAAAAGTTTACTACACAAACAACAGAAGCGTAAT
>NC_134811.1:43641013-43643513 GCF_046742065.1 Oratosquilla oratoria
TGTAGTAATGTAGCAACTTCAGTCTTTGTAATCAGCAGCTAGGATGGTGCCTATACTTGCTGTGGTCAGAGAAGATTAAGACGTGTTAATATAAGCTAAGTATCTGTTGGAATATCTAAAAGTTCATCATTACGAGGTTTTATCATCATCTAAATGAAGTATCCTTACGTCATTAAAAAAATATTGTGGAATCATACTCTTACCGAAGAGGATAAACAAAGAACTATGCAAAGGAATGAAGTCAAAGGCTTCATATTTCATAGATTTTTCTTTCTTTCAACAGTTTGTTTGTCTGGGATAACTGGATAAGCTCCCTGACCTAGTTGGAGTTTTTCATTACGGAACGAAGCCAGCGAGACTCACAATCGTCATTCCACTTTACTTTCCTAGCGAGAGATGTGCTCCTCCTCCATTCACTTTGCATCTTCTTGCCCATCAGGAATTCCTTTTGAAGGCTCCGAGCTCATCCAGAAGTGAACTTCGAGACCAAAATAATCATACACGTTTTGGTTTTGGGTCGAGGTTGTACTCTATTAATCTCTCTCTCTCTCTCTCTCTCTCTCTCTCTCTCTCTCTCTCTCTCTCTCTCTCTCTCTCTCTCTCTCTCTCTCTCTCTCTCTCTCTCTCTCTCTCTCTCTCTCTCTCTCTCTCTCTCTCTCTCTCTCTCTCTCTCTCTCTCTCTCTCTCTCTCTCTCTCTCTCTCTCTCTCTCTCTCTCTCTCTCTCTCTCTCTCTCTCTCTCTCTCTCTCTCTCTCTCTCTCTCTCTCTCTCTCTCTCTCTGCTTCTGTCTCTGTCTGTTTCTGTCTGTCTGTTTCTGTCTGTCTGTTTCTGTCTGTCTGTCTGTCTGTCTGTCTGTCTGTCTGTCTGTCTGTCTGTCTGTCTGTCTGTCTGTCTGTCTGTCTGTCTGTCTGTCTGTCTGTCTGTCTGTCTGTCTGTCTGTCTGTCTGTCCGTCCGTCCGTCCGTCTGTCTCTCTCTCTCTTTCTCTATTCATCAATCTATCAATCTATCAATCTATCAATCTATCTATCTATCTATCTATCTATCTATCTATCTATCTATCTATCTATCTATCTATCTATCTATCTATCTATCTATCTATCTATCTATCTATCTATCTATCTATCCATCCATCCATCCATCCATCCTTCTATCTATCTATCTATCTATCTATCTATCTATCTATCTATCTATCTATCTATCTATCTATCTATCTATCTATCTATCTATCTATCTATCTATCTATCTATCTATCTATCTATCTATCTATCTATCTATCTATCTATCTCTCTATCAATCTATGTATCTATCTATCTATCTATGTGTATCTCTTCCCTCTTGTAACTCCACTTATGTTCCCACGTTCATAAGAAATTATGTGAAGGCAATGGTATAAAGATTAGTGTATCTCTTAACTTGCATGTCAAGATGTAGTGATTACATGATCAATTATATGTTATGTGTACATAACAAAAATACATAGTAGTAATACATTAACTTTATCAGAGGCTCTTTTCATCAGTCAGAAAATTTGGCTGGCGTTTGATGAAAATGAAAATAATGAGAAGTACATTATTCCAACAAAAGGGCTAAATAAGACGGTCATACCTTTTGGCACTGAGTCTTTCCTTCAGTTAAACAAATTCGACCAGCATGAAAAAAAAAAAATCCTGAAATATGCCATAGTAATGTCCTTATTCTCCATATGACTAAAGTGATACTCGTGATACTCGTAAAGCTTGTAATAGAGGGAACTATAGTTCGTTTGGCCAGAAATTTTTACTATTATTGTTATCATCTTTATTTATTTATGTTTTATCATTATTACTTATTCATTTATTCGATTATATATTTCTTTATCTATACATTTACTAAATAGTTAATTGATTAATCAATAGATTGATGTTATTTTTATATAATTGATTATTTAGTTATTTATTCATTTATACATTTATCTATATATCTATAAACTAACTATTTATTTTTCTATTATTTATTTACTCATTTATTCGTTTAGTCGTTCATCTATTTGTTTACTTAGATATTCATTTATATTTTTCTTTTTTTTTTTGTAAAGTCTCCTGCTGACAGATTCAAAATTTCTTGAAGAAAAAGAAATGGGCTAGCAAGGTTAAGCAATTCATTTTGTATAGTGCGTACACATTTGCTTACTTATTTACAAAAAGAATGTCTGCTGCAACTTGTGAACAAACAAGGAAGCAAACAAATATGAAACCTAAGCAAAGCGTTGTTGAGAAAAGAAAAGAAAAAGAAAATAGCTGTGTTTAACTTACCCTGAGTTAATGTATTCTTTTGTATTTTATTGCTTTACGGTAGCGCTCCTAATTCCTCATCCGATAATAAAATTTACGCACTCTTGTCTAGTTAGATATACCATGTTAATTAATTTGGTCACTTGTTCTGATATATTTTATGGATCACTGTTCCATCTTAAATAATAATGGAACTTGAGAAGTCATGGTGTCAGTGAGTGTGTGTGTA
>NC_134811.1:43646013-43653513 GCF_046742065.1 Oratosquilla oratoria
ACACGATCACGTACTTTTACTGATTAAATTGTTTAAGAACAGGTGATGCTATGCAGATAAGGAAGAGGATTCTGGCCTGAAGGGTTTCGATCGAAAGGGATCTTCTGCAGGAGTCTGTTAAAGTGAATTTAGAAAACTGTTTGTTATTGGGAAAAACTATCTAGGAAGTTTGTTACTGTGTTGATAAGTTTGACGGCCGTTCTTGAGCGGAGGCTTGTCTCCTCTGCAACACTGCCCTTCTCATTGTGTTGTTTTTGCTGTCTTTGTTGGTGGTGGTGCTGTTAGCATTGTTATTGCTCTTATTATTGCTATTGATATTTTTGTTGCTACCGTTAGAGTTCTTGTCCTGTCGTCGTTGTTTTAGCTCTTATTGTGTTTTCATATTATTGATCTTACTTTTCCCGTGTTTTGCTGTTGCTGTCCTTGTTGTTCTTGTTGTTGCTTTTCCTGCTGTTCTATTCATGTTGATGATATTGCTGTTACTGCGATTGCTGATGCTGTTGTTATTGGTGTGCGCGCAACACACACACACACACACACACACACACACGCACGCACGCACGCACACACACGCACGCACACACACACACACACACACACACACACACACACACACACACACACACACACACACACACACACACACACACACACACACACACACACACACCCGCGCGCGCACGCACTCTCTCTCACACACACACACACACACGCAAACACACAAACACACACACACACAAACACACACACACACACACACACACACACACACACACACACACACACACACACACACACACACACACACACACACACACACACACACACTCTCTCTCTCTCTCTCTCTTCTCTCTCTCTCTCTCTCTCTCTCTCTCTCTCTCTCACACACACACACACACACACACACACACACACACACACACACACACACACACACACACACACACACACACACACACACACACACACACACACACACCTCTCATGGCGCTATGGTTAGAGCTCTGGCCTGCCACTACGGAGGTCCGGGTTCGATCCTCGCCCGGGGCTGAAATAATATCAGTATCGCAGCGCTGAGGGGTGTTACTCCAACTCTCGTGGGCGGGGAGTTGGGGGTGTGTGTGTGTGCAAGTCATAGCATTACCCATAGATCGGACCTACGAGCTCTGAGCTCTCTTCCAGGAGGGAAATAGCTGTCGATCACGAGTCCAACACGTGATCCAAAGACCAAGTGAATACACGAGTCCAACACGTGATCCAAAGACCAAGTGAATACACACACACACATACACGGTGGCGCGGTTGGTAGAGCGCTGGAATACCAGCATGGTGGTGCTCGTAGTACTTGGTTTGAATCCTGCCCAGGGCCGAAATTATTTTGGTATCGCTGCGCTTCGGGTCGTTACTCTGACTCTCGTGGGCGGGGAGATGGGTGTGCGTGTGTGTGTAGTCATAGAATTACCCATAGATCGGTCATACGAGCTCTGAGCTCTCTTCCGGGAGGGAAATAGCTATCGATCACGAGTCCTACACGTGATCCAAAGACCAAGGTGAATACACACACACACGCACGCACACACACACACACACACACACACACACACACACACACACACACACACACACACACACACACACACACACACACACACACACACACACACACACACACACACACACACACACACACACATGCATGCATGCCTGCATGCCCGCGTACACACTCTTCCGCATATAACCATGCACGCACATAAAAAAAAAGCAAACAAACAAACAAACAAACAAACAAACAAACAAACAAACAAACAAACAAACACATACTTGTGCGAATTTTTTGAAGCACATTTGTATTTTTATGTATGTGTATCTTTTCATATACATACACACACTCTGTGTGTGTGTAACTGTACGTATTTATGTGTGCATATAGACTTGCATACATGTGATATCTATGTATGCATATCTGTATGTATGTTTGTATCTACATATGATCTTGTACACAGTTATTCTAAACTCCGAGTACACAGATAATCACAAACAGAACCTTGAGGCGACATGAAAGAATACTATCTTACATAAAACAAGACCCCTTGTCTTGGCTAGATGAAGCCATCTCAGCTGATTACAGGCTGATTACAACCCTGGCATGGATCCAGCTGTCGTGATTCAACGATCTCATCATCACAGCCCATTACCAGCTGCCTCGATACTCGTGACAAGGTGTAGGAGCGACGTGATTGGTGAGGAATAACATAGAGGATTGGAACCCCAATCACGTGGAAGCCTTTGAGGTATCACAGAACGTAAAGGAATCGATATCTTTGTCTTACCACCAGAGGGACGGAATCCTTTGTAAAGGTTCGGCATGCAAAGGGATTAGAAACCTTTGTAAATGTGTAATGACAGAAAACCACTATAAAGCATTTGTGATACTTCATAACTCAAGGCAATTGAGAACTATTTGCTTAATGTAGACAATAATCAAATAACGTTGTATCATAAAGATCTATTAATGACGAGTACTTACATCACTGACTATAGCCAAATCAATAATAATGAATCTTATCTAACTCTCGCACGTAGGCGCGAGTCCATAGACGCCTTCTCTTTCGTATATATATATATATATATATATATATATATATATATATATATATATATATATATATATGTATATTCAATTAAACATATAAAATAAACAATTCGGTATGACCTATCATTATCTATGTAAGGTTCATTTCTTGTAATTTGTCTAAATAGCTTGTGTCTCCACCAAGCTTCTTAGTTACAAAATTTCACACTTTAACATAGATAATCATGTAGATTTAGTTGATAAGCTTAGTAGTTTAAGCATTTATTATAACTTTAAACTCGTGAGATTTGCTATCTCTTTGTTATTCACTAAAATTCATATTAAAGATCTCGTTGTTTTTCTCACTGAGTATTTGTACGAAACGTCACTACCATCGTTAGCTTTTGTTATGATTGAATTGGTTAAATTATGTATAAAAGATTGCAACTTTGAGATTCAATGGTGAATACTATACTCGGATATTTGGGTGAGCAATGGGCAATCCTCTTTCTATTGTTCTATGTAATTTTTGTATGGATTTTTTTTAAACAAGTCATTGCGTGATATTTTGCCATCTAATGCTATTTCGTATAGGTATGTTGATGATGTTCTTTGCCTTTGGCCATGTACGGAGAACTTTGCTATATTTCTATAATCTGAAATAACTTGGTGCTTTCATTGAATTCACTGTAGAGTTATAAAATAAGGGTAAATAGCCCTTTTTGGATTACTTTATTCATAGAGAAAGTAATAAGTTAAAATATAGTATTTGTAGAAAACCTACAAATGTTTTTTTATCTATCTATCTATCTATCTATCTATCTATCTATCTATCTATCTATCTATCTATCTATCTATCTATATATATATATATATATATATATATATATATATGACGTAAGCGGAGTAGGAAACACAGGAGTCTTAGTCTTACGTCAACCTGTCAGAATGTCTCAACGTATATATATATATATGTATATATATGTATAAATATATATATATATATACATATATATATATATATATATATATATATATATATATATATATATACCAAGGCTTTTCCCCCCCTTACAAGGAAGATAACCAAGTCAAAAGGCCCGCTACCCTGGGTAAGAAGCATTGCAGCAGGACACACCACATTCACAGCAAGGCCGCTTCACATAATCGGCGATCCTCCCGTAGCCCGACGGAATTTCTCTCCGTCTCCTCTTTTTCTACATGAGGAGACGGGGTGAAATTCCGTCGGACTACGTCAAAATATCATTCATATATAACCACTCCCTACCCCTCTCCCTTCCCTTCCTACCATCACAGCACCATGTATATACAGCCACTCTCCACTTATCCCTATTTCCTACTAATTTTTCTTCACTCATTCTTTCCATGTGTTCAAACCACTCCAATACTCTATCATCAGTAGTACCTGCCATCTCCTTTTCTACCCCAGCTCTTCTCACCTCAATTTTTTCTCACTCTATCCAACCTTGCAAGACCTACCATGCTATTTAGACATTTCATCTCAAACACATTTCAACTTTTCCTTTCTGCCTTAAATTTCCTGTTTCTGTCCCATACTGTGCTGTCGGCACAATAGCCCGTTAATATAATCTCCTCTTTGCATTCATTCCCTAGTGTCCATTTCTTAGGACACTTATTAATCCCCCAAAGCATTTACTTTTTCTTCTCATTATACAATTTCCACCGGCACTCCTCCCTTTCCTGCCACATGCGACCCCAAATACCTACAGCTATCCATTTCCTCTAACCTTTATTCTTTAAGGTTTACTTCCAAATCGTTGCCATCTTCTCTCCTTGTACATCTCACCACCTTACTTTTACCCACATTTACCTTCAACTTTCTTCTATAGCATACCCTCCCAAATTCTGTCACTTACTCTTTCAATCCTTCCTCTGACCCTGCCACAAGCACATTGTCGTCACCAAACAACAACTGGCTCCCCTCCCACTTTTTTTTTCATTTTCTTTAACCATCTCAAGAATCCTGCCCATTGCCCTCGCATTTACCCCTCAAACCACCCCATCCATGTACACATGGGTAGGCAGAAAGGCACTGTTGGAGGTTCTGTAGATATATGGACATAGAGAAAAGTTGTTGAGGGCAGTCAAGATTTTTTACGACAGTTGTAGAGCCTGTGTTAGAATTGGAAATGGAGAGAACGAGGGGTTTGAGATAAAGGTGGGACTACGACAGGGTTGTGTCATGTCGAAATGGTTGTTCACTGTGTATATGGATGTGCGTTTTTCATACATTTATCATCATTCGGCCCATCACCTGCCTCCCATTTATTTCTTGATGAGAAATTTTAGTATATTGTTAATGTCAGAATGAACTTGAAATAGCCTAGAATGTTTTTAAATAGGTCATACTTCATCTAATATATATACATATATATATATATATATGCAAAGTAGACCACTTAGAAAAAGAAACTAACGAAGCAGAGGGCTTTCGTATATTACATCTTCAGTGCAAAAAGTAAATAGTTAATAGAAATACATAGATTATATATACATGAAAAAGGAACAAGGACATTTTACATAAGGGTAGAGGACATTTACCCACTGGAAGGTGGTCAGTCAGGTCGCAAGGGTCAATGAGTCCATCGATGAGGGTGGGGCGACATTAGGTCAAAGTCGCAGGGTTACATTTTACCTGTTATTATTTTGCTTATTTCTTGAGAGATAGAATTGTCAAGTTTATATAAACACTTGTGTAGGTTGGTATTTTGATCACTGGTGGTATGAATCAAACTACACTCTATTAAGTTTCTTACTATTATGTTGTTAGTATAATAGGTTGCATGGACATTACCCTAATCAATTGGATGATTATTCAATTCAATATGCTTGAAGATTCCACTGGAATTATTATTATCCCGAATATTTTTCTTATGTTGTTCAATATTAATGTTTAAGGGTTTGGCAGTTTGATCTATGTAAAATTAATTACACATTTTGGAAGGAATTTTATAGATGCATCCTTTTTTAACATCATTACTATTATTAATGAGCATGTGTTTTACTGTACTATCATTTTTAAAAATTACCTTTACGTTAAATCTTTTTAATAATTCTGTAACATCAAATTTTCTTGAAATGGCAAAATTAAAACATTATGATAAATAAAAAGTTATTTTGGTTAAGGAGTTAAAAATTATTTCCTTGCAAAATTGTAACCAATATTAAGGAACTGTTTAGGGCATTTTAATTCTAGCCCAATGTTAAAAACATATCTGATTTCGTCATCAATAAATTGAGGACTACAAATACGGAAAGCTCTTAGAAACATTTAAGAGAAAACTGAACGTTTAATACTATTTGGATGAGAATAATAATAATGGATTTATGAGCTTACATTGGTTGGTTTACGATATACTTTAAATTTAAGGCTATTGTCATGACGTAGGATAGTGCAATCTAAGAAAGGGAAGGTACAATGTTTTCTCAATTTCTAAAGTCAGTTTAATAGAATCAAAGAGGGTATTTAATTTAGTTAAAAATCATGGACATTTTTATCTCCTGGCAAAAGACATAAAATTTATTCAATATACCTAAGCCAAGGGATGTTAGGGGGTAAGATTTTGTGTAATATTTTATTTTCAAAAAATTCCATGTATAAATTACTTAAAACTGGAGATAAAGTGTTTCCATAATCATGCCGAATTTTTGGGAATAGAATTTACCATTGAATTGAAACTTATAATCTTTAACACATACCTTGTATACAATTAATGGGGTGACTATTGTTTATCCCGTACTCGGCGATCACGAGTCCTGAAGGGGTAATTTCACGTGTTGACGAGGCAGGAGGAACGATATCTGTTTTTTCTTTGTAGTGTGTTTGTGCGTATGGTTGTTGAAGAGGCTTCTTTACTCCCTCCACGCGAACGAAAACATGTGAGCAGTCTTCGTTGTATCTGTAAGATTAGTAGCATAATCTTGAACGCTGCAGCAGGACAGTTATCTGCACCTCGAACAAAACGAATATCTGTGGTGAATTGGGAGATGAAATCTATGTGTCGGAGTTGTCTAGGGGAGTATGTTGTCTTGTTATGAATGAATGTTGTTGTGATTGGTTTGTGGTCGGTGTATATGTGGAATTGTCGTCCTTCGACGAAATACCTGAACCTGTTGACAGCCTTGTAGATGGCTAGGAGTTCCTTGTCGAAGGCGCTGTATTTCTTCTCGGCATTGTTGAGCTTCTTTGAGAAGAAGGCGATGGGTTTCCAGGCATCGTTGATGTATTGCTGCAGAACTGCGCCGACACCTGTGTCTGAAGCATCTGTCGAGATGGAAGTGATGGCATCAGGAATAGGGAAACTAAGGGCGGTAGCATTCCCGAGTGCTTCTTTGGCTGCCATGAAAGCTGCATCAGTTTCGACGTCCCAGTTGAGGACGATGGAACGTCCCCTCTTGCACGGCTTGATCATGGAGTAGAGCGGTTGGAGCAGTTGAGCGCAGCCTGGAATGAAACGATTATAGAAATTTAACATACCAAGGAATTGCTTGAGTTGGCGCTGTGTTGTAGGTTTCGGGAAATTGTTGGCCTGGCGTTGGATGACATCGATGTAAGGGGGTCGTGGAGCTTGCGATTTTTAATATCGATCAGGAGATCGAAGTGGGTCAAATCAGCTCCGGTATCGATGAGGTATGTGGTGTTGGAGAGTGGATCAAATACGAAGAAGAGTTTCGATGTATGTTGGCGAACGCTGTGCGCCGCGGAAGTCCGGGACAGGCGTCGGTCACTCCAGGGTTACCAAATGTAGTGGTTACTACAATTGTCCTTCTTGGAGGAAGCTAGGATATTTAAAGTCAATCCCATGACTGATCTGTTTATTGGAAATGACGATGATGGTATTTACAATATTTGTGGCGAAATTCTGGATTCTTTGTGTTTAGTATAC
>NC_134811.1:43661013-43666013 GCF_046742065.1 Oratosquilla oratoria
TAATATGAGTTTAGTTGTTCGGAGGTGAAGATGCTTTTTAGGTGGAGGTTTCTTGAGGCGATGGAGAGTGCAGTGTTTAGTTTACCTTTGGGGAGGGGTTTGGGGTGGCTTTAAAGTGTGAGAGTGTGGTTAGGTTAGGTTATTTCTGAATATGCTTTCGTTTAGTTATTTATTGTTGTGAGTGTATCGGTGTAAGATTCCGAGTTCCGGGAAATGTTTTAGAGCCCAGACTACAGCGAGAGCTTCCAGTAAGCAATCGCTCTGTGCTACCCGTTCGAGTCTATTTCTTGTAGGACTGCTCCTATCCCAAGGGAGGATGCATCCGTGAACAAAAGGAACCTCATAGTGGAGTTTGGGAAAATGAAGATAGGTACCCTGGTTAACGCAATTTTTTTTTTTTTTTTTTTTTTTTAAAAGCACTCTTGTTCCTCTGAGTCCATTTGAAGGATGCGTTCTTACGTGTGAATTTGGTTAGTGAAGCAGCTAATTCAGTTTTTTTTTTTTTTTTTTTTTTTTTTTTTTTTTTACAAAGTGGCGGTAATAGAGACAAATTGGTCTTCGTCCTTTGGGGTGGGGAATTCAGTAATGGCTTTGATCTTATCTGAACTTGTGTGGATTCCTTCGTTGTTCACTGTATAGCCAAGGGAAGTACTTTCCTTCTTCAGAAATGAGCATTTATTGAGTCTTGAGGCTAGCATTGCTGATGGTGAGTAAGATATGCTGAATTGTGTCAAGGTGTTCTTCCACAGTAGGGGGAAATATTATCAGGTCGTCTAGGTAGACGAAAAGGATTTGCCTAATTTATCTTTAAAGAGGCTATTCATGAGTCGTTGTAGTGTGCTAGGGGCATTTTTATGCCCGAAGTGCATACGATTAAATTCATAAAAGCCATTATGAGTGCTAGATTCTTCCGGTAATGGTGCCTGTCAGGAGGCAAATTTGAGATCTAATGTCGAGAACATTCACAACTTCGAATCACTCTACACTGAAACAATTGAAACAAAGTCCTAAGCTGTAAACTTTGTCTAATTTCTCTTCATAAATTAACTGTTTTAATTGTGGACATACATCAATGGTATGACCTTCTTGACATAACCATCAAGAAAGTATTGTTCTTTGTGTCACATTGACATGAATCTTTCTATCATTCGCGTTAGTACCTCTTTTGTAATTTATCCTTCTATTTGAATTCCATATGTTAGCTTCTACTCGCCTGTCTCTAAATCCTTCTATAACACTTCTCCCAAATGTTAGATTATTTAATATTCTTACTTCTTTCTCAAGCTATTCTCCTCCATTTGTCCTATAGATACCTGGGCAATTTCCCAACTAACTGACGTAAAGTCCTAGAATTCTGTACTTCTAAATGTCCGTATTGTATACCGGACATAGCACTTATACATGATTCTAACTCAATGATGAAGTCATCCAACATATCAACATTTTCTTTACAAAGGATTACAAAGGCGGAGCATGCCGACAGGAGATCTTTTGATCCATATCTAGGTCGGATGCGAAAAAAAAATCATATTGATAATAAAATAATAAATAAAATTTATAATAATGTAAATTACAAATAAAATACATAAATAAATACATAGGTATAGTTAAATAATAAACAAACAGGTAAATAGTAAATAATAATAATTTGACATATAACTAATAATAAATGAAAATCAGACAGACAAATGATAATAAAACAAAAACAAATAATATAAGATAAATCATAATCACTACCGCATCTTACTTAGGTATTTATCTAAATGATTCTTAAAGCTGCGAACTGAACTACATTGTACTACCTGTGCAGGAAGTTTATTCCATTCATTAACTACATGGTTGGCAAAGTTGTTTCTACCTACTTCCAAATTGAATCTCTTTCCTTTCCGGACAGTTTGAGACCATTGTTTCTTGTCTGATTCTCAGTCAATGTAAAAATTTGGTCACTTTTGATGTTGTCAATTCCCTTTAAAATCTTAAAGACCTGTATCAAGTCACCTCTGAGTCTACGCTTTTTTAGGGAAAACAGATTCCTGTGTTTTAGTCGATTTTCGTATGATTAATTTTTTATATTTGGAATCAGTTTTGTGGCTCGCCGTTGTACTTTTTTCAGTCTGTCAATGTCTTTAATGAGATTCGGTGACCATACGGAAACAGCATATTCCAAATGTGGACGAACTAACGATTTATATAGCTTGTTAATGAGTGATGGACTTTTGAAATCAAAAGATCGCGCAATCAGTCCCAGAATCTTATTTGCTTTCTCAGAGGCTGAAATACAATGCTTGGATGATTTGAGGTCGTTACTGATAATTACGCCGAGATCTTTTTCACTATCCACTTTTGTTAACAAATTTCCAAATAACTTGTAATCGTACTTACTGTTATTTTGACCTATGTGTATTACCTTGCATTTACTTGTGTTAAATTTCATTAGCCACTTTTCAGACCATTGCTGTAATTTATCTAAATCTTCTTGAATATCTAATTGGTTTGAGTGATCATTTGCCACTCCGCACAGCTTTGTATCATCAGCAAATTTGGAAACAGTAGATTTTAGTCCAAGGTCTATATCATTTATATATACTATGAATAGAAGTGGCCCAAGAACGGAACCCTGAGGAACTCCACTTGTAACACTTTTCCATCCAGAAGTTTTTCCATTTAAAACAACTCTCTGTTTTCGACCATTCAACCAATTACTAGTCCAACCTAATAGGCTACCACTTATTCCATGCAAAGCTAATTTAGTAAGTAGTCTTTCGTGTGGGACGGTATCAAAAGCAATTGCAAAGTCTAGATATATTAAATCTATATTGTTTCTTTTGTCATAATTTGAGATAACTGTGTTGTAGAATTCGAGTAAGTTAGTCACGCAAGAACATTTCCGTCTGAAACCATGCTGGCTATCATTTATCAAACGGTTACTTTCTAAATGATGTTCGATAGCATCTCTGATGATAGTTTCCATTATTTTTCCTACGATTGAAGTCAAACTTATAGGCCTATAGTTATTTGGTTTCTTTTTGTCACCTTTTTTGAATATGGGAGTAACGTTAGCTAGCTTCCATTCTCTTGGGACATCTCCGGATATGATGGATTTCTTGAAAATAATTTCTAATGGAACAACAATCTCATTTTTCATTTCCTTTAAGATTCTTGGATGCCAACCGTCAGGCCCTAGTTTTTTATTAACTTTGAGTTTGTCTATACACCTTTTAATTATTTCTTTTGTTATATTTACCGTAGTGAGTAAGTTTACCGTAGACTTTTCACAGGTTTCAGTTTGGAATTCACTTTGAGGTGTTTTGTTTACGAGTACCGAGCTAGAATAATTGTTTAAGATATTACACATTCCTTCATTTGAATATTCAAGTTGACCGTCAGCAGATAATAGTGGACCAATGTGATTCCTAACAACCTTTTTATCTCTAATGTAACTATAGAATTCTTTGGGATTCTCTTTGGATTTATCAGCGATATTCATTTCGTATTGTCGTTTTCTTTTTCTTATTGTCTTTTTTAAATCTCTTTGAATTGATATATAACTTTCATAGTCATTAGATGCACCCGAGCACTTATATTTCTTATAAGCCTGTCTCTTTTCAGCAATACTTTTTTAAGTTTCTTTGTCGAGCCACTTTGGGCGAGCCTGATTTGGGGGACGTCTGTCCTTAAAAGGAATGTAAGTATGAATCATCTTAGTGAGCGTATTTTGAAATATTTCCCACATCTGATCTACAGGTCTTTCGTTTAATTTTGCCTCCCAATCTGTAAGCTGAAGCTCCTGACGTAGTCCTATGAACTGAGCTTTACTGAAATCGGGTATTTTAGAAACACAAGTATCTATTCTAAAATTGTTTAGGAGTTTGAATCTAACTAAGTTGTGCTCGCAATTTGCAACAGATTCACCGACTTCTACATCAGTTACCATGCTTTAGCGGCTAGTGATCAATAGATCGAGTAAGTTTCCATATCTTGTGGGCTCTTTTACATGCTGAATTAAGTAATTGTCACCAAGAAAATCAATCAAGCGACTACCTACTGTATATGGCCATGTTCAAGGGTCATCCAATCAATGTCAGTAAAATTTAAATCACCCATTATCAATAAATCCCGGTCCCAGAAACTAGACAGTTTTTGAAATATCAGTTTGTCGTCTGCTAATGATAATGTCTTTGGCCTATATATTACACCTATATTCAATTTTTGTCCATTTGTTTGGGTTAACTCAACCCACAAACTATCATATGCATCCTGTTTCACTTTCTCTAAAACACAAGCATGAACATTGTTTTTAACGTACAATAGAACACCCCCACCTTTCTTGTGGTTTCTATCCTGATGAAAGTGTTTAAATCCCGCAATATTAAATTCAGCTTCGAACTCTGTACCATTTAATCATGTCTCAGTTATTCCTATCATATCGAGATTTTCGCTTTTGACATACGCCTGTATTTCTTGAATTTTTTTCCTAATACTACGAGCATTAAAGTACATGGTTTTAAGAAACTCGTGATTATTTCTTTTGACACATTTTGAGTTTCAATATCATGTCTTATATTATCATTTTGTTTTTTATTTATACCTTGCTCTATATTATTATTTGGCCCTTCATTGACATTCAATGCCTATTTAGCATTTCTCCAAGCAAGCAAGAACTTTTTCTATATGTATCGAAACTATTCGTTCTTTATTTCCATATCTTTTCTTTAAATCATTTCTGGCCTTTTGATAACCTTCTCTTGGTTCTAAATGTAAACATGTTCTAATTATTTTGTGTGGTTTACCCTCAGTATACTGTTTAAGATATTGTAATTTTTTATTATCTGACACATGTTTGCTATCAATTAACATGTCGAAATCCCTGACAAATTCAAAGTACTTGTCGTATTGTCCACTAAACTTAGTAATTACACTGGCATTGTGCTTTTGGTCATTAAAGTTGTAATCATGTTTCTATTTGTCTATTGGTCATCATCATCACAATTTGCACCTCG
>NC_134811.1:43683513-43701013 GCF_046742065.1 Oratosquilla oratoria
TTTATTGACTTTGTGAACCTTAAATAACCTACATAATTCATCCAAGATTTTGTTATGAAATTTAGTTCCATTATCTGAAACTAAGATCTTAGATGTAGTGAAATTACAGATTATCTGATCATAGATTACTGAAGCAATTGTTTCGGCTCTCTTATTTGGAATAGGTTGTAAAATACAAAATATTGAAAGATAAGCAATGGCAACAAGTACATATTTATATAAATTTTCAGACATACGTAACTCCAATGTATCTATGTTTATCTCTCCCAAAGTTTCTGCGGGATGGGGTATGATAGCATAGGAGCAAGTTTAGGTGTATTTCCTTTCATCTCATCACAATTCAAACTATTGTCCATATAATCATATATATATCTTTCTTCGCACCTGGCCAAAAGTATTTAAGTTGTGCCTGTCTATGAGTTTTATCCTTTCCTGAATGTAAGCTACAATCACTATTATGAAGTAACTTCAATACCTCTTGTACAGCTTGTGGTATTACTAACTGAGTCAGTGGGCCCCTAGATATATCTTTCCCACTTACAACTGTTTTTCTATACAAAAGTCCATTAATCAAATTAAATTTGTCAATCTTATACCCTTTTGGTAGTTTTGGAGGATTACCTTATGGATTAATCAAATACTGGGCTACTTTTTTTACATGTCTTATCTTTTCTTTGTTCCCTTATTAGCATTTCCTCATCTAACGTTACTCGCTCATCTATCCAACAGACATAATTGATCAACCCTGTCGTTAGTTGGCTAATATTTCTAGATAGTGCATCTGCTGCAGCATTCATTCTACCCGGAATGTATTCAAACCTAGACTCATAACACTGAAGTGTAGCAAACTACCTGGCTAGTCTGCCTTTAAGAATCTTATGGTAAAATGAGTTCTGAATAGCTGTATGATCAGTCCATATTCTGATTGGATATCCAAGCATCATATCTAGAACTTTCTAATGAATATATCACTGCTTAGGTTTCTCTTTCTGCTATGGAGTATGTTCTTTCTGTACTATTACAAAGTGCCGATGTGTATGCTATCGGTATCAACGTTCCATTTCTCTCTTACGTCAGTATGCCTCCTAACCCTAGGTCAGATGCATCAGTACAAAAAATGAACTCATTATCATTATCAGGAAATATGAGAACTGAAGAACTGGTAAGTTTATCTTTCAACTAGTCAAAAGCTTGCTGTTGTGCAAGTCCCCACATGAAATTTGAATATTTACTCAACAAAGAACTTAATGGATTACCTATGTCTGCATATCCTTAGATAAATTTCCCATAATATCCTGTTAATCCCAAGAAACTTCTAACTATTTCTACTTTGTTCAAAACTGGATAATTCTTTACTGCTTCATCCTTTGAATTGACTTTACTAAGTCCATACCTGTCTATTTGACGTCCCAAATAAATAGCACTGTCCTGCAAAAAAGTTACATTTTTCAAGTTTTACTTTCAATCCTGCTTCAATTAGTCTTGAGAATATCAAATTTAGTTTCTCAAAGTGCTCAGGTGCTGTTTGGGAAACTATTAAAATATCTAGAAATACACAGGCAGTGTTTCCTAACAACCCATCTAGAATTGTATTCATTATCTCATGTAAGTTAATGGACTATTACATAGCCCAAATGACATTCGTTTGAACTCATAGTGTGCGGTTGGAGCAGAAAATGCTGTCAATTCTCGTGAGTCTTCATGCAACTCGATCTGACAGAAAACAGACTTAATATCTATAGTGCTACAAATTCTCTTCTCGGCTCCCAAACTTCTAAGACTTTCCATTATTACCAGTAATGGTAATCTGTCAGGTATTGTATGTTTATTCAATTCCCTATAATCAATAACTGGATGCATGGTACCATCTTATTTTGGCACCAAAATCAAAGGAATATAGATAGGTTAGCTTCATGGCTTTAATTTGATCTGATGCCTTAAAACAGCTGTTTTCCTCAAGGCGTCCCCAGGTAAAGCATTTACTCTATTATGATTCAAGAGCAAAGCAATTAAGCTTTCATCCAACTCAGGATAACTTAGGTTCTAGATGATTCTTGTATTTCTCTCCCAAACCTGTTTCTTACATAAGAACATAAGAATAAAGGAGACTACAAGAGACCATAAGGCCTACACTAGGCAGCTCCGCATTCATCACCAACTGTCATCCCCATTCATAAAGTTGTCTTTCCAGAGAGTGTAAGTTTAGGTGCCTAAGCCTCTCTTCGTAAGGCAAATTTCTGAGTCCATGTATCATTTTGGTCATTCTTCTCTGTACTGATTCTAGTGAATTGATGTCCATCTTGTAGGACGGAGACCAAAAATGTAACGCATAGTCAAGGATGGGTCTAACTATCGCTAGATAGAATTTAATAATTACCTCTGAACTTCTATTCGTCACCGTCCTAGCTATGAAGCCTAATGCACTGTTAGCTTTATTTCTGGCGCTAATGCACTGCTTCCTGGTTTTAAGGTCCGGACTCACCAGAACTCCCAAGTCCCTCTCGTACTCAGATTTTTCTAAAAACGTGTTATCTAAGTTGTATCTATTTTCGGGGTTGTGTAGCCCTACGTTTAACACGCTACACTTAGAGATATTGAAGTTCATTTGCCATTTCGCCTACCATGTTAACAATTTATTAAGATCATCCTGCAGAATTTGGGCACCGTCTCCTGACCTAATTAGGCGTCTTATTTTAGTGTCGTCCGCAAACTTACTAACAACACTATTTATCCCATCGTCTAAGTCGTTTAAGTACATAATGAACAACAAGGGACCCAAAACCGAGCCCTGGGGGACCCTGCTAGTAACATTGCCCCACCTAGATTTTATTCTATTTATGGTGGCCCGCTGTTTTCTGTTACTAATCCAAGCTCTAATCCATTCTAACACTTTTCCTCCTATGCCATGGGCTTTGATTTTATTTAGTAGTCTCTGGTGTGGCACCTTGTCGAACACTTTGCTAAAGTCAAGGTAAATAACATCGTCATTTTCATTGTTATCTGACACCTTATATACTTTAGTATAAAAGGATAGAAGATTAGTCACACATGACTTACCCTTGGAGAAACCATGCTGTGAATCACGAATTAAATTATGTCCTTCGATGTGTTCTCTTAGTCTATTTACTATTATTGATTCAAGCATTTTTCCTATAACTGATGTCAAACTGATTGGCCTGTAATTGCATATAGACGATCTATCTCCCTTCTTAAAAACAGGAACGTTTATCTGCCTCCAAGCAGTTGGAACAGAACCAGTGTCTACCGATTTATTGAATATTTCAGTTAACTGGTCGCAGATATCAAATTTACACTCCTTAAGCATTCTTGGAAAAATTTCATCTGGACCCGGAGATTTTGTAGCCTTAATTCTTTTAATCTGCTTGACTACTTCTTCTTTACAAATGCTTATATTAGATAGACTACTTTCTTCATTCCCTCTGAAAATCGGATCGCAGTCAGGTACTTCATCTAACCTCTCATTAGTAAACACCGATAGAAAATAATTGTTAAACTCCTCACTCATTTTTTCTTCCGATTCTATTATGACGTTTTCATTGTTTTTAATTGGTCCTATTCTTTCTTTATTTTTTGTTCTGTAACGGGACGGGTGTAACGGTATCGTTACATTGTTTCCATCCAACGTTACTTGTAGACACAAAATGTAACGGGGTCGTCACATCATCACAAAAAGGGGTCCACTGCACAAACGCCTCTAAGTTTTTGTTTCTTTATTGTCATATCCAGCACAAAGTTAGTTCACACACTATTACACAGTCTTATCACTAGGGCACGTCACTAAAAACCGACAGCTCCACGGGTGTGCGAGCTGGTTTTGGTGCCTGGAAATGATGACTAAGGAAAATATAGAGTTGCTCTGAATCGTGAGCTTCTCTTATTGTTTTATTTATTTTGTCGTCCCACAAGGGTGGGGCAACTGCATTGATTACTTATTGCTATCTACTATCATACATGTTAATTATATATCCAGGGGAGGATCGTTAGTATACGTAATATCGTATGTCAGTACTGGGTGGCTACTCGGTTGATCGCGTGTGTTCGTTCATGTGTTTGGTGGTCGAGGTGTTGTTGCAAAGCCAAAAGGATTTGAGTCAACGATTTCCACTGAGCTTCGTGATGTTGATTCAGCGATTAATACCTGTGCTGGACAGTGTGTTAAGGAGTGGGTATATGACTGGGGTTATATTACTCGTCATGTATGTGAGCCGTATACATATCGCTCTCCCCCTGGGGTTAGGTGGCTCCCGGCACCTAGGTTACATGGTTTACAAAAGTATTTATATGGGTAATACATCGAGAAAAAAATTTCAGAGACACAAAATCCTGTGGGATTAAAAATGTGAAGATGGGGGGGTGTTGTTGAAGTGAATCCGAGGTCCTAAGGGGGATCATGGACTGTAATTAAGGGGTAGCGATGTTGTGTCTCAGAAGTGTAACGTTGTGTCTCACCAGATTACATGTTATATTAGATTTCACATGAAAGGTTACACTATATCTTTGATAACATTGTTTAAATCACTTTCTAAATGTTATGGTTTTTATGGTTTAACACTATCACTGTGGGGGGGGTGTCGTTTTCTAAATAATGTTCTATAGTCAGTTTGGTGTGGCACATCTCTTTCTAACTGTTATGTCGTTCATGTGTTTTAGTACCAACACTGTAGGGAATGTCATTTTCCAACCCAGTTCTATGGGTAGTGTGGTGTAACACATCGCACTTGTTGGTAATCACAATAGATATATATATATGGTTTCCCGTAAAGAATATTACAATATTCATGAACGTGGGTGAGACACAGCATAAACTTAATCTAGGTTTACAGTAATTTGGGTATGGAGGTTGAAAGGTTTTGGAAGGTGTTACTTCATGCAAGAGAATTTGGTTAATACCACAAGTATAAAGAGAATGATTAAGAGGGAAAGGGCTGTTGAGGTATATGGCAGTACCTGTAGTGTAGGTCAAGTGAGTCCATGTCAAAAGTAGTCGATGTTTAAGGTGGGTAATTAATGATGTATTTAATTTTGGAGGATGAAGGTTATGTCTCAGTGAATGAGGATATGTTTATCTGACTCTCGCTAAGGTTATATTGGTCGGAAGGAAGTAGAGAAGTTTCGATAGATATGCGGAAAGGAGTTCTTATTGGAAATGGGCCATTTTAACCTTCACTGATAGATACATGACGTCCTGCATCTTCAGGGGCGAGAGCTAGAGTGCATGTTTAATTGCGTCGACGCAGAGTCATGGGATGAGACTTGCGTTTTGGTGATTGGTGTGTGTCTGTGGTAGGTGGGTTGTGGATGGGAGGTGAGATTGGGTCGAGGTTCAGTTTGACCTTTCTCAACTTCTCTCCATGGATGGTGAAGGTGGTGTGATCGGAAGGATCTGTTAGTAGGAAAACATTGTTAGGGAGTGAACTTGTGACTGTGAAGGGGCCTAGGAATTTGGGTTTGAGTTTGTTTGTTCTACTTGAGTCTTTTACCATGACTGAGTCGCCAAGTGCTATGTCAAATGGAATTGACCCTTTGTGTTGTTTTGTCTTTGTCTTCTCCTGGGCTTCTTTCAGGTTTGCTCTAACTTGTTTGTAAATGGTTTGCATACCTCTTTTGATGCAGTGTGCGAGGTTATCTAGGTTGTATAAGGGTGGGGGTGGTTGGTTGAATATTTGGTAGGGTAGGCGCATTGGTTTGCCGAAAATGATCTCATGTGGGGACATCTTTGTTGCGGAATTGACTGTGCTATTGATACTGGCTTGTACCTGTGGTAGCCAATCTTCCCAACTGTCCATGAGGTCGTTGACCAATGGTCTGAGAATCTCTAGGACCTTGCGATTTGTTCGCTCAGTCAGACCGTTTCCCTGAGGGTGGTATGCAGTGGCAAATGTTTGGTCAATGTTGTAGAGGTGTGCTATTTCGCGCATCACCTCATTTTTGAATTCTGAGCCATTGTCAGATAACATTGTGTGTGGTATGTTGTATCTACAAAAGATATTGTTGACTAGGGTTTTGGCTACAGTCTCTGCTGTTTTGTCTTGGAGTGGTATTAAGATTGTGTATTTAGAGAAATAATCAACTGCTGTGAGTACATAGTTGGAACCTTGATGGCTCGTTGGCATTTTCAGTAGGTCAATGCCAAGTGTTTCCTATGGCTCAGCAGGGAGTGGGATATCTTTTATGTTGATTTCCCTCAGGTTAGGGCCTCTGAATTGGTTGCAAGTTATACAAGAATCTATGTGTGTGGTTATATCTCTTTTCATGTTAGACCAGTAGTATGTGTGCCTAGCAGTGTTTAGTGTCTTATCTCTGCCCGAGTGGCCTCCCATTGCACTGCCGTGCAATATGTGTAGGAGCTTGGGGACTTGGGCTCTGGGGATAACAGTAACCTCTCTTGTATTAATGGTTCTCCTTATGACTCCGTCGACCAGATTGAGTTCCTCAATAGGGACAGGTGGTCGGTAGTGTAAGGGGGTTTGTGAAATGAGATGCTGTTTTATTGGGGACCATATTGGGTCGCTGTCTGTTTCATCCCTAAGTTCTTGCATAGGTATGCATATGGTTTGGGTTATGGGGGTGATGTAGGTTTGTCTGCTTAGGCAATCTGCCACTACGTTAGCTTTCCCAGCTAAGTATACGATCATGGGATCGTAATCAAGGAGAGTTGCTTTCCATCTAGCAACTCTCCCATGTAAGTCTTTGGAGTTAAAAAGATAGACTAGGGGTTGGTGGTCTGTTAGTATGGTAATCTTGTAGCCTAAAATGAGGTATTTAAAGTGTTTTAGTGCCCATATGATTGCAAGTCCTTCTTTGTGTGTAGTTGAGTAGTTACTTTCAGCTTTATTGAGGACTCTACTTGCGTAGGCTATGGGGTGCTCTTTGCCATTGTCATCTTTCTGTTGTAGGACTGCGCCTATTCCTTTAGAGGAGGCGTCTGTGTAAAGAAAGAATTCTTTCTTCATGTCAGGGAAAACTAGTACAGGGGCTGTAGTGAGTGTGTGTTTGAGAGTGTCGAAACTTTGCTGTTCTGTTTCTGACCATTGAAATGGCTCGCCTTTCCTTGTGAATTTGGTCAGAGGGGAAGCAATATCAGCAAAGTTTCGGATAAAGTGTCTGTAGTATGAGGCTAACCCTATGAAACTTCGTGTTTCATTTGCGTTTCTGGGGGTTGGGAAATTGTTTATTGTATCTATTTTATCTGTGTATGTGTGAATCCCCTTTGCATCCACTTTATGGCCTAGGAAGATGAGTTCCTTCATGAGGAATCTACATTTCCTTAATTGAATCTTTAACCCCGTATTTTTGAGACGTTTGATGACAATCTCTAAAGTGTTAAGGTGGTCTCTTTCTGTGGGACTATATATAATGAGGTCGTCTAAATAGACGAACAATGAGATTCCTATCATGTCGTTGAAAATGCGGGTCATCAACCTTTGTTGGGTTGAGGGGGCATTCTTAAGGCCAAAGGGCATACGCTCAAAGTTGAAATGCCCTTTATCAGTGGAGAATGCAGTTACGGGTTTTGATTCCTCTGTTAGTTCGACCTGCCAGAAAGCTGACTTGAGGTCTATTGTGGAAAAAACAGAGTTCCCGTTGCCAATGCATTGTAGTACATCTTGCATGGCGGGGAGGGGGTGTGGGTCAGATTGAGTGAGGTGGTTTCCTTTCCTAAAGTCCACAACAGGGCGTAAGGTTCCGTCTTTCTTAGGGACCAAAAAGAGGGGACTGTTCCATGGGGAGTCTGAATGGGAAATTACGCCTTGGTGTATCATCTCTTGTACACTGTCATTGACTTGGGATTTCCTACTGTGAGGTATGCGGTAAGCGGGGGTGTATGAAGGGGGGGTGTTAGGGGGAATTTGGATGTGATGTTTGATTATATCACATTTGCCTAGTGGTTCACCTTCTAAGGCGACAGCTGATCTATTCCTCTGTAGGAGAGCTAATAGCTCGTTATGAATTTCTCCGTCAGCTAATGTTATGATTTGGTCTGTATTGATAGGGGTGAGGGGTTGTGTTGGTCTTACTGGGTTGATGTGTTGAGGGAGTGGTTCCTGGATAGGGGAATTATGAAGGTGGACTGAGCAAATGTTAGTATTCTTCCTGATTTTACGGTGTTGGTCTGAGAGGTTAGTTAACATGGCTAAGGCCGTTCTATTTTCCTGGATTATGTCCCAAGAGTGTTCAATGGAGATGTTGGTAAGTCTAGACGTTTCTGAGTCAATTATGGCGTCCTGATGTCCGATTGCTCCGGGTATGAATAGTGGGACAGTCATGGAATGTCTAGGGGGAATGATGACTTTGTTAGACATCAATGCCTTTGAGGTGACATAAGAGGGTGGTCGGAAGGAATAGCTGTTAGTTGGAATTGGAGTATTTGAGGAAGGGAGACATGAGAGAGGTTGTGTGTCTGAGTCGGGTGTCTCAGTGGCAGTTGGCTCATCATTCACATCTGAGAAGGAGATGTTATTTTTGTCTAGGTCTATAATAGTTTTCCATGTCCTCAATGATTTTAATCCTATTATACCTTGTTGATCAAGACTCCATTCATCAGCTATGTGGAAAGGTGTGAAACCTACTTTGGAATCGTTCACTTCTATGCTCAGATCAACCATGTCGTGAAGTGAAATGGTGCTCCCTTCTATTAGGAGTCCTTCCATATTGGAAAATTGAATTTGGGGTGGGTCATTTAATGCTTCGTAGAGAGCTCTTGGGATGATGTTCAGGTTTGTTCCTGTATCAACCATCATGTCAACTTTAAGTTGATCTACACTCACTTCTAGGGTGAGGTAGTTGTGTTGTGTATGAGATATTCCTATGGTGGTTTGGTGCGTGAGGCTGGTACACGTTCCCCCAATCGGTGGTGTTGGGTTGAGCGTATTGTGTGGGAGGGAGCTGTTTGTCGAGGGGTGGTGAATGGTTGGTTAGTTCTCTGATGAGGTTGTTGTTGTGTTTTCTGTAGGTAACACTCTTCGTTGGAGTGAGTTGTTGTTTGGTGTAGGTTGCAGTATTTGTTTGGATGTGTTGGTGTAGGTAGGAGTGGGTGTTTAAAGGGAGGTGGAACTTGTTTGTTTTTTATTCTGAACTTGACACTGAGAATTCGTATGCGAGGTAGTGGCATGCACTGAGCAAGGGATGGGGTGGTGTTGTACCTGCGGGTGTTGTTTTTGCTGTGTCCAACACTGGGCATCGGTGTGGGAAATGGTTCCATGAACTGAGCAAGGGATAGGGTGGCGTGGTGCCTGTGTTTGTATTTGTTGTTTTTGTATGCAGTCTTTTGTGTTGTGACTGGTTGATGAATGGTAGGAGCACCACTTAGAAGGTTGTCCTTGATTGGTGGGAGGGGGCTGCTGTGAGTGAAGGCTATATAGTCTGGGGAGATGGTTGGGGGTGTCTAAAGATACATTGCAAGCATTCATGATATCTAAGATATAGGTATAAGCTAGAGGGTTTCTAGTGTCTAGTTCCCTTTTGGAGGCTTCCTTTAAACACTTTGGAGGGAGTTGGGAGAGATAGGAAGCTATCTCAAGGAATGTTAGTAGGTGTTTTGTTGGTATTACATTTTGACCAAATTGGTCAGTGTGAATCCAAGGAGAGTTATTCTCTAGGTCTTCTCTGACCTCTTTAATTCCGTTTGCTACGAAATCCATAATGTTAGTAACGGAATGTGGTTGGACTCTAGTGTTATTGAGGAAAGTGATAAGGAAGGATATATCATTTGCTTGTTTGTTGTGAAAGACCTTAAGAAGGTGGCGTTTATATTCCTGATATGTGATTCCACATGCAACTAAGCTGTCTAGCATCCTTGCCTTTGAACGGCAAATGTCAGATGGGTCTATTTTCTGACGGCACAAATTTATTTTATCTGTCTCAGAGTATTGTGTGTTCTTTGAAAAGAACAGGTCACATGCTGTCAAGAAGTCTGTAATGGATAGTCCACTATCTTGGGAAAAGGTTGGGATTTCTGTGAGGGGGGTTATGGTTTGATAGTTGTTAATTATTGTTGGTTGAGGTTGTGGGTAAGGATAATATTGTGGGTTTGGAGGAAGGTTAGGTGGTGGTTGGTGGTATGGTGTGGAGTGGGTTGGACCAGATGGGGTATGGGGGGAAGGAAAGGGGAAGTTTTGGTACTGCTGCTGAATGGGAGGGGGGTTATTATGTGTTGGGATATGGGGGTTGGATGGATTATGGTTTATAGGAGGTTTTGTTTGCATATTTGGTTGGATGGGAGGAATGGGTGGTTGTGGTTGTGAGGGGTCTACTTGAGGAGGCTGGTTGAAAAAAGGTAAGACATCGTTCTCATAAAGAGGGTCTATTGGGGTATCTGCATTAGGATTAGTTTTGTCAGGATTATTTAACTGGTCATTGGTTAACTGTTTAGAGGTATTGTCAACCTGTGGATATAGGTAAAAATGGTCTGGTTTGTCATTGCCAATTAAGTCTTCTGTGTGTATTTCCTCTTTGGATTTTGAGAAGACGCTATGCACCCTTTGTAAAACTTTGCTTCTGGTGCCAGTGGCCATGTTGCCAAGTCATGTATTAGTTAATAGTTAGTATGTATTAGTTAATAGTTAGGTTTGATTTGTAATCTAAGAAAAAAGAGCTGTTAAAATATGAATAATAGGTATATAGTAACTAAGGGTAATATGTTATGCTAAGATAAGGGAGGGGGGATATGGGATGTCAACATTTATATATGGGTTATATATAAGAATATATAGTTATAATTGGTAAAAAAAAAATTGTAATAATAATAATAATGGTTAAATATAGTGCACGTTATAGTATAATAATCACTGGTTAACAGTAGTAATTATGAAGGGTAAGTTACATTTATAAAAATGTCTAAGTTCTATGTAAAATATAAATGGAGTTTAGACAAGAATTACTTAACTGTAAGAGTACATATAAATGTGATATTATGTAATAGTCAAATCTAGTAAGGTTATTGCATATCTATAAATATGAAATTGTATTAGGAATATGTGAAATTGGTATTTGATAAGTTGTAGTGGTTGAAAATTAGAATTTACAAAATGTTTGAAGCATGTTATTTTCTTTCAGCCAAATAATGTTACGACTGTTTGGTGAGTGACATATAGTGTAAACACAAATTATGTCACTGGAAAAAAATGCATATGAACATAATAGTATGTATGCAAAACAGTGGAATAGTGAAATCTAGAAAAAAATGATTTATATGGTGAATATAATTATATATATATTATTTAACACTGTTAAATATTTTTTAAAAATGGTATTCCTAATAGTCTTACTTGGAATATTTTTGTTAATTGGACACTGCACTCGTAAAATGTAGACAGATTTGTAGTTATCGCCAGGTGGGGCTGTAACTTGGCGTAGACTTTTTTGTAGTTACGCGTTGAGAGAGGCGTGCGTCACCATAGTACGTCACGTAGTAATAGGGTACTGGGTTGAATGGTGTGTGTAGGTTTACCTCTAGATGAGGGGAGCGCCTCGTTGATATTCTCGTAAAAAAAAAGACAGGCCGTATCAGGGATGGTTTGAATGGGTAAGGTATGGTTATTATTACGGAATATATTGGTATTAAGTGTAAGGATTTTATGTTACCTTTATAATGTTGATTTTAGTAGTGGGAGATCGGCTTGTGACGATTGCCCGTGATGTATAGTGTGAACCAAGTTCTTGTTCGTTGAGAGCGTTTCGTTCAGTGCGGTTATTTGTTCGTACTTGAATGTAGTTGGAGAAAAATGGACGGATTTGAAAGTTCACCGTAGAAAGTACACCGTAGTCTCATCGGAGTAGATGGGTTGCTGGGTTTTCTGCCACCAGTGATGTAACGGGACGGGTGTAACGGTATCGTTACATCGTTTCCATCCAACGTTACTTGTAGACACAAAATGTAACGGGGTCGTCACATCATCACAAAAAGGGGTCCACTGCACAAACGCCTCTAAGTTTTTGTTTCTTTATTGTCGTATCCAGCACAAAGTTAGTTCACACACTATTACACAGTCTTATCACTAGGGCACGTCACTAAAAACCGACAGCTCCACGGGTGTGCGAGCTGGTTTTGGTGCCCGGAAATGATGACTAAGGAAAATATAGAGTTGCCCTGAATCGTGAGCTTCTCTTATTGTTTTATTTATTTTGTCGTCCCACAAGGGTGGGGCAACTGCATTGATTACTTATTGCTATCTACTATCATACATGTTAATTATATATCCAGGGGAGGATCGTTAGTATACGTAATATCGTATGTCAGTACTGGGTGGCTACTCGGTTGATCGCGTGTGTTCGTTCATGTGTTTGGTGGTCGAGGTGTTGTTGCAAAGCCAAAAGGATTTGAGTCAGCGATTTCCACTGAGCCTCGTGATGTTGATTCAGCGATTAATGCCTGTGCTGGACAGTGTGTTAAGGAGTGGGTATATGACTGGGGTTATATTACTCGTCATGTATGTGAGCCGTATACAGTTCTATAGAGGTGAAAGAAACCCTTTGGGTTGGATTTTGCTTGACTGGCAACCTTGATTTCATAATTACGTTTCGCTGAACGTGTATTCCTTTTAACCAGCTTTGCCATTTCGTTATATCTTGATCTAAGGTGTGATTCCCCGATTTTTATCTTTACGTAAAGTCCTCTTTTCATTCCGATCTCATGTTTCAATCTGTCTGTCATCCATTTGGGAGTATTACTATTTTTCCGTGTTGACTTTAGGGGGATAAATGTGTTTTGTGCTTTAATAATTAGATCAGTTAGATTGCTATACATTTCTTCCAAATCGCTGACCTGACTGTTGGGCCCTCGCCCCCAAATGACCTGACCTAAGGTATGCATATTACCCTCCGTGACCCGGACCTCACTCCCAGCCCCGCTCCGAGAACCAAGAATGTTCGAAACGTCCGTATGACATTTCGTATTCAATTTCAAATAGGTTTTTATATTGTCAAAGTTTGCTTTCCTGAAGTCTGGTACTTGGACGTTATTCGTACTTTTTAATTTTTCCCAAATAACATTATATCTTATTTCTTGATGATTGCCAGAGCCTAGACTATCTCCCACTATTACGCTGCTAATTTGGTGCTCATTATTGGTTAAAATTAAGTCCAGGGTATTTTGTCCCCTCGTAGGATCGGCAATCACTTGTTTTAGGAAATTATCCTACACCACATCTAGGAATTTCTTCGCTTCATGATCTCCTATTAAAGTTTCCCAGTCAATGTTTCTATAATTAAAACAACGTTTTTGTACTGGGACGCTCCGTGAATTTCATGAATCAGGGGATCAGTCTGCTCAATGCTGAGGTTAGGAGGTCAATACAAGACACCAATAATAACTTTCTTGTTCTTGCCTATAATCTCTACCCAAATAGATCCCGTACAGTCCTCTTCCTTAATCGAATTGTTGATAATACAGTTTAATGTATTTTTAACGAAAAGTGCTACACCTCCCCCATTCCTGCCAACCCTATCCTTATGAAAAACTTATATCCTTCTATTTCGATTCCCGGAAGGAAATGTTTATCAGCCATGTTGATCCAGGATTCAGTAATAGCTATAACATCGAAATTTTCTACGCATGCTTCCTGAATTGAACAGGCAGATGAAACTGATGATTCCACCTCCTTAGTACTCTCATTTGAAATATTAATGTGTTTTTTTTTTCATAAACTTGAAAACATTCTATTTGTGTACCCTTTCTTAAGACTATGTCTATATTCAAAATACTAATCACTAATATCTCCACCATGTTCTTGTTTGTCTTACAAAATCCCTGAGTCCAATTCCAAACCTTTTAATCTAATTGATTCAGGTATGCTTAAAATTTCAGAGTCTATAGTGACTCCTTTCAACTGCACTACTACCCTGTTAATTGCTGTGAAGTGTAATAATGTCAACTTTATTACAACACCTTCCAAAATTAGCAAAGCTTCGTTTCTAGTTAATGGATTAGTAATTTCTAGGATTTCATGAGCATCTTGTTTGAGACTTTATTTCCTGTTGGTCTGGACCACTCTGCCTCGGTATCTAACTTATCGTTGTTACGTTCTCCTATTACTGATACTGGCTCTAAGTCTGGTTAATTTAAAAAAGGGATTAACTATGATTACACTAAGATCCCTAACACAGCAGGATTGCTAGTGAAACGAAATCGTGTGTGTGTGTGTGTGTGTGTGTGTGTGTGTGTGTGTGTGTGTGTGTGTGTGTGTGTGTGTGTGTGTGTGTGTGTGTGTGTGTGTGTGTGTGTGTGTGCGTGCGCGCGCGTGTGTGTGTGTGTGTGTGTGTGTGTGTGTGTGTGTGTGTGTGTGTGTGAGTGTATGTGTGTGTGTGTGTGTGTGTGTGTGTGTGTGTGTGTGTGTGTGTGTGTGTGCGTGTGTGTGTGTGTGTGTGTGTGTGTGTGTGTGTGTGTGCGTGTGCGTGCGTGCGTGTGTGTGTGTGTGTGTGTGTGTGTGTGTGTGTGTGTGTGTGTGTGTGTGTGTGTGTGTGTGTGTGTGTGTGTGTGTGTGTGTGTGTGTGTGTGTGTGTGTGTGTGTGTGTGTGTGAGTGTGTGTGTGTGTGTGTGTGTGTGTGTGTGTGTGTGTGTGTGTGTGTGTGTGTGTGTGTGTGTGTGTGTGTGTGTGTGTGTGTGTGTGTGTGTGTGTGTGTGTGTGTGTGTGTGTGTGTGTGTGTGTGTTTATGTGTGTGTGTGTGTTATTGTGGCAGAGTAGCATGCAGTTGATACTTTAAGCTCTATATGAGGCACCCCTACGGACCAGAGTCACACATCATTTTCTCTGTGATAAAGGAAAGCTCTGTTTATAGAGAAATTATAACACTTTTATATTACGACTGTCCCTCCTTTATACTGCCCCCAACCCCTTGTTACTGTCCTGTACCATTTCTCTGAATATTCATTTAATATTTTCGCCTACCCTGTGGTGGGGAAGAGAATGCTACCACCAAGTCTTTCTACTTGAGTCGTAAGAGGTGACAAAAAATGGGACGGGGGATGAGATTAGGAGTTTTGTTACCTGTAGCCCCAAAATAGGACATTCCTAAAAAGAGTAAAAGCATAAGAGGGTCTGGGAGTTTTCCAACAAGTATCCTAAGGTTTGGGTCTTTTAATGTGCGTGGATGTGGTACTGATGAGAGTAAAAGGGAAGAGATAGGCAGCATGTTTGCGCAAAGAAAGATGGATGTGCTGGCTTTGAGTGAAACTAAAATGAAAGGGAAAGGCGAGTGTGTGTTTGGGAGTGTAGCTGGGAGGTACTCACGAGTGAAGAGGGGACGAGGGAGAGAAGGGGGGCTATACTAGTAAGTGAAGAGTTAAGTATGTAGTGGAGTGGAAGGAGGTTTTATAGAGGTTGATGTAGATGAAGGTGAAGCTGGAAAGGAGATGTGGGTTTTTGTAGGTGCATATGGGCCTGGTAGTGAGAAAAGCGTAGAGTAAAGGGAGACTTTTTGGGTAGATGTAAATGAGTGCATAGAGGGATTAGGGAGAAATGATAATGTAGTTGTATTGGGAGACCTTAATACTAGGTGTAGGAAAAGAACCAATAAACGGAGTAATTGGGAGGTATGGAGTTCCAGGTAAAAATCGTAGTGGAGAATAGATGGTGGATATATGTCTTGAAAGAGAGTTGATGATAGCAAATACAGTATTTAGGAAGAAAGTCAAGCATAAGTACACATGGGAGAGGGTGGTGGAGGGAAGGGTGGCAGATAGACCATTAATGGACAATATAATGGTGACAAGGAGTATGGTAGGAAGAGTTACGGATGTACATGTTCTAAGGGGAGAGAGTGGGGGAATATGAGAATTTTCTGGTGGAAGGTAAGTTGGGAGTTGAGAATAGGTGGAGAAAGAGGAAAAGGGTAGAGGGTATGTAGAGTGAACTGTTTAAATGAGGAAGAAAAAGAGAATGAGTACAAAAGAAGTTGAGAGAGGAGTGGGAGGGAGTAAAGGGTAGAGTAGAACTAGGAGTGGAGGAGGAATTGGGATAGTTCAAGGAGGGAGCCATAAGGTGTATAAATATGGTGTGTGGAACAAGGAGGGCGGGAGGAAATAGAAGGAAGGGTAGTGAGTAGTGGGATGAGGAAGCAAAAAAAGGTGTAGAGGAGAAGAAGCGGGCATTCATAGATTGGCTACAAATTAGGACAATGGAATCGTATGAGAGGTACAAAGTAAAGAGAAGGAAAGTTAAGCATACGATAAAGGAGGCAAAGAGGAGAGCAGTTGTGAAATGTGGTAAAAGTATGACAGAAAATTTTAAAAATAATAAAATATATATTTTGGAAAGAAATTAAAAGAGGAAGAGGAAGCAAATCAAGTAGAGAAGAAAAGATAAAACGTGCAGATGGAGAGATGATAATGGAAGTGAAGGGAGTGAGAGGAAGATGGGGAGAATATTTAATGGTGTTGCTAAATGTGAAGGAAAATAGGGAGGGAAAGGTAGTTGCAGTGGGAAGCGCTAAGAAAATGAAAGTGATGAGTGAAGAAATGGGGGAGAAATAGGGAAGGATGAAGTGAAAGCAGCTCTTAAGATGAGGAGAGCAGGTAAGGCACCTGGGTTGGATGAATGCCATGCAGAATGTCTGAAGAAAGGAGGTACAGTTATGGTGGAATGTCTGGTGAGGTTATTTAATGTTTATTTAAGAGAGGGTAGAGTGCCGGGGGACTGGAGGAGTGCCTGTATAGTTCTGCTTTACAAGGGAAAGGTGGACATGTGTGAGTGTAGTAGTTTCAGAGGGATCAGCTTGTTGAGTGTAGTTGGAAAGGCTTATGGGAGGGTCTTGATTGAGAGGATTAGGATAGGAACAGAGGGAGTAATTAGTGAGGAAGAGTGTGGTTTTAGGATAGGTAGGGGTTGTGTAGATCAGATTTTTGTGGTAAGACAGATATGTGAGAAAGCTATAGGAAAAGGTAAGGATGTTTTTTGGGCTTTTATGGATCAAGAAAAGCCTTATGACAGGGTAGACAGGAAGGCACTGTGGAAGGTACTGCAGATATATGGGATAGGAGGAAAGCTGTTAAAAGTAGTCATGAGTTTTTACGAGATTAGAAATGGAGAGAGTGAATGGTTTGAGGTAAAGGTGGGACTTCGTCAGGGATGTGTTATGTCGCCCTGGCTGTTCAATCTATACATGGATGGGGTGGTGCGAGAGGTGGATGCAAGGGTAGTAGGTCGATGGTGCTGGAGATGGTTAAAGAAAATGGAGAAAAGTGGTAAATAAGCCAGTTGTTGTTTGCTGATGACACTGCGCTTATAGCAGGATCAGAGGAGGGATTCAGGAAGTTAGTGAATGAGTTTGAGAAGGTGTGTGAAAGAAGGATGCTGAAGATAAATGTGGGCAAAAGTAAGGTGATGAGATGTAGACGGGGAGAGATTGACAGCAGGTTGGAAGTGAGTATTAAGGGTGAGAGACTGGAGTAAGTGGATAGTTTTAGATACTTGGATGCGAATGTGGCCGGAAAGGGAAGAGTGGGGGTGGAAGTAGAATGTAGATTGAGAGAAGCGAGTAAATG
>NC_134811.1:43711013-43721013 GCF_046742065.1 Oratosquilla oratoria
TAATTGATCTGTTTCGCCTAAATCCACACTGATATTCCCCCAACTCCTGTTCTGTGTATGGTTTAAGCTGCTTCATTAGAATTCTTGTGTATACTTTGTATAACACACATAGTAGGATTATCACCCTGTAATTGACACACTCTAGTTTATATATATATATATATATATATATATATATATATATATATATATATATATATATATATATATATAAGCCATCCTGAGTCCAATGCTGAACAAATGCCTCCTATATAGTATTCCATGATTCATACGACCGCTCCAACCTCTGCCACGTCACTCCTGGAAATTTCTCAACCTCATCTCTTCACCTTCTCTCTGTATTTAAACACTTTTTCTTCAATGAGAGTTTTCTTCTGCCGAATAAAATCTTTTAGTGGTATTCAGAACAAAAAGATTTTTATAAACAACAAATAAGAAGTTAACATTCTAACTGCTTAATGGATTTTAGAGAAAAAATTCCTTAACCACGATTATTATTTTTTTTTTTTTTAAGTTTTGTTTTGGCACTCGCCAGGGGATTTACCCTCTTCCTTCACGTCATATTTTGGAGTGCTCGAATTCATTACTTCCCACTCGACTCCGACCACATGTTTAAATAATTCTGTAATAATTTCCAGTTTTCTTAGAATGTCTTTTTTTTTTTTGGCATAATCATTGCGTCGTCTGTATATATGTTTAAGTAGCTGGTTGTTAAATCTATTATGTTGTCAAAGTACATCCTGAATATTACGAATGATAAAAAATTATATTGAGGGACCCCCCCTAGTCACATATTTCCATCCCAGCATGTAACCCTGTGCTATGGTTATAATATCTTAGGGGCTCAGCAAATCCCTCATGTTTCCCAACATGTTACTCCTCGATATATATATATTTTTTTCCTTAGTACAATAGTCCTTTTTGAGGGTCCTTAGCAAAGGCTTTCTTAGTATTTATGTAAACTTAAGACAAATTAGCCGCTCTTGAGTACGGCTTAGCACATCCAGTAAACACGATTTTTCAAATTTTAAATAGAACACTGTGTGTACATTTCCGCTTATGTATGTATGTATGTATGTATGGTATGTATGTATGTATGGTATGTATGTATGTATATATGTATGTATGTATGTATGTATGTATGAATGTATGTATGTATGTATGTATGTATGTATGTATGTATGTATGTATGTATGTATGTATGTATGTATGTATGTACGTATGTATGTATGTATGTATGTATGTATGTATGTATGTATGTATGTATGTATGTATGTATGTATGTATGTATGTATGTATGTATGTATGTATGTATGTATGTATGTATGTATGTATGTATGTATGTATGTATGTATGTATGTATGTATGTATGTATGTATGTATGTATGTATGTATGTATGTATGAACGTGTATGTATGGTGCAGGATAACTTCCTAAAACAAATGATTGCCGATTCTAGGAGGGGAGAGAATGCACTGGACTTATTCTTAACTAATAATGAGCACCTAGCGAGTAACGTAAAAGTGGGAGAAAGTCAAGTCTCTAGCGATAACCAAGAAACAAGATTTAGTCACTTTTGAGAAGAATTAAAAAGTACAGATAACGTTCAAACACCGGATTTCAGGAGAGCCAAGTTTGACAACATGAGAAACTGTATGAGACACTTGATCACATACAGAACCGACCCAGGAGGATGTAACGGGGTCAAATATACCGTCAGTCCGGACGTCATTAGTACGGTCAGGGGTCGGGTCATGGAAAGGTATGCGTCACTTGCGGTGCCGGGATGAAATGTGTAGTAACCTAACAAATTTAACCCTAAGTGCACAGAATAGATTTATTCCCCTCAAATCAAAACGGAAAAATAGTAATTCTCCCAAATGAATGGCGGATAGGCTGAAACATGAGGTCGGAATAAAAAATAAAAAAAAGTACGTAGGAATAAAAACGGGGAAACGCACCTTAGATCCATGTAAAATGATATGGCAAAACTGGTTAAAAAGAATACGCGTACAGCAAAACGTAACTATGAAATTAAGGTTGCCAGACAAGCGAGATCCAACCCAAAGTGCTTCTTTCCTCTCTACAGAACTAAAAATAAAGAAAGGATAGGAAAAAATCAAAATGACGAAAAAGTTATGATGGAATCGGAGGAAAAAATGAGTGAGGCGTTTAACAAATATTTTGTCTCGGTGTTTACTAGGGATAGGTTAGGTAAGATACCTGGCTGCGATCCGATTTTCAGCGGGGATGAACATATGAGCATAAGTATATATGAATGAAGGAGACTGCAAGAGACCATGAGGCCTACACTAGGCAGTTCCATGTCCATTACCACCTGTCATCCCCATTCATAAAACTGTCTAACCATTTCTTACAGCAACATATTATTTCAACGCTCACTACAAGGTTACTAAGTCTTCCATTCGTTGACAACCCTATGAGTAAACCAACTTATGTCTATTTCTTTCTTAAATCTAAATTCATCCATTTTAAATCCATTACTGCGAGTCCTTCCCTGCTGTCTTAATAAGATGACATTGTTTTTTTCGCCATTGTTAAAGCCTTTGATCCACTTATACACCACTATCAGCTCACCCCACAATGTGCGTCTTTCTAGTGAATAGATGTCCATTCTATAAGATAGAGACAAAAAATGTATCACATAGTCAGAGATTGGTCTAACTGACGCTAGATAGAGTTTGATAATTACCTCTGCACTTCTACTCGCAGTAAGTGTTATATGTATAAAGGTGCCGGTCTCGATGTCATTGCCGAATCCTGTGACAATGTCACAAAAGACGTGGACTCAATACGGTATTCAGAATACACGCCGGTTCAAATGACGTCGAGTCAATGCGATCAGAGAAACTCATTGAAAGGTACCGGAGAGCAATCAGGAAATATAAAGAAAAGGTTCCTGGGAAAAACTTTGTAATTTCAGGGATCCTTCCCAGATTCAAGAAATGGGATAAATTTTTCAACATTGACAGATTCTACAACATAGCATTTAGTGCGAACAACAGAGTAAAAACCCTCTGTGAAAAGGAAATGCACTTCGTCAATTTCTGGGACAACTTCTACTTTGATCAAACTCTGTTTGAGGAAGACGGTCTCCACTTGAATGCGGCTGGAGCAGGAAGGTTAGGTAGGCTGCTCAACAACAGCCTGGCCGACATCAGAAGAAAAAACTTCTCAACGGAGCCCCCATCAACACCTCCGTAATAGAGCAAAAGAGAAAAGTGACATATATCAACCTCTGTTATGTTAATGCTCACAGCGTACGAAACAAATTCGAAGATCTAGAAATTCTCGGAGGGACAGGTAACTATCACGTGATTGGAGTAACAGATATATGGTTGGACACATGAAGTCGATATCTTATTGCGGAACATTGTTTGCCGGGCTACTCAATATTCAGTTGCGAAAGAGAAAGTAGAATAGGCGGTGGAGTAATCTTGTATGTCCATAACTCTCTCCCACCATCACTCTTAAAAACAGAGGCAGTAACAAATGTTGATATATTGTTTGTTAAAATTAAAAACAATTGCAGTAAATCTGAAGTAATGATTGGGCTGCTGAAAAATGATGAAAAATTATTCGATTTAATCTCAGAAACTAACCAACGCTGCGAGACAGTAAAATGGTAGACTTTAACTTACTGGTTAAGAGATGGGGCGAGGATTTGAATTCGCATACAGGCCGAGACTTGTATAGTAACTTACTGGAAAGTGACTTCCACCAATGCATAAACAGCCCTACCCGAGAAAATAATATCCTAGATCTAATATTTTCTACATCAGAGAATCTTGTAAATGAAGTGAATGTCGGACAATATTCAGTACTAGTAATCAGGCTATCATCACATTCAAAATGATAATGGAAACTAGTTTATCTGAGATCAGCAAGGAGAAAGTACCCGATTTCCGTAGAGCCAATTTTAACAGACTCCGATAATTTCTAGAAAAATCAGACTGGAGCAAAACTTCGAACGACATTGATATAGATAAAGCGTGGGAAAACTTCACCACGGAACTAAACAGTGCGGTAAATATCTGTGTTCCCGATCGTGATAGGCGTTCGGCAACAAACAAACAAAAGTGGTGGAATAGGGAAATTAGTAACAACCTCTATCGTAAAAAGGGTGCGCACAAAAATAATTCATCAACTAAAAGCCAAGACTATTAGCTAACACTAGACAGAATTCGCCGCGAAACCAAAACACTGATTTAGCGTAGTAAGAAAAATCTTGAAGAGTATATTGCTTAGGCAAGCAAATCGAACCCTAAAGAACTCTATAGTTATGCAAATAAAAATAAAAAAAATTCCTGCGGCTTTGGACCGCTAAACAACGATGAAGGTAAACATATGGATGATGAAAATGAGATGGACTCAATCCTTAATAATTTTTTGTAACCGTCTTCACAGACGAGGATTGCTTAATGTATCAGCCACCAGAATATAAAAGTCCCAAAACGTCGTAAATCAACTCATAATTACCAAAAGTGATGTCGTATAAGCAATGGATAAGTTAAAAAAAAATAAACCCCCGGAAACTGAAAAAAATCACCTAGAAATCTGCGAGAAGTCAAAAATCAAATCAGTTAGCCCTTGTACATCCTTACCAACAAATCTTTAATACTTAGTAAAGTCCCATCAGATTGGAAATGTGCTAAAGTACCACCAATATTCAAAAAAGGGGACAAATCACAACCAGGCAAGTACAGACCGATTAGCCTTACTTCGAATGTGTGTAAACTTCTAGAGACCATCATTCGCGACAGTGTAGTGAAATTTCTAGAAGAAAATAAAATTATGGAAGATTCACAACATGGCTTCCGTAGCAAACGCTCATGGTTAACCAATCTCCTCGAATTCTTTCATGACGTCTTTAGCAATAAAAGGAATGTAGATCTGTTGATATCATTCATTTAGATTTTCAGAAGGCATTCGATAAAGTTCCCCATAAACGATTGCTCGACAGGTTGAAAGCGCACAGTATTTCTGGTAATATCCACAACTGGATTAAAGATTGGCTCTTTGAGCAAAAGCAAAGAGTTGTAATTAACGGAGCCTCATCTTGTTGGCTCGCCGTTAAAATTGGCGTACCGCAAGGACCAGTTTTGGGACCCGTTCTGTTCTTAATATATGTAAATGATCTAGACGAGGCCTCCTCTGCAAAGTATCAAAATTTGCTGATGACACAAAAATTACCGGTAAAGTGCAACCACCAAAGAGAAAGAAACTTTGCAATCCGATCTAGACAGATTATCAAGCTGGGCAAATGAAATTTAACGTTACATACATATAGCAAGGCCTTTTCCCCCTTACAAGGGAGGTAGCCAAGAAGGAAAAGGAATAAAATCTTTCCCACCCATTCCATCCCTGAATAATTTCCACACACCTCCACCCTCCCTCTCATCTTAGTACCTCCTGGATGACGGGTCATCCCTGCACCTTGTCCACTGCCCTGGGTCAGAAGCAGTGTCGCAAGACACAGCCCATCTACAGCAAGGCCGCTTTATTAAATCGGCGACCCCCCCTCCGTCCCCCATGCATAAAGGCGAAGACGGGGAGAAATCCCTTCGGGCTGTGTCAAATTTTGCTCACACATACAACCTCACCCCCCATACCCCAGCCCATTCCACCTCATGCATCACAACATCATCCATATACAACCATTCTCCATTCACCCATGTCTTTTATCTCCTCCCGTCCTTCCTCAACAGACATTCCCCTCTTCACCAAAGCCCCCTTCACCCCATCCATCCACCTCATCCTAGGACGTCCCTTCATGTTCACTCCCTCCACATCTGCCTTCCATACCTCTTTTACTAGTCTTTCTTCACTCATTCTTTCCATGTGTCCAAACCATCCTAATACTCTTTCATCAACCCTATCTCCCAACCCCCTTTCCACCCCTGTTCTCCTCCTCACCTCCTCATTTCTCACTCCATCCAGCCTAGTAACCCCCATCATACTTCTCAGACACCTCATCTCAAACACATTCATACTCCTTCTCTCTTCCTCTCTTATGTTCCTTGTTTCTGCCCCATACAGTGCTATTGGCACAATCACTCCTTCATATAGTCTCCTCCTAGCATCCATTTCCAAATATCTATTCCTCATTACACTCTTTAATCCACCAAGGCATTAACTCGCTTCTCTCAATCTACATTCTACCTCCACCTTCATTCCACCTTTTCCTGCCACATTTGCACCCAAGTATCTAAAAACTATCCACTTCCTCCAGTCGCTCTCCCTTAATACTCACTTCCAGACTACTGCCACTTTCACCCCTTGTACATCTCATCACCTTACTTTTACCCACATTTATCTTTAGCTTTCTTCTATCACACACTCTCCCAAACTCTGTCACCAACTTTCTCAATCCCTCCTCCGATCCTGCCACAAGCGTATATCGTCCGCAAACAACAGATGGATCACCTCCCACTTTTCTCCATTTTCTTTAACCATCTCCAATCCCTGACCCACTACCCTTGCATTTACCTCTCTCACTACCCCATCCATGTATAAGTTGAACAGCCAGGGCGACATAACGCATCCTTGACGAAGTCCCACCTTTACCTCGAACCACTCACTCTCTCCATTTCTAATCCTGACACAAGCTCTTCTACTCTCATAAAAACTCTTGACAGCTCCTAAAAGTTTTCCTCCTATCCCGTATATCCGCAAAACCTCCCACAGTGCCTTTCTGTCTACCCTGTCGTAAGCCTTTTCCAGATCCATAAAGGCCCAAAAAACATCCTTCCCCTTTCCTATAGCTTTCTCACATATCTGTCTTACCACAAAAATGTGATCTACACAACCTCTACCCGTCCTAAATCCACACTGTTCCTCACCAATTACTCCTTCTGTTCCTCTCCTAATCCTCTCAATCAAGATCCTCCCATAAGCCTTCCCAACTACACTTATCAATCTAATCCCTCTGAAACTACTACATTCACACTTGTCCCCTTTTCCCTTGTAAAGAGGAACTATACAGGCACTCCTCCAGTCCTCCGGCACTCTACCCTCTCTCCAGCAAACATTAAATAACCTCACCAGCCAGTCCACCATCACTGTACCTCCTTTTTTTTTTTTTTTTTTTTTTTTTTTTTTTTTTTTTTTTTTTTTTTTTTTTTTAGAAATTCTGCATGGCATCCATCCAGACCAGGTGCCTTACCTGCTTTCATCATCTTAACAACTGCCTTCACTTCATCCTTCCTTATTTTCTCCTCCATTTTCCTCACTCATCATGGTCATTTTCTTCGCATTTCCCACTGCAGCTATCTTTCCCTCCCTATCCTCCTTCACATTTAGCAACTCCCTAAAATATTCTGCCCATCTTCCCCTTACTGCCTTCTCTTCCATTATCATCTCTCTATCTGCACCTTTTACCTTTTCTTCTCTACTTGATTCGCCTCCTCTTCCTCTCTTAATTTCTTTCCAAAACATCTTTTTATTACTTTCAAAAATTTCTGTCATACTCCTACCCCATTTCACATCTGCTCTCGTCTTTGCCTCCTTTACCTTTTGTTTTACTTCTCTTTTCTTTTCTTTGTACCTCTCGTATGACTCCCTCGTCCTATTTTGTAACCAATCTCTGAAAGCACGCTTCTTCTCTTCTACAACCTTCTTTGTTTCCTCATCCCACCATTCACTACCCTTCCTTCTATTTCCTCCTGTCCTTCTTGTTCCACACACCATCTTTGCACACTTTGTGACTCCCTCCTTGAACCATCCCCATTCCTCCACCACACCTAGCTCTACTCTATCCTTCACTCCCTCCCACTCCTCCCTCACCCTCTTCTTTTACTCCTTCTCCTTTTCCTTTTCATTTAAAGAGTTCACTCTAAGCACCTCCCTACTCTTTGTCCCTTTCCTCTTCCTCCACCTATCCTCCACTCTCAACTTACCTTCCACCAAGAAATTATCTGATATTCACCCACCCTCTCCCCTTAGCACATGTACATCCTTCACTCTTCCTATCATAATCCTATTTACCACTACATAGTCCATTAATGCTCTATCTACCACCCTCTCCCATGTTTACTTATGCTTGACTTTCTTTCGAAGCACCATATTTGCTATCATCAACTCTCTTTCTAGACACATTTCCACCATCAACTCTCCACTACGATTCTTTCCTGGAACTCTACATTTCCCAACCACTCCATGAATTTGATTATTTCCTACCCTAGCATTAAGGTCTCCCAGTACTATTACATTGATATTTCTCCCTAAATCCTCTATGCACTCATTTAAATATATCCAAAAAGACTCCCTTTCTTCTACGCTCTTCTCACTGCCAGGCCCATATGCACTTACAAAAACCCACATCTCCTTTCCCAGTATCACCTTCATCCATATTATCATTGAGGAAACCTCCTTCCACTCCATTACACGTTTACCTATCTCTTCACTTACTAGTATAGCCACCCCTTTCCTCCCTCGCCCTCTCTTCACTCCTGATAACCTCCCACTTACACTCCCAAACTTACACTCGCCCCTCCCTCTCAACTTAGTTTCACTCAAAGCCAACACATCCATCTTTCTTCTCACAAACATACTACCTATCTCTTCCCTTTTACTCTCATCTGTACTACATCCACGCACATTAAAAGACCCAAACCTTAGGGTGCTGGTTGGAAAACTCCCAGACCCTCTTATGCCTTTACTTTTTCTTTTAGGAATATCCCCTGTGGGGCTGCAAGAAGAAGCATGTCTAGTTCCAATCCCCGCCCCTTTCTTCTCGCCTCTTACGATCCAAGTGAAGTTACTTGGTGGCAGTATTCTTTTCCCCCACCACAGGGAAGGTAGGTGAAAAAGGAAATAAATATTCAGAGAAATTGTACAGGACAGTAACAAGGGGATGGGGGACAGAATAACGGAGGGACAGTCGTAGTATAAAAGTGTCATCATTTCTCTATGAACAGATTTATCCTCTATCATAGCCAAAATGATGTGTGGCTCTGGTCCGTAGGGGGTGCCCCATATAGGCCCTAAAGTATCAACTCCATGCCACTTTGCCACAGTAACATGCAGCCAATACCCCATACGTTAACAAATGTAAAGTCATGCACATTGGAAGTAACAATGATCACATCTAATACCAGATGAATGGCGAAATACTGAATTGAGTAAAAAAAAAAAAAAAAAAATCTAGAAGTTTTAAAATCAAATTACTTGAAGCCAAGTCAACATCGCTCAGAAGTTGTTAAGACAGCAAATAAATTGGTTGGCTTTATTGGAAGAGTCTTCGAAAATAAATCAGAAAAATATTGCTAAACATTTATAATTCCTTGGTCCGTCTCCATCTCGAATACTGTGCACAGTTTTGGTCCCCATACTACCAGAAATATATTAATAAACTAGAAAGAGTGCAACAAAAATGACCAAAATGATACCAAGGCTGAGAAATCTGCCGTATGAAGAAAGACTTAAAAGTCTAAATATATTCTTACTTTCAAAAAGGAGAATGCGAGGAGACTTAATCGAAGTTTTTAAGATATTCAAAGGCTTTGACAATATCAATGTCGAAGATTACTGCTTATTAGATTAATCAAATACAGGAAAACATCACGATTTTAAAGTACTTGGTAAAAGATTTGTTAATATGCGGAACTCGTTACCTTCCACTGTCGTTGAAAGTAACACAATAACAACATTTAAAAATCTCCTAGATAAATACTTGGACCCTAATCCGTAAATGAAATATTACCCCTTATAATAAAAGATCTGACAGCCCGGCATTTAATTGTAATTGGGTAGGATAGTGGTAGCAGTAGCGTTAGTTCATCTTCTATCGCCTAGTTGCCCTGTTAACTTAACTGTAGCTTAGCATAGTAAACATAAACAGCCTGGTTAGGGCCAGTAGACCTGCTGTTGTTGTTTTTCCTTTGTGTTCCTTTGTATGTATGTATGTATGTATGTATGTATGTATGTATGTATGTATGTATGTATGTATGTATGTATGTATGTATGTATGTATGTATGT
>NC_134811.1:43728513-43733513 GCF_046742065.1 Oratosquilla oratoria
ACCAATCATTACTTTAGATTTACTGCAATTGTTTATAATTTCAACAAACAATATATCAACATTTGTTACTGCCTCTGTTTTTAAGTGTGATGGTTGGAGAGAGTTATGGACATACAAGATTACTCCACCGCCTATTCTATTTTCTCTTCGCAACTGAAAATTGAGTAGCCCGGCAAACAGTATTCCGCAATAAAATCTCGATTTGATGTGTCCAACCATGTTTCTGTTACTCCTATCACAAGATAGTTACCTGTTCCTCCGAGAATTTCTAGATCTTTGAATTTGTTTCGTACGTTGTGAGCATTAACGTAACAGAACAGAGGTTGATATCTGTCACTTTTCTCTTTTGCTCTATTACGGAGGTGTTGAGGGGGGCTCCGTTGAGAATTTTTTTCTTCTGATGTCGGCCAGGCTGTTCTTGAGCAGCCTACCTAACCTTCCTGCTCCAGCCGCATTCAAGTGGAGACCGTCTTCCTCAAACAAAGTTTTAACAAAGTAGAAGTTGTCCCAGAAATTGACGAAGTTAACTTTTCCTTTTCACAGAGAAGTTTTACTCTGTTGTTCAAACTGAATGCTATGTTGAAAAAATTTATCCCTTTTCTTAAATCTGGGAAGGATCCCTGAAATTACAAGTTTTTTTCCAAGAACGTATTCTTTATATTTCCCGATTGCTCTCCGGTACTTTTCAACGAGTTTCTCAGATCGCATTGACTCGACGTCATTCGTACCGGCGTGTATTATGAATACCGTATTCGAGTCCGCGATCTTTGTGACGTCGTCACAGGACCCGGCAATGTCATCGAGTCCAGCACCTCCATACATATAACACCTGCGGCAATTTGAAGAACGACCACAGAGCTCTTCGGATTGGTGCCTGATCATGGAATCCCCGACTAAACGAGTTTCAAACTCGTCCTCCTTGGATAGATCCAAAATTGTAAATTTATTGGAGGTGGGGGTCCTGACGATACGTGCGCCTTTCGGCGGGGCTTAGCACCTTTACTGACCCGTTGCCATCCCCCATCCCGTGTAGCGGATAGGGAGGCTTCCTGCAGTGCAGGTTGGGGACTATCCTCTGAAGCAGGAATGTCATTTTCGGGGACCGCGTTTTCAAGCGAGTGCATTGGTGCCAGATATTGTGGGACTGACCCCACGTTTTCGGTCACGATCTCTACAAGGGCCTCATATTTCGCCTTCAGTGAGACACAGAGCTCTTTCAGAACCTTGATCTGTTGGGAGTCTTTGTGTTGTCTTTTGTTAAAGACACACTTGTGGTAAATAAACGAGTTTTTTTAATGTTTCCTTGCCACCTTGCATCTGCAATTTTTGTAGGTTCGTAAGTTAGAAGGCATTTTGACTAATTCAGATGCTTAGGAGAAGAGACTGCCTTAGTTTTGTACTCATCACGTTTCGGATGCTCCTCTCTCTGGACGATACACATATACCGATTTCCTTATCAGGAGCTACTATGGGAGTTAATGCTGCTAAAGCTAATGATAATCCCTAATAATGATTCCTAATAATGATAATATTAGCTAAAGCTAATAATAATCCCTAATATTGATCCCTAATAATATTTTAAGTATACAGATGAAAAGAAAGATAATAGGAGGAAGAGGACAACCCAAAAAGAAGAAGAAGGACAGAGAGGGAGAGGGGAGAGAGGGAGAGAGATGAAAAGAAAAGGAGAGAAATGAAAAGAAAGATAATAGAAAAAAGAGAACAGCTCAAGAGGAGGAAGAAGGATAGAGGGGATACATATATATGTATATATATATATATATATATATATGTATATATATATATATACATATATATATATAGACAGAGAGAGAGAGAGAGAGAGAGAGAGAGAGAGAGAGATATGGAGGAAGAGGGAGATTGGGTGCGTTCATATTACCCCCGGCGGGAGAGGATGGAGGAGGGGAGTGGTGCTTCAGTCGTCCATTGCCGTTAACTCGTTGTGCGAGGTCAATACGGAGGGAGGGGTAGGGGTAGGTTGGTTTATGGCCCTGAGACACCGACACCCTTGTTCAACTTGTAAAAAAGCTTAGGTCTACATCCACAGCTCGGGCTATTTTCGATTCTTCATTTCAGATATATTTTCCTAATTGTAGCTTCCATTGGCTCAGTTAGCTACAGCGACTGTGAGCGATTAATAGATTATCCATTCACGAATCACTTAGAAGCTTATCACTTACTTTTGCACTCCCCCCGCGCGATAGAACCACAAAAACAGGGGAGCCACTCGCACACACGTTTGCCCACCGTTACCAAACATATACATACATACATACATACATACATACATACATACATACATACATACATACATACATACATACATACATACATACATACATACATACATACATACATACATACATTCATACATACATACATACATACATACATACATACATACATACATACATACATACATACATACATACATACATACATACATACATACATACATACATACATACATACATACATACATACATACATACATTCATACATACATACATACATACATACATCCATCCATACATACATACATACATACATACATACATACATACATACATACATACATACATACATACATACATACATACATACATACATACATACATACATACATACATACATACATACATTCATACATACATACATCATACATACATACATACATACATACATACATACATACATACATACATACATACATACATACATACATACATATATACATACATACATACATACATACTTACATACATACATACTTACATACATACATACATACATACATACATACATACATACATACATATATACATACATACATACATACATACATACATACATACATACATACATACATACATACATACATACATACATACATACATACATACATACATACATACATAAATACATACATACATACATACATACATACATACATACATGCATACATACAGAAAACATAGACACAGGGGTACATTCATAAGCGGAAATGTACACACAGTGTTCTATTTCAAAATTGAAAAATTGTGTTTACATGACGTGCTAAGCCTTACTCAGGAGCGGCTAATTTGTTCCAAGTTTACTTAAATATTAAGAAAGCCTTTGATAAGGACCCTCATAAAGGAATTTTGTACTATTGAAAAAAAAATTAGGACTAACATGTTGGGAAACAGTAGGGACATTATAACCATAGCACAGGGTTATATGCTGGGATGGAAATATGTGTCTAGGGGGGTCCCACAATACTCATTATCATTATTCGTAATATTCAGGATGTACTTTGACGACCTAATAGATTTAACAACCAGCTACTTAAACATATCAACAGACGACGCAAAGATTTTGCTGCCAAAGAAATTCTAAGTAAACTGAAAATTGTTACAGAATTATTTAGACATGTGGTCGGAGTCGAGTGGGAAGTAATGAACTCCAGCACCCCAAAATATGACGTGATGGAAATGTGCAAAATTTAAAAGGACCTTCAGTGACTTATCCAATTTGATGTGCGCATTCATGACTCAAATCATCTGACGAGTGCCAAGACAAAACTTAGAAAAAATAATAATCGTGTTCAAGGAAATTTTTCTCTAAAATCCATTAAGCAGTTAGAATGTTAACTTTCTATTTGTTGTTAAAAAACAATCTTTTTGTTTTAAATCCCACTAAAAGATTTTATTCGGCGGAAGGAAACTCTCATTGAAGAAACAGTGTTTAAATACAAATCCCATCGGAGAGGTGGGCGATTTGCATCGTATCAACCGAAAACTATGAACTTGTATGAAAAAAATCAAAGTATAGGTCTTCCATTTAGGCAGGCAGACAAAGAGAAAACAAAACACAAACTTAAATTTACAGTCAGACTAAAAGACAGGGAGAGAAATATAGACAGACAGAGACAAAATGTTAGACAAGCAATTAGATACAAAGAATTAAAAAAGCAAAATAAAATGACAGACGCAGCAGATACATTGATCAGAGATGGACGTCAAAAAGGCAAAAATAGAGATTGACGATCATAAGCAGAAGCAAACACAGATTGATAGGTAGGCAGAGACAAACTGACAAACAAATAGACAGGCAGACAAACAGACAGACAACATGCAGATAGACAGACAGACAGACAGACTGAATGACAGATACTGATAGACAAACACAAAAGGACTTCGACAGACAAACAGATGGACAAAGAGACAGACGGACAGACAGGCATAAGCCAAACAGAGAAACTGTTTGAACGAAAAGGAACTTGGAAAATAGACGCGAATTTAAGACCCACCAAATATCACTCGTACATCATCTCTTCCTCTTTCCTTCACTTTTCACTCGCCTCTTACATTCATAGTTTCAAATTATCTTTACTTCTGAATTGGGGAATTTTAATAATTTTCTGCCTGGCTTTCGATTGTGTATATATATATATACAGTATTTATATATATATATATATATATATATATATATATATATATATATATATATTTATGTATGTATATATATATATATATATATATATATATATATATATATATATATATTTAGGCACCTATCTACTTACATAAATTTTGCTATATCATTTATTTTTCCTTGTGCTTTCACTTTTGACTGGGGAGCTTTCGATATGCAATTCATCTCATCGTATTCACTCGGTAATACGCTTATTCGATTTGTTTTGCGTCTTTTCTCTTTATGTATCTCCTTCGCTTCTATTTCTTTTCTCTTGGTGTTTCTATGTTATGCTTTTTTTGCTTTATTGGGATTCTTTTTTATCAGTGACCAGAGCTGATGTCTGTTGATATTTGTGTACTCCATAGCTGTGTCTACTGACAACTTTTACCTCCGTTGATCTTAGCTGGGTTCTTTAATTATAAAATTTAACTGCATTCTTTTTCTATTCTACAAACCTCAAAGATAGAAACTTTTATGCATTTAGTAATTCTGTCGACTGAGCTGTAAAGGGTATATATTG
>NC_134811.1:43738513-43741013 GCF_046742065.1 Oratosquilla oratoria
TCATTTCCCCATCTAAGGTTACTAGCTCATGTATACTACTGACAAAATTGATCAACCTTGTCATTGGTTAGCTAATATTTCTGGATAGTGCATCTCCTGCAACATTCTCTCTACCCGGAATATATTAAGACCTAACCTCATAACACTGAAGTATTGGTAAACCACCTGGCTAGTCTGCCCCTAAGGTTGTTATGCTTAAATAAGTTCTGAATAGCTATATGATCAGTCTACACTCTGAGTGGATATCCCAGTATCATATTTCTAAAATTTTCTAATGAATATATCACTACTAAAGTTTCTCTTTCTGTTATAGAGTAGTTTCTCTCTGCACTATCACAAAGTCTGGATGTGTAAGCTACTGGTTTCAAAGTTCAATTTCTCTCCTGCATCAGCATGCCTCCTAACCCTAGGTCAGACGCATCAGTACAAAGAATGAACTCTTTATCATAGTCTGGAAATATTAGAACTGGAGAACTAGTAAGTTTATCTTTCAACTTGTCAAAAGGTTGCTGTTGTGCAGGCCTTCACATGAACTTTGAATCTTTCCTCAACAAAAAACTTAATGGATGAGCTATATCTGCATATCCTTGGATAAATTTTCTATAACAGCTTGTCAGTTCCAAGAAACCTCTAACTTTTCTACATTGTTTGGAACTGGGTAATTCTTTACTGCTTCAACCTTTGAATTTACTGTGTTATGTCCATGCCTGTCTATTTTATGTCCCAAATGAATAACACGGTCCTGCAAAAACTTTCATTTTTCAAGTTTCACTTTCAATCTTACTTCAACTAGTCTTAAGAATACCAAATCTAATTTCTTAAAGTGCGCATGTACTTTTTGGGAAATTATTGAAATATAATCTAGAAATACACTGGTAGTGTTTCTGACAACCCATCTAGAACTGTATTTATTAACCTCATGTAAATTAATGGACTTTTACATAACCCAAATGGCATTCGTTTGAACTCATAGTGTCCCTTTGGAGTAAAATACGCTGTGAATTTTCGTGAGTCTTCATGCAATTTGATCTGACAGAAGGCAGAGTTAATGTCTATAGTGCTGAAATACCTATTCTCAGTTCCCAAAATTCTAAAAAAAAAAAAAAAAAAAAATCCCTATTACCGGTAATGGTAATAGGTTGGATATAGTCTGCGATTAAATTCCCTATAATCAACAATTGGACGCATGGTATCATCTGATCTTGGTACTAGAATGAGAGGAAAGTTCCACTCACTTTTACTGTGTTCAAAAATATTCTGCGATAAAATTTCAGTAATCAATTGATCTACAATAGCTAGTTTGAAATGCTTTATTGTGCTTCAAGAATGAAGCTACTAAGCTTTCATCCAACTCAGGACAACTATTAGGTACTAGTTGATTCTTGTATTTCAATCCCAATTCTGTTTCTTCCTGAACTGAACAGATTGATGAAATTTGTGATTCCACTACTCAGTACTCTCATTTAAAATCCTAATGGGTTTTGTACAAGCTTGAAAACATCCTATTTGTTTACCTTTTCGTAAGACTATGTCTTTATCTAAAATACTAATCACTAATATTTTTACAATTTTTTTTTTACTTATAAATCCCTGAGTCCAATTTCAAATCTTTTAATATAATTGATTCTAGGATGTTTAAAATCCAGACTCTACAGTGACTCCTTACAACTGCACTACTACTCTGTTATTTTTTCTGGAGTATAATAATGTCGACTTTATTACGTCAAATTCCACAATTACCAAAGCTTCGTTTGAAGTTGATGATTTACTAATTTCTTGAACATCTGCGTAGAGTTCACTATATGAGACTTTATTTTCTGTCTGGACCGCTCTGCTACACTGTCTAAAATATAATTGTTATCTTTCCTATCTATTTATAGAAATTATTTGTTTACTGTTACTGCCTCTAAGTCTAGTTGATTTAAAAATAGAATTAACTGTGATTTCACTAAGATCCCTAACTCAGCAGTATTTATGACCATGCTCTCATTTCTCATAGTTGCAAATCCTATCAATAATTATTCTGTGAAAATTGATTCTTCTACAACTATCACTGGAATGTGCAAATAATCACTTTTATGTAAGATGACCGCTAATTCAACATTACCTAATGTATTTAACTGACTTCCATTTACTCCATGGAATGAGTAATGGACTGGTTCCGAGATTTTAACACCTGGTTTCAACTGGTTTATAACTCTACTGGTTAAAAAATTAACGACAGATCCTATAACAATAAGTACTTGAATAGGTTTATTGAACACTCAAGTTATAGTCAGTTTATAACTATGAGTGTGTGTGTGTGTGTATGTGTGTGTGTGTGTGTGTGTGTGTGTGTGTGTGTGTGTGTGTGTGTGTGTGTGTGTGTGTGTGTGTGTGTGTGTGTGTGTGTGTGTGTGTGTGTGTGTGTGTGTGTGTGTGTGTGTGTGTGTGTGTGTGTGTGTGTGTGTGTGTGTGTGTGTGTGTGTGTGTGTGTGTGTGTGTGTGTGTGTCTATACAC
>NC_134811.1:43746013-43758513 GCF_046742065.1 Oratosquilla oratoria
ATTTCCCACATCTGATCTACAGGTCTTTCGTTTAATATTGCCTCCCAATCTGTAAGCTGAAGCTCCTGACGTAGTCCTATGAACTGAGCTTTACTGATATCGGGTATTTTAGAAACACAAGTATCTATTCTAAACGTTTTTAGGAGTTTGAATCTAAGTTGTGATCGCTATTCGTAACAGTTTCACCGACTTCTACATCAGTTACCATGCTTTCGCGGCTAGTGATCAATAGATCGAGTAAGTTTCTATGTCTTGTGGGCTCTTTTACATGCTGAATTAAGTAATTGTCACCAAGAAAATCAATCAAGCGACTACCTATATGGCCATGTTCAAGAGTCATCCATTCAATGTAAGCAAATTTAAATCACCCATTATCAATAAATCCCGGTTGCAGAAACTAGACAGTTCTTGAAATAACAGTTTGTTGTCGGTTAATGATAATGTCTTTGGCCTATATATTACACCTACATTAATTTTTTGTCCATTTGTTTGGGTTAACTCAACCCACAAAATATCATATGCATCCTATTTCACTTTCTCTTAAACACAAGCATGAACTTTGTTTTTAACGTACAACAGAACACCCCCACCTTTCTTGAAATATATCTCGTTTATTTATCTTCAGAAGATATATGACTATATATGTATATATATATATATATATATATATATTTTTTTTTTTTTTTTTTTTTTTTGGCATAATCCTAGGAGGAGTTTGCGATTAATCAATTTCCGCCAGCACTAAACTAAATGAAAAATAAAAAATATTTTAAAAGTGGTAAAATTATACAATCGTTTTACCTTTACATGATTTTTTTCTTACAAAAGGTATCATGGTTTGTAGCAACATTAATTTCACAAATATGAATAATATTTATGAACACATACAATGATTTCTTTAATCATATTAATTCATATGTCACAAAAATAGTATGCGACTTAAGGGGAGACTACAGTAGTGGCGTGTTCCCTCACCATAAACCACCTAGCTTTAGCCCTTAACCCTAACCAAAATCTATTTTTAAATGAAATATAGCTTTAAACACTCCCCTCCCAGGTGTGCGATCCCCCTCCTGAATGTTGGGAAACCTTAGTTTGAAAATGCATGCATACACATACACAAATATCATATGTACAAATTCTTTTTCGTACGTGTGTATGTACATGTGTGTGTGTGTGGAATGACAATGAATGTCTACAGGGAAAAGTTGAAGAAATATATCAAGTTTATTTATCCTTAGAATATATATGGTTATAGGAGTTTATCTGCAAAAACGTAGGATTTGTGAATAATCTATTTCCGCCCGCAATAAAATTAAATGAATATAACCAATATTTCAACATTTGGAGAAAATATACAGTAATTTTACATTAACATGCTTTCTTCTTACAAAAGCTATCATGGTCTGTGGCAACATTAATTTCATAAATATAAATAGCATTAAAGGACACATACAATGGTTTGATTAATCATATTAATTCTTAAGTCACAAAACATACTACGCAACTTATGGGGAGACTACAGTAGTGGCGTGTTCCTACAACATAAATCTCCTAACTTTAACCCTTAACCCTAACCAAACTTTTTTTTTTTTTGGGGGGGGGGTTAATGAAATATAGTTATCCAAGTACCTGGAGTGATAGTGTATTAGAACATATATGGTTATGGGGGCCTATCTCTAAAATCTAGGAGGAGCTCGTGATCAAACAAACAAATAAACAAGCAAATAAACAGACAGACAGAGGCTACTACTTTATTATTACATATATATATATATATATATATATATATATATATATATATATAATATATGTATATATACATACTGTCATATATTGGCATTAGGCGGGTAGGAGGATATTTAGATCTTTGATAATGAAATGAGAATTTGGTTTCTAATAATCCCCAAACCCCTATGCCAATCGTATCCAGGTTCTTTTAAAGAGGGATAAGTTTTCTAAATTTATTTATTACAACAAGAAGTAAATAAAATAAACAAAAACAAGAACAAACAAACCCCCAATATTTTATACACATCTGACTTTGACTATCACTTGTATGAAATATCAATGAACATAAGATTAATATTAAAGATAATTCTAAAGATGAAAAGATTTTACAATTCAAATTTATATTAATAAAATTCACGTGAGATATAACCCGAAAGAATTGATTGAATACAAAACTGTTCAAGACAAAGGTAGGAAAAATAATAATACTTTAACGAAGCTCAGAAAGGAAACTAAAATAGACACATACGGGTAAGAAAAGGATAAGCCAGAAAGACCCAAAATGTGATCTATAGAAAAATGGTAAAACCCCTTAATAAAAATGAAACGTAAGTGAAAATATTAAAATAAAAGGTGTGGAGAGAAAAAAGATGAACAAAAGTCTAATTGACACGTTCAACTCCAAAAACCTATCCCAAAAGGTATTCCAACCACGGGAAATAGGAAACAAATAGTAGTATGATCGCCCACAAGAAAACCTAATCTAACTTAACCCAAAAAGGAAATGGAAATTCCAACAGGGTTAATAAAAAGGAACACTGGCAAAAGCCTTCCGACACGCCAGGTCCAAAATGGGTATCTCAAAAGGGGATCCTACCTCTCACACACAAAAATAAATACTCACTATACTACCTAGGTGCCTTGCACACCTTTAGGTATCGGGGAAAAGTCTCCCTCAAGGAGACGAGAGCGGCCGAATCTCGACCAAGTACCGAGGCGAAAGAAAAAGCCACGAGAGACAAGAGGGTCCTGCTTTTAAAGGAGCCCATGACCTAAGGTGGTCAGGATGCCAAAAGAACAGAACAGGAAGATTTTCCATATTCTATTCGAAAACGGTAAGAAAAACCCATATACAAGAATCTTTTACGGAACCCAAACCAAAACACAAACAAAATGCAAATACATATACATCTAAATAAAATAGACCTTAATACTAACAAAAATATAATAATTACATACATGAATAATCGTTAATATGACAACATCGACACAAGATACCTGACCCGAGCCCCGGCCGGGCTATTGCTTGTTACCATACGATGGTCAATATTATATTAAAGGTGTCCAGGATCGTGCGCGCAGCGCACGTCTGGACACACAAACACAACAGAAATATTAAAAACCGCTGGACACAATATGGTGAGTACACAAGTAAAACCACAAGTTTACACAGAAAGAAAACTAAAATATACGCATCCCCTTTGACAATATGGGGAAGCGATGTAGACCGACTACGTCCGTCTTGACCCAAGGTAATTATCAAGGACCTGACCTTGTGTGGGTCAACTTGGACCAGGTGTGTAAGGGGGGGGGGTGACGAGACGTGCATGTCGACTACGTGTAACTATCACATGACGAAAGAAATCACGTCACACTTTGTGGTACGTGACAATACATATATATATAATATATATATATATATATATATATGTATATATATATATATATATATATATATATATATATATACATAGGAAGGATGAAGTGAAAGCAGCTGTTAAGATGATGAGAGCAGGTAAGGCACCTGGGCTGGATGGATGCCATGCAGAATGTCTGAAGAAAGGAGGTACAGTTATGGTGGACTGGTTGGTGAGGTTATTTAACGTTTGTTTATGAGAGGGTAGAGTGCCGGAGGACTGGAGGAGTGCCTGTATAGTTCCGCTTTACAAGGGAAAGGGGGACAAGTGTGAGTGTAGTAGTTTCAGAGGGATCAGCTTGTTGAGTGTAGTTGGGAAGGCTTATGGGAGGGTCTTGTTTGAGAGGATTAGGAGAGGAACAGAGGGAGTAATTGGTGAGGAACAGTGTGGGTTTAGGACAGGTAAGGGTTGTGTAGATCAGATTTTTGTGGTAAGACAGATATGTGAGAAAGCTATAGGAAAAGGTAAGGATGCTTTTGGGGCTTTTATGGATCTGGAAAAGGCTTACGATAGGGTAGACAGGAAGGCACTGTGGGAGATGCTGCAGATATATGGGATAGGAGAAAAGCTGTTAACAGCAGTCAAGAGTTTTTACGAGAGTAACCGTCTGGGGTATTGGCTGCATGTTATTGTGGCAGAGTAGCATGCAGTTGATACTTTAGGGTCTATATGAGGAAATCTCTGTACATAGAGAAATTATGACACTTTTATTCTACGACTGTCCCTCCGTTATGCTGTCCCCCAACCCCTTGTTACTGTCCTGTACCATTTCTCTGAATATTCATTTCCTTTTTTCGCCTACATACTCTGTGGTGGGGGCAAAAGAATACTGCCACCAAGTATTTCCACTTGAGTCGTAAAAGGCGACAAAAAAGAGACGGGGGATGGGATTAGGAGTCCTGCTACCTGTAGCCCCATAAGGGGATATTCCTAAAAAAGAGAGAAAAGGCATAAGAGGGTCTGGGAGATTTCCAACCAGTACCCTAAGGTTTGGGTCTTTTAATGTGCGTGGATGTGGTACAGATGAGAGTAAAAGGGAAGAGATAGGCAGTATGATTGTGAGAATAAAGATGGATGTACTGGCTCTGAGTTAAACTAAAATGAAAGGAAAGGGCAACTGTGAGTTTGGGAGTGTAGCTTGGAGGTACTCAGGAGTGAAGAGGGGACGAGGGAGAGAAGGGGTGGCTATACTAGTAAGTGAAGAGATAAGTAAGCGGGTAGTGGAGTGGGAGGAGGTGTCATCAAGTTTGATGTGGATGAAGGTGAAGCTGGGAAAGGAGATGTGGGTTTTTGTAAGTGCGTATGGGCCTGGTAGTGAGAAGAGCATGGAGGAAAGGGAGGCTTTTTGGGTAGTTATAAATGAATACATAGAGGAATTAGGGAAAAATATCAATGTAGTTGTATTGGGAGACCTAAATGCTAGGGTAGGAAATGAACCAACTGACGGAGTGATTGGGAAGTATGGAGTTCCCGGTAAAAATCGCAGTGGAGAATTGATGGTGGAAATATGTCTTGAAAGAGAGTTGATGATAGCAAATACAGTGTTTAAGAAAAAAGTCAAGCATAAGTACACATGGGAGAGGTTGTTGGAGGGAAGGGTGGTAGATGGAGCGTTAATGGACTATATAGTGTTGACCAGGAGTATGATAGGAAGAGTTAAGGATGTACATGTTTTTAAGGGGAGAGAGTGGGGGAATATAAGATAATTTTCTGGTGGAAGATAAATTGAGAGTGGAGAATAGGTGGAAAAAGAGGAAAAGGGCAGAAGGTAGGGAGGTACTTAGAGTGAACTGCTTAAATGAAGAAAAAAAGGAGAATGAGTATAAGAAGAAGTTGAGAGAGGAGTGGGAGAGAGTAAAGGATAGAGTAGAACTAGGAGTGGAGAAGGAATGGGGATGGTTCAAGGAGGGAGTCATAAGGTCTGCAAAGATGATGTGTGGAACAAGGAGGGCGGGAGGAAATAGAAGGAAGGGTAGTGAATGGTGGGATGAGGAAACAAAGAAAAGTGTAGAAGAGAAGAAGCAGGCATTCATAGATTGGCTACAAATTAGGACGAGGGAATCGTATGAGAGGTACAAAGTAAAGAGAAAGGAAGTTAAGCATAAGATAAAGGAAGCAAAGAGGACAGCAGATGTGAAATGGGGAAAGAGTATGACAGAAAATTTTGAAAGTAACAAAAAGATGTTTTGGAGAGAAAATTAAAAGAGGAAGAGGAGGCAAATCAAGTATAGAAGAAAAGATAAAAGATACAGATGGAGAGATGATAATGGAAGAGAAGGCAGTGAGAGGAAGGTGGGCAGAGTATTTTAGGGAGTTGCTAAATGTGAAGGAGGATAGGGAGGGAAAGGTAGTTGCAGTGGGAAGCGCTAAGAACATGAGAGTGATCAGTGAGGAAAATGGAGGAGAAATAGGGAAAGATGAAGTGAAAGCAGCTGTTAAGATGATGAGAGCAGGTAAGGCACCTGGGTTGGATGGATGCCATGCAGAATGTCTGAAGAAAGGAGGTACAGTTATGGTGGACTGGTTGGTGAGGTTATTTAATGTTTGTTTATGAGAGGGTAGAGTGCCGGAGGACTGGAGGAGTGCCTGTATAGTTCCGCTTTACAAAGGAAAGGGGGTACAAGTGTGAGTGTAGTAATTTCAGAGGGATCAGCTTGTTGAATGTAGTTGGGAAGGCTTATGGGAGGGTCTTGATTGAGAGGATTAGGAGAGGAACACAGGGAGCAATTGGTGAGGAATAGTGTGGTTTTAGGACAGGTAGGGGATGTGTAGATCAGATTTTTGTGGTAAGGCAGATATGTGAGGAAGCTATAGGAAAAGGTAAGGATGTTTTTTGGGCTTTTATGGATCTGGAAAAGACTTCCGACAAGGTAGACAGGAAGGCACTTTGGGAGGTATTGCAGATATATGGGATAGGAGGAAAGCTGTTAAGAGCAGTCAAGAGTTTTTATGAGAGTAGTAGAGCTTGCGTTAGGATTAGAAATTGAGAGAGGGAATGGTTTGAGGTAAAGGTGGGACTTCGTCAGGGATGTGTTATGTCGCCCTGGATGTTCAATCTCTACATGGATGGGGTGGTGCGAGAGGTGAATGCAAGGGTAGTGGGTCAGGGGTTGCAGATGATTAAAGAAAATGGAGAAAAGTGTGAGGTGAGCCAGTTGTTGTTTGCTAACGACACTGCGTTTGTATCAGGATCAGAGGAGGGATTGAGGAAGTTAGTGACAGAGTTTGAAAAGGTGTGCGAAAGAAGGAAGCTGAAGATAAATGTGGGCAAAAGTAAGGTTATGAGATGTACAAGGGGAGAGAGTGACAGTAGGCTGGAAGTGAGCATGAAGGGTGAGAAACTGGAGGAAATGGATAGTTTTAGATACATTGGTGCGAATGTGACAGGAAAGGGAGGAGTGGGGGTGGAGGTAGAATGTAGATTGAGAGAAGCGAGTAAATCCCTTGGTGGAATAAAAAGTATAATGAGAAATAGACATCTGGGAATGGATGCTAAGTGGAGGCTATATGAAGGAGTGATTGTGCCAACAGCAATGTACGGGGCCGAAACATGGAACATGAGAGAGGAAGAGAGAAGGAGTATGAATGTGTTTGAGATAAAATGTCTGAGAAGTATGAATGGGGTTACTAGGCTAGATAGAGTCAGAAATGAGGAGGTGAGGAGAAGAACAGGGGTGGAAAGGGAGCTGGGAGATAGGGTTGATGAAAGAGCATTAGGATGGTTAGGACACATGGAAAGAATGAGTGAAGAAAGATTAGTAAAAGAAGTGTGGAAGGCAGTTGTGGAAGGAGTGAATATGAGGGGGCGTCCTAGGATGAGATGGATGGATGGGATGAAAGGGGCTTTACAAAAGAGAGGAATGTCTGAGGAGAAAGGACGGGAGAGGACAGAAGATAGGGGTCAATGGAGAAGGGTTGTGTATAGATGAGGCTGTGATGCATGAGGGGGAGTGGGTGGGGGATGGGGGGTGAGGAAGTATGTATGAAAAAAAAATGACGCAGCCCGAAGAGATTTCTCCCCGTCTTTCTCATTTTCTGCATGAGGGGACGGAGAGGTGGTGTCACCGAATTTATGAAGCGGCCTTGCTGTGGATGTGCTGTGTCTTCCGACACTGCTTCTGACCCAGGGCAGTGGACAGGATGCAGGGATGACCCCTCACCCAAGAGGTGCCAACATAGGAGGGAGGGAGGAGGGTGAAGGGGAGTGGAATATATGGGAAATGAAATGGATAGGAGGGATATCTATGCCTTTTTCATTTTGGCTACCCCCCGTGTAAGGGGGGAAAAGCCTTTGGTATTTGTATGTATATATATATGTATGTATGTATGTATGTATGTATGTATGTATGTATGTATGTATGTATGTATGTATGTATGTATGTATGTATGTATGTACTAGAGCTTGTGTTAGGATTAGAAATGGAGAGAGTGAATGGGTTGAGGTAAAGGTGGGACTTCGTCAGGGATGTGTTATGTCGCTATGGCTTTTCAATCTTTACATGGATGGGGTGGTGCGAGAGGTGAATGCAAGGGTGGTGGGTCAGGGGTTGGAGATGGTTTAAAAAAAATGGAGCAAAGTGATAGGTGAGCAAGTTGTTCTTTGCTGACGACACTGCGCTTGTAGCAGGATCAGAGGAGGGATTGAGGAAGTTAGTAACAGAGTTTGAGAAGGTGTGTGAAACAGGGAAGCTGAAGATAAATAAGGGCAAAAGTAAGGTGATGAGATGTACATGGGGAGAGAGTGACAGAAGGCTGGAAGTGAGCATAAATGGTGAAAGGCTGTAGGAAATAGATAGTTTTAGATAATTGGGTGCGAATGTGGCAGGGAAGGGAGGAGTGGGGGTGGAGGTTGAATGTAGATTGTGAGAAGCGAGTAAATGCCTTGGTGGATTATAAAGTATAATGAGAAATAGACATACGGGAATAAATGCTGAGAGGAGGATATATGCAGGAGTGATTGTGCTAATAAGACTGTACGGGGCAGAAACATGGAACATAATAGAGGAAGAGAGGAGTTTGAATGTGTTTGAGATGAAATGTCTGAGAAGTATAAGGGTTACTAGGCTAGATAGAGTCAGAAATGAGGAGGTGAGGAGAAGAACAGGGGTGGAAAAGGAGCTGGGAGATGGGGTTGATGAAAGAGTATTGGGATGGTTTGGACACATGAAAAGAATGAGTGAAGAAAGATTAGTAAAAGAAGTGTGGAAGGCAGATGCGGAAGGAGTGAATATTATGGGTGTCCTAGGATGAGATGGATGGATGGATGGATGGGGTAAAAGGGGCATTTCAAAAGAGAGGAATGTCTGAGGGGAAAGGACGGGAGAGGACAGAAGATAGGGGTCAATGGAGAAGGGTTGTGTATGGATGATGCTGTGATGCATGAGGGGGAGTGGATGGGAGATGGTGGGTGAGGAAGTGTGTATGAGAAAAAGTTTGACGCAGCCCGAAGGAATTTCTCCCCGTCTTCTCCATTTCTGCATGAGGGGACGGAGAGGGGGTCGCCGAATTTATGAAGCGGCCTTGCTGTGGATGTGCTGTGTCTTGCGACACTGCTTCTGACCCAGGGCAGTGGACAGGATACAGGGATGACTCGTCATCCAGGAGGTGCCAAAATAAGAGGGAGGGAGGAGGGTGGAGGTGAGTGAAATATAAAGAAAATGGAATGGGTGGGAGTGGTTTCTACGCCTTTTTCTTTTTGGCTACCCGCCGTGTAAGGGGGAAAAGCCTTTGGTATATGTATGTATGTATGTATGTATGTATGTATGTATGTATGTATGTATGTATGTATGTATGTATGTATATATATATACATGTATATATATGTATGTATATGCATATATATATGTATATACATATATATATATGTATATACATATATATATGTATATATATATGTGTAGGTTTCTGTGCTTTTATTTTCAATGGTGTTGAATATAGGCAACATTCTGGCTTAGCCATGGGTAGTCCTCTCTCTGCTGTGTTAGCCAACTTCTATATGGAAATGCTTGAAACTGAAAATTATATATCAATAATGGGTAGAAACAGTGTTTGGTTAAGGTATGTTGATGACATTGTTGTTATTGTACCAAAAGAAGCTAATATTAACAATAAATTAAAATGATTAAACAATGTAAATAATAACATACAATTTACGGCAGAAGCAGAGAACAACAGAAAATTACCATTTTTAGACACTGTCATACACAGGACAAACAGCAATGTAAAGTTTTCGGTATACCGCAAACCCACTAATAAAGAAGATTATATACATTTTTATTCAGGACACAATATTAGGACTAAAACAGGTATAATAATTGGCTTCTTCCTCAGGTCTTTTCGCATCTGTAGTGAAGAATTCTTAGAAGACGAACTAGATCACAATACAAAAACTTTCAGCAAACTAAAATATCCCAAAGGTCTCCTACTTAAACTAAAAAAGAAAGCTAAGGAAATAAATAAGAAGAGTAAAGATAAAAATAAAAATAATTGCAACAAAGAAACACGATATATCACAGTCCCAAATTCCAGCATTAATTCAACTCTAGACAACGTCCTCTTAAAAGCAGGTATAAAGATAGCAAGAACATCAGGTAGCAAAGTGGGACATTTGGTAACGCGTAATTATAATAACCATACGAATGAAAATAGTATTGTCTATAAAATACCTTGTAAAAATTGCCCATCCTCATATTTTGGGGAAACAGGTCGTGGATTAGAAAAAAGATTATATGAACACAAAAATGATGTAAGAACCCACGGGCTTTCTATATCTATAGTAAGACACATAGATACACATGACCACCTTCCGAACTGGGACAATACAATTATAATAAATAAAGGTTCAACAAAGAAATTAAGGAAAACAATAGAAGCAGCCTATATTAATACTAATAATAACATCAACCAGAGAGATGGTTATATATGCTTGGCAAGAGCTACAAGTTTATTGATAGTGGATGAAAACAAACGGACAAATGTAACCAACCCCCCTGGGGTTACAAATCACAATCTTCAGTTTCTTCACTTTATTTACACAGTTCACGCACAGTTCTGTACACTATGATACACAGGGCACGTCAGACACCGACGGCTCTTGGACCTCTGCACTCCGTTTTTGTGGGAGGAAGTGCTGAGTCTGTAAAATTCTGAGGTGCTCTTTAGTCACCTTGAAAACAATTTTAATAGGAAAATCCGGCCCTTTACATGGTTGTTGTTAGTTCATAAATTATTTCTTATATCCCTTTTTATAGTGTATAATATATCCAGGGGGCAAGGGTTGATTACTACTGTGTTGTCGTGTGTTATTCGGAATTGGCGATTGACCGCATTTATGTGTGCGTTCGTATGTCTGTGTGTGTATCTTGGTTCCGAGTGCTCGATAACTGCTGGGTCAGCTTGTCAGAGCGGATGGTCTGGCGACAGAATGTCTGGGTGATGATTGTGACACCGCTCACATGATTTATGGGAATGGTGATGTGGTTATAGTGATGTATACACAAATGTTCCGAGCACGACGACCTTTCCCAGGTACCCTGTGAGGTGACATGTATGTGAATAAAATGTCCATGTTATACTTTTGTGTTATGCTTTGTGATCAAGACCCTAAGGGTCGAAACGTTAAGGTAGTAAAATTCTTCCATTATTCCTCGTATATTTTCTCCGCCTTCAGTTACACACACACACACACACACACACACACACACACACACACACACACACACACACACACACACACACACACACACACACACACACACACACACACACACACACACACACACACACACACACACACATATATATATATATATATATATATATATATATATATATATATATATATATTCATTGTATATATGGGCAGGAGATTTTCTCTCAAGTATGTCCCAGTCCAGCCCACTAGCCAATCAGAAGCCCCAAAATGTAATATCAGACCACCACCAACAATATATAAACACAATAATTCAATCAGATATTCACAGTTTAGCCACTGATGAAGCACTAAGTAGTGTGAAAACGCGTTCTGGCCAGTTTTTCACTTTGGTAAAGCCATGCCCAAAGTAACTGACAAAACAATGTCATATGGTGACATTATAAGACAACTTCCCGTGGAAGGGAAAAAAATTCTCAGAGAAAGAGAAAAGGCAGATAAAAAACTCTGTAATAACATATATATATATACATACATATATATATATATATATATATATATATATATATATATGCATGTGTTGCTAAGGTCGACATTGCTTTTGTAGTTGTAGAGCTTCTCTTGCACATTTTCAAATTTTCTAACAAGGATTTGGCCATTTATCAGGTGGGCAAATACCTGTTGACCAAAATTATACATTTAATTTTCAACGTTTCGTCAGCAAAGAGACGAAACGTTGAAAATCAAATATACAATTTTGGTCAGCCGTTATTTGCCCACCCCTCAAATGATCAAAATCCTTGTTAGAAAGTTGGAAAATATATAAAAGAATATCTAGAACTACCAAAACGCTGTCGACTTAGAGCACATGCATACAAGAGAACCTGCTCCCTTACCTTTCAAATATATATATACATATATATATATATATATATACATATATATATATATATATATATATATATATATCTTTTTCAACCACAAATAACTTTTAATTCCATGCCATCACAATCGAGACTAAGAGTCGCTCGAAGGAGGCATCCGTTGGAAATTGAAACGTAGAGCCGAGGATTTGAACCCATCTAACCCGTAAGAAAATTACAGTGAAATAAACCAATACGCTATCAATACGTTACTCAAACTGTTACGGGTTAGCTGTGTTCAAATTCTCGGCTCGTCCACGTTTCAATTTCCAACGGATGCCTCCTTCGAGCGACTCTTAGTATCGATTGCGATAGCATGGAATTAAAAGTGATTTGTGGTTGAAAAAGATATTAATTGATCACTGGGAACCATTCAGTATATATATATATATATATATATATATATATATATATATATATATACATAAATATATATATATATTTATATATATTTATATATATATATATATATATATAAATATATAGATATATATAAAT
>NC_134811.1:43766013-43768513 GCF_046742065.1 Oratosquilla oratoria
GAGGGTACTGATGAGATGGAATCACCAATTTTATCAACCTATTCAGTTCTTAAAAAACAGATTTGAGAGAGAAATACAAGAATAAATTAGAACCTACTAGTTGTCCTGAGTTGGATGGATGAAAGCTTAGTTGCATTACTACTGAAGTACAATAAAACAATTGCTTTGCCGGGGGACGCCTGAGGCAAAACCACTGTTTTAAAACATCCGATCAAATTAAAATCAGGGACTCAACCAATAACCGAAAGGTTATCACAGGATATTATTGAACATAGTAAAAGTGAGTGGAACTTCCTCTTATTCTGGTGCGAAAATCAGATGGTACCATGTGTCCAGTTATTGATTACAGGAAATTGAACAAGCAGACCATACCTGATCGATTAGCTTTACTCGTGATAAGGGAAATTCTTAGAAATTTGGGAACTGAGAATAGGTATTTTAACATTATGTATATCAAGTCTGTGTTTTAGCAGATATAGTTACATGAAGACTCACGAGAATTCACAGTATTTTTTACTCCAACGGGACACTATTAATTCAAACGAATGCCATTTGGGTTATGTAATAGTCCATTAACTTACATGAGATTAATTAATAAAGTTCTAGATGGGTTGTTAGGAAACACTGGTAGTGTATTTCTAGATAAGATTTTAATAGTTTCCCAAATAGCGGTTGAGCACTTTGATAATTTTGATTTAGTATTCTCAAGACTAGTTAAGTAGGATTGAGAATGAAACTTGAAAAATGTAACTTTTTGCAGGACCGTGTTATCTATTTGGGACATAAGATAGACAGGCATGGACTTAGCACATTAAATTCTAAGGTTGAAGCAGTAAAGAATTATTCAGTTCCAAACAATGTGGAAATGTAGGATATGTAGACATAGCTAATCCATTAAGTTCTTTGTTGAGGAAAGACCTAAAGATCATGTGGGGACCCGCACAGCAGCAAGCTTTTGACAAGTTAAAAGATAAACTTACGAGGTCTCCAGTTTTAATATTTCCAGTCTATGATAAAGATTTTATTCTTTGTACTGATGCGTCTGACATAGGGTTAGGAGGCATACTGATGCAAAAGAGAAATGGAACTTTGAAACCAATAGCTTACATATCTAGACTTTGTAATAGTGCAGAGAGAAGATACTCTATAAGAGAAAGAGAAACTTTAGCAGTGATATAGTCATTAGAATGTTTTAGATATATGATACTGGGATATCCAATTACAGTGTGGACTGATCATACAGCTATTCAGTACTTATTTAACTCTTAACAGGTAAAGTGGGGTCAGACAGACCCCATACTTTTTTGTTTTTTAATTTTAACATACTAATATATTACATACAGATATGTACTTCCATATACCTTCTTGATCAGTGGAGTAGTTTAATGGGGTGATAGGGTCATTCTTGAATCTTGCTCTATATAAGCTTTATAGAGCTTTTGAGCCCGTCTGACCCCACTTTACCTGAGGTGTGAGTACCGTGGGGTCAGTCAGACCCCACTTTACCTGAGGTGTGAGTAGCGTGGGGTTTGTCAGACCCCACTTTACCTGAGGTTTGTTCATGTTATATAAATGTTTTATCATTTATACTTATGGGTAAATAATAATTTCTTCTTTTTTATCAACAGAAAAACATACATCCGAGTTTGATTTAATTTATTTATTTAATTTATTTACTTTATTTGATTTATTTCATTTTCCCTCTTTTGATCACATTAATTTTTATCACAATGTTTAATTTCTGTTCTGGTAATGTGAGTTTCTTTTCATATCATGGTCACACTATACTCATATTATCATAAAGCATGACATTCCGCCACATTTTATTTGATTGATTTATCCTTCCCTCTTATGTTCAAATTTAATTTGTATCACATATGAATGCTTAATATTTTCTGTTCTGTTAATATATTTCTTCTCACAACAAGATCACACTATTCTGAGGGACAAGAAGCCACAAGTACCAGCTCTGATGACAGACAAGACGGTCATCAAAAAAAGGGTGCACACAACGATGGCACTTGTGTCACATTTACCTGACAAGAAGAAAAAAATTGTGCAGTTGATCTCCTCAATGCACCAACAACCTGTTATGGATGACTGTGGGAAGCCAGAAATCATCTTGTATTATAACAACACAAAAGGAGGGGTTGACGCGTTTGATCAAATGTGTGCCCGATATACGTGCAGCCGAAAAACCAAACGGTGGTCTTTGTGCATAATGTACGGACTGGTCAACGCCGCCGGTGTCAACTCCTATATCACCTGCAATGAAATGAGGAAACGTGATGGACAGGCGGAACTTTCATCACGTCGGAAGTATCTGATTGAGCTGGCAGAAGAGATGATACGGCCATGGGCAGAGGAGAGGATGAACTTCAAGGGGATGCACAAAAGTACTTTGATGACCATCAGAACGGTCTTTGGCTTGAACATGCCCCATCAGCAAGCGGATACCTCTTCTATGAGAAAGCGATGTGCCTTGTGTGACCGGAAGTCT
>NC_134811.1:43773513-43776013 GCF_046742065.1 Oratosquilla oratoria
CTGCATTTAGGAGCTCTTGGAAGTATTCTGCCCATCTGTTGTCTATCTCATCCTGATCTGTAAGAACATTCCCCTCTAGGTCTTTAATGTTATATTGTTTTAAAACGCCTTGCTTTTTCTATATGACTTTACTATACCATATAATAACTTTTTTCCTATCTGCAAATCCTCTGCCAATCTCTCTTCCAGATCTTTCCATGTCTCGGTCTTTGCTCGATCTTTTGCAAGATTTGTTTCTTTCCTTGCCAGTACATATTCTGCTCAGCTTTCAGGTGTTCGTCTTTTTGGTCACTTTCTTAACTTTAAAGTTTTGTTTTTTACTGCCTGTTTGATCTCCTCATTCCACCAAGGTGTGTCTTTTCCTATTTCCTCCAATTCATTCTACCCCTAAAGTTTCCTCTGCTACTTCACTGATTATTTCTTTAAAAATGTCCCATCTCTCTTTTTCCTCATCATTTTGTTTCTCCAATTTTTGTGTAAGTTTAGTTTTATAAGCATTATTTTTATCTTCCTCTTGCAAACTTTTTGTTTTAATTACTTTTCTTTTTCTACATTGCCGTGGTTTTACCTTACCGATCTTAAGATCAGCCACTAGTAACCTGTGGTCTGAATCAAAACTCACTCCTGGTATTACCTTTATATTGCTGAAAATTCTTGTCTGAACACAATATGTAGTCGACAATAGATTTTTGATCAAACTAACCTGTATTTTGATTCCTTCTATATCTAATGAATTTATATTCCTCTTTATGTTGATAAAAGCCGTTCATTATTTTCAAACCGTTTCTCATGCAGTGATCTATCGGTTTTTTCCTTTTGAGTTTCTTGTCTCTTCTCCAAATGTCCCTATTATATTTTCTATTCATTCTCTTTCCTTTCCTACTCTTGCATTAAAATCACCAATCAAAAGTCCTATATCGCCATCTAGAATCTCATATTCTCCCTCCAAAAGATCTAAGAATTTTCTCTTTCTTCTTCAGGACATCCCTGTTGTGGTGCATACATTTGATATATCTTGTACTTTCTTCCTTTTATTCGTATTGTACACATCATTAGTCTTTCATTGATCAAATTTACCTCTTGAATATATTGTGTCAGTCTTGGTTCCACTATCCCAGCTACCCCGTGCCTTCTCCCCTCTCTTCTGATCCACAGGTCTCTAACTTCATCCTTTCCCCAATGTCTTTTCTCTGCCATTTCTATAATGTCTATCTTTCTTTCATTCATAATTTCCAAGATTTCTTCTTCTTTGTCTCTATATGTTGCGATGTTAATCGTTACAAGTCTTATTTTGTGGAGTGTCTTGTGCAAATTTCCTTTACGTTTCCGATTTCCTACTAGAAGCCTGAATTGGTGGTATTCTCGCAGTGCTCCTACAGACATTTATCAACAGAAGTATGCATGTAAATATATCAATGTAAGTATTACACAGTGAATCACGCAGTAACGGTATTCTATTTAGCAATTTTTAATCAATTTTGTGTCAGTCCATAGTTCTTATTTTCTTTAATTCATCATAGAAATTTAAGTTAGTCAAAGTATATTATATATGTGTATTATTTCATATTCCTGCTTTATAATGTGAATTTTGATTTATTTATATAAATATAATTAAATATTTTACGATGTATCTTTTAATATTTAAACAAATGTCTTCATTTACTTGAAAGGATATCTTCTGTTTTCAGATTTTTACAAGATGTTAAAATGGAAGACCAGAGGTCAACTATCATCCCATTTGAACCTGCTAATTGGTAAAGAGAAAGAGCTTCCAGTGTCAATACTTCCATTAGTGAGAGACATTTTAAGATTTGGGTTACTCCTTTAAGAACAAAATTTCAAAGACAGAAGGAACTATACGGAGATCATCAGTGTTATCATAATCCATCTTCTGCAGCAATGGACAACAGCTAATGCCCTATTAAAAACCTTATTGGTTATCTAGTGTCGAACAATTGAGCTATATTTTAAAGGATTGTGGAAAAGAGCAGTTCAAGTATCTCTTGGCAAAGAAAACTTGGCAAAGAAAAATACATTTATACACTAACTTGATAAATTGTTTGATATTTTTTGAGCTGCAAGTATTCTATAGTTCTGTATTCAAAAACAGATTTTTCTCCTCGTGATAGGAGAAAAAATGCACACTGACTGCTGCTGCCCTCGTGAAAAGAAGATACCTGCTTTAGAGCTAGACTTCATCAGGCCATAGAGAACAAAAACAGAAGTCCAAGGCAGGATGCAAATGGGCTCAATAGATTATGCAGAAATGACTAGATAGAATACTTTTGTAAAAAGGAAGGGACTTATCGGAGAGAGAGAGAGAGAGAGAGAGAGAGAGAGAGAAAAGAGAATGAAGAGTGAAGAAGTCATGTAAAGAGAAGAACAGCATTGCCATGATGTTTATCAGTTGTTTGATGATTCTTCTGAACAAAATAAAGTAACGTCAAGTGATAGTTATAAAGAGACTTCTGAGGCTCTACCAAAGAAAAGAAAATACATC
>NC_134811.1:43783513-43793513 GCF_046742065.1 Oratosquilla oratoria
TTTTTACATCTAGGTTCGGACTACCAATATTACGGAAGTGCAAAAAGACTATTAGGTAGTTACAAAAACAGATATGGAGGTGCGAATAAATAAATAAATAAATAAATAAATAAATAAATAAATAAATAAATAAATAAATAAATAAATAAATAAATAAATAAATAAATAAATAAATAAATAAATAAATAAATAAATAAATAAATAAATAAATGAATAAATGAATGAATGAATGAATAAATAAATAAATAAATAAATAAATAAATAAATAAATAAATAAATAAATAAATGAATAGATAGATAAATAAATAAATAAATAAATAAATAAATAAATAAATAAATAAATAAATAAATAAATAAATAAATAAATAAATAAATAAATAAATAAATAAATAAATAAATAAATAAATAAATAAATAAACAAATAAAATAAATAGATAAATAATTAAATAAATAAATTGTGGACTGTTTTATATTTATTAGACGTCGATCCAAGCCATTTTTGCCTTCTAAGTTTTGAGCCTTGTCTCCAGGCTACTAGCTACCTACATTGGCCCAGACTGTATAATTATACAGTCTGGGCCAATGTAGGTAGCTAGTAGCCTGGGGACAAGGCTCAAAACTTAGAATCAGAGTACTACGAGACTCCTCAACGAATTGCTGCAAATTTACTACTTTCCCGTCATTGTGCACATATATATTGTCAGATAAATATTGTCTTCGGAGTCCATGTGGTATCAATTCCCGGACGTGCTGATAAAACGCCATGTTGTCAGTGAAATATTTAAATTTTCCTCTAGTCTTTGTTTACTATGTAAGATTAATTTCACTTAAACAATAGTGCTATTTTTATGTAAACACTTAGCTTTTCATGCGTTTGTAAATGTGCGTGAGCCAGGATGACGTGCGTAGCTGTTGATCTACAGGTAATCCTTGTGTGGACGAGAGCCATACTGCATTCAGTGGTCCCCTGTTATGCCTTCCAAAGGTACTCCTTTCAAGCCGCAAATCTCTCTCTCCAAGAAGACGACGACAACATTCATGTGTGGTGGAACCTGGGCATATATGTAATTATTTACCTTTTTCCATGCGTGTTGCTCAAAAGTGGTCGATCCATACCTATCCCTGCAGTTGTTAGTGATCATCCCAATATGTCTATGACAAAGTTCAACCATTTACCACGGTAATACTTTCGCAGCCCCAGCTATTCCTCACGCCACTCCTACGCTATTGCACCAAGACCCCTCAGTTATAAAAGCTTCAAGAAAGGATCCTATTTTTTTTTTTTTTTTAGCGTCTGCATTTATCCAACAATGTGAGGATAGTATCATCAACACTAACGTCATTACAGGGTCAGAATTTTTTTCATTCGTTTGATTTCAATTTGTACCCAAATCACTACCCTGAGGTGATGTCAGCTTCATGCATCAACCCCAGAACTTTAAGCTATGATTACGCCACTTTCAAGGCAAATTCTCTTAAGATGTTTGATGATAACTTGGTAGGTGATCATTTTCTCTGGTGCTATAGATTAGCTGATGTACTCGCATTCCTTATGAGCACTAAAAAAAGTATGCTTGCTCAGACTAGAGCCAGTATGGTGGCCTCAGAAGTATTAGATTTTTTTTTTATACATTCACATTGGACAGATAGACTTCGACTTGTTTTGGAGTATCTATTCTACATTTTGTTCCTCGCTCCATATGGACGAAGGATAGGTTCTTCTCTTAGCTATCAGCCAGATGAATCTTTACTATCATTTGCAACAAAGCTTTCTAGGAAGTTAAAAGAATTGCGTCATCGTGCTTTGCTAGCTCCTGCACTACCTAGTCATTTACATAAGACTACGGAGGTTCTTCTTCCTACACCACCTCCTCTGTCTTCGACACCTACACAGAGTACTCCTACATCTACATCTACCATACTTTAATGCACGTATTGTAACAAAGTAGGTCATTCTAGTGTTTTCTTTTTCCTTCGTAACCGTCATGAGAGAAAGTCTAAGCAGACTCCTGTACGTAGACGTTTCACTAATTCCTCTTCTAACCTCACTCATAACTTTTGAAGACTGTCATTTCAGCCTCAATCTAGCTACTGTCATATCCATAGACAGTATAGTCATTCTACTGATCAGTGTTCGTAGATTTTGCAGCTTAGGGCAGACAATAGTTCAATCCCCAAACATACTCAGTTCCATTTTCACAAGGGCCCGTATCACAATCCCAAAGAGTGACTGACTATGACCGGTCCAAAATTTTCCCTTTAGTGGCTGCTGTCTCTTCCCAACTCCTTACCTTTCAGTGTTATGTGGATCAGTTACCTATCTCTGTAACAGTAGACAGTGGAGCAGAATGCAGTATCATAGGCAAACAGGCCTATTCTGATCTCAAGGGTTTGTACAACGTAGTATTGTTACCCTCTTCCAGTGCTTTGCAACCTATACAAGGTTCTCCTTGTCTATGCTTGAATTTCTTTGCATTCCCTTAAGGGTTTCTTCCCATGCTATAGTGTTTCATGTTGACGTTGTGGTAGTTTCTGATTATATACTTCAGTGTGGTTGTCTCTTAGGCTTTGATACTTCAGCAACTCATGCCATAGATATATCTCCTCGGCGCCGTATGGTTACTTTCGATAACATTCTTATTTCTGCAATAGAGAGGCCAATTTTTATACATAGCTCACCTTCTGTACATGCTCTGCCTAGGCAGTCATCTTCCAAGGGTTAAATTTTTTTAAGCACTCCTGTACTTTTTGTGCTGCTGTTGTTGTAGGCGAGCTTTATACTAGTCCTTCTAATGCAGTTTGAGTCCCAGTGCGCATTTCAGGTGCTCCAATTAGATCTGACGTCTTATCTCAACCTGACGCTGTTCGTGTTAGACATCTTGCATTAGAGGGTACTCTTTCCACTGTTCGTGAGGACCATGTTACCACGGCTATGATAACCAACGTTACTGGTTCTCCTATCACACTCTCTTAACATAAGAACATAAGAATAAAGGAGACTGCAAGAGACCATAAGGCCTACACTAGGCAGCTCCGTATCCATCACCACCTGTCATCCCCATCCATAAAGTTGTCTAATCATTTTTTAAAACAACTGATAGTTTCAGCGTTTACTACATGGTTACTAAGTTTATTCCTTTCAACGACCACCCTATTAGTAAACCGATTCTTGCCTATTTCCTTTCTAAATCTAAATTTGTCCAGTTCATACTCATTACTGCGAGTCCTGTCCTGTTGTTTTATTATGATGACCTTGTTTGCATCACTCTTGTTATAACCTTTGATCCACTTGAACATTTCTATTAGATCACCCCGCACTCTGCGTCTTTCCAGAGAGTGTAAGTTAAGGTACCTAAGCCTCTCTTCGTAAGGCAAATTTCTGAGTCCATGTATCATTTTGGTCATTGTTCTCTGTACTGATTCTAGTGAATTGATGTCTATTCTGTACGACGGAGACCAAAACTGTACCGCATAGTCAAGGATGGGTCTAACTATCGCTAGATAGAGTTTAATAATTACCTCTGCACTTCTATTCGTTACCGTCCTAGCAATGAAGCCTAATGCGCTGTTAGCTTTATTTCTGGTGCTAATGCACTGCTTCCGGTTTTAAGGTCCGGACTCACCAGACCTCCCAAGACCCTCTCGCACTCAGTTTTCTCTAAAAGCGTGTTATCTAAGCTGTATCTATCTTCGGGGTTGTGTACACCTACGTTTAACACGCTACACTTAGATATATTGAAGTTCGTTTGCCATTTCACCGACCATGTTAACAATTTATTAAGATGATCCTACAGAATACCTGCGTCGTCTCTTGACCTAATTAGGCATCCTATTTTAGTGTCGTCCGCAAACTTACTAACATCACTATTTGTCCCATCGTCTAAGTCATTTATGTACATAATGAACAACATGGGACCCAAAAACCAAGCCCTGGGTGACACCGCTAGTAACATTGCCCCACCTAGATTTTATTCCATTTATGGTGAGCCGCTGTATTCTGTTACTAATCCAAGCTCTAATCCAGGATTCACTTTTCATATTTTCTATTCAATCGTCTACACATTCAAACTGACAAAGTTCATTTAGACTCTCAGCATGCAATATATGTAGATAACATTGATTTTCCTGAGATAAGAGACCATCTCATTGAGTTGTAGTTGACACATTGTCAAGCTTTGGTCTTTCCTGGCGAACGTCTGGGAGTTACGGATCGTCTTGTCCATAGCATTGATCTTAAATAAGGGGTGCGTTCTGTCTAAGTAAGTTTTTCCAGATTGCTTCAGTAACTCAGTCTATGGTTGACGACTTGTTGAGTGAAGGTGTCATCCAAGAGTCCCGAGTGAAACTCCCCACTCCTTGTCCGCAAGAAGAATGGATTATTCCGCACTGTTGTGAATTATAGCTGTGTCAATGTTGTCACAGTTCCAGATCATTACTATTTGCCTGTGTTGAGTGATCTTCAGTCCATAGGATCAGGTAACACAGTGTTCACCACCTTGGAATTATAGACTGGCTTTTGGCAGATTCCTTTGGAGGAGAAGTCTCGTAAGATCACAGCTTTCTTCATAAGGTGAGGTCATTATGAATAGCTTCGCTGCCCTATAGGATTTGGGAATACTCCTTTAACATGTCAGCGCCTTTTTAGCTCAATTTTTATTGGACTACGGTGTAATGGACTTTTTGTGTATCTATATGACTTGATTCTAGTTTCCAAGGATGTGGAAAGTCACTTTCATACGTTGTCCTTAATCTTACAACGCATTTCTCAAGATGGGTCGAAGCTTAGTTTACACAACTATTAGTTTTTTAAGTCCAGCATTCAATTCTTAGGTCATGTAGTAGACAAAGATGACATTCATACAACAGATGATGAAATCAAAGCTTTTAGAATCTTTCCTACCTCTACGAGAGTTGACCAACTACGGTCTTTCCTAGGATTGACAGGGTACTATCGTGCTTTTGTAAAATATTTTACCTCCATAGGATCATCTCCTGCACCTCTCCTCAAAAAGAATGTTTCTTTCCAATAGCATAATACTCACCAGAAAAAAATAACACCTTGTAGCAGGCACTTACTCAGGCGCCTGTGTTGGCATTCCCAGATTATACTCTTCCTTTTACCATTTGCACTGATGCCTCTGGTTTAGGTATTGGGGCTCTCCTAACACAGCAAATTGATGGTCATCTTTCACATGTCATTGCATATGCTATCCGCAAACTCAATCATGCCGAGTCTTGTTACTCTGTTACACATCTGGAAGCTTTAGTATTGGTGTGGGATTTAAAGCATTTCTGTGACATCATCTTCGGATATCCCATCACAGTTTACACAGACCACAGTGTTGTCACGCAACTTTTTAAAAGCAAAAATCTTTCAGACCACCAAGCCAGATGGTTTCTTACTATTGAGTAGTTCAATCCAGTCTTTAAATATATTCCGGGACGTTCAGACAATGTTGCTGATGTACTTTCACGAAATGTACCCGTATCTGCTGTCGTTGTGATTCACAACTTTACTCTGCGAGATTTAGCTAAAGTTTAACTTATGGACCCTGTTTGGTCTGCTGTCATTTATGCCTTAAAATCTGGGAATGGTACTACCTTGCCAAATTGCCTGTACCTCTGTCTCGGTTCTCCTTGCAAGACAGTGTTCTCACTCATAACATGAATTGTTTGAGGAGTTTGAGGAAGATGTAGCACAGTTAGTGATCCCTGAGTCATTAGTTCCTGTTGTTTTATCTCTTGCTCATGATTCCTATCAAGTGGGTCACTCAGGTCGTGACAAAACTCTGGTTATGGCTCCCAAGAAATATAATTCATTGGCCTAAAATGCGTTTAGAAATTGCCACTCATGTAGACCTGTGCAAGTATTGTGAACAGAACATAGGTTCTATTTACACTGCTTCTATTATAGACCATCCTATTCCTCGCCCTTTCGACACTGTCGCCATTGATCTCTTGCAATTGGCTCGTAGCCTTCAAGGCTCAGTGTACGTTCTTGTATGTGTTGATGACTTTAGCCATTCTGTGATATTGGCTTCTTTACGTAATAAATCTGCTCCAGTTGTTGCCCATGCTCTAGTTTCCCATGCTTTCTGTCCTTGCACTACCCCCTCAGTGTTGCTTAGCGACAATAGGACTGAGTTTAAGAATGAGGTCATAACCAACATTTGCAAACAATATAAAATCACCCAAACTTTTGTAGCTACTTATCACCCCTCCTCTAACGGTGTGGTGGAGTGGATGAATAGGAAAATATTTGACATCCTAAGGCACGTTGCAAGTGATCTGCAGGAAACTTGGGAAGACTGGCTACCCCATGTCAGTGCCTGCATTAATAGCACTACCAAGGTAGCACCGGGAAAGGCACCTCATTATGTTAATTATGGTTCTGAGAAGAGGTTTTCATATGGTCTTTTGGATAGCCCTATTCGTCCTCTCTACAACCTTGAAGATTACAGTCACCTTTAGTGTCATACACTGCATATCATTTATGATTCTGTTAGAAGGATCCTTCAGGAGTCTAGATCAAACATAATAAAGAAACAACATAGTAAGGCTACACCTGTTTCCATCCAAGTAAGTGGTCATGTATTTAAACAAATGCCTGAGCGACAGTTTAAATTAAATAAACTTGCATGTCCTTTCCTTGTGATGCAGAGGCTTCATCGCAATAAGTTTATGGTTTTTTAACCATCTCAGGGACTTAGTGAGGTTTTCCATTCTAAGAGGCTTAAGAAGACACAGGCGGCCATACCTGAATTTATCCAGCCTCCCCCAAGGTTTAATGTTCCCAATTTGTTAATTCCTGTTCACTACTCATATACGTTCATAAGGTACAATGCCTTGATGATCGAGTGAGACTATTGAGTACAATTGCCTTGGTGTGTAATCTTTTTGTCATTGTAAATGATACTTATTCAGTATGTACATTATGTCATTAACAAAGGATTATAAAGGCGGAGCATGCCGACAGAAGATCTTTTGGTCCATAACTAGGTCGGATGCGAAAAAAATATATATAAAAATTATAAGTAAATAAATAAATAAATAAATAAATAGATAAATAAATAAATAAATAAATAAATAAATAAATAGATAAATAAAAAAAAATAAAAAATAGATAAATAAAATAAAAAAATACAATAATATAAATAATAGTTAATAGAATATATAAATAAATGCATAGGTATAGTTAAATAATAAACAAACAGGTAAATAGTAATTAATAAATTTACATATAACTAATGATAAATGAGAATCAAGCAAATAGTAATAAACAGACAAATGATAACACAACAAATAAACAAACAACATAGAATAAATGACAGTCATTAAAGCATCTTGCTTAGTTGTTTATCTAAATGATTCTTAAAGCTTCGAACTGAACTACATTGCATTGCCTTTGCAGAAAGTTTATTCCATTCATTAACTACACGGTTTGCGAAGTTGTTTCTACCCACTTCCAAATTAAATATATTTCCAAACAGGTTGATACCATTGTACTTACTGTTATTTTTACCTATGTGCATTACCTTGCATTTACTTGTGCTAAATTTCATTAGCCACTGTTTCGACCAGTGCTGTACTTTATCTAAATTTTCTTGAATATCTAATTGATTTAAGTGATCATTTGCTATTCCGCACAGTTTTGTATCATCAGCAAATTTAGAAACAATGGACTTTACTCCATGGTCTATATCATTTATATATACTGTGAATAGAACTGGCCCAAGAACGGAACCCTGAGGAACTCCAGGCCTATAATTATTTCTTCTTTGACTTTTGCCATTTAAAACAACTCGCTGTTTTTATCATTCAACCAATTACTAGTCCAGCTTAATAGGCTACCACTTATTCCGTGTGAAGCTACTTTAGTTAGTAGTAATTCGTGGGGGACGCTATCAAATTCTTTTGCGAAGTCTAGATATATTAAATCTATATTGTTTCTTTTGTCATAATTTGAGATGACTGCGTTGTAGAATTCGAGTAAGCTAGTCACGCAAGAATATTTCCGTCTGATTCCATGCTAGCTATCATTTATCAAACAGTTACTTTCTAAATAATGTTCAATAGCATCTCTGATGATAGTATTAATTATTTTCCGACGATTGAAGTCACGCTTATAGGCCTTTATTTTTTTTTTTCTTAAATATGGGAGTAACGTTGGCTAGCTTCCATTCTCTTGGGACATCTCCTGATATGATAGATTTCTTGAAAATAATTTCTAATGGAACAACAATTTCATTTTTCATTTCCTTTAATATTCTTGGGCGCCAACCGTCAGGCCCTGGTGATTTATTAACTTTGAGTTTGTCTATACACCTTTTAATTTTTAACTCTGTTATATTTACCGTAGTAAGTTCACCCTAGGCTTTTCACAGGTTTCATTTTAGAGTTCACTTTGAGGTGTTTCGTTTTTAATAGTGGGCCAATGTGATTCCTAATAAAAATTCTATCTCTAAAGTAACTATGTGCAGCCTTAGTTGTGTTTGGCGTAACTGAGGGGATGTTATCTCTGTTTTCAATAGATAACTTTTACTTGCCTGTCAAATGTATGATTAGTGTATATTTCCCATTTCCTGTGTATTATTGTATGTCTTATTCTATTTTTATCATGTCGCGGACGTCAGTCAATTTATGTAATTTTCTTAATGTCGTCAGTATGTGTTTGCGTTTGTTGTATACTACATATATATTATTGTCTATTCTCATATTTTACGTGCCATTGTGTTTGGCTACTCCCTGAAATGAATGCCGTTTCCTCGGTGAGGGCACCGAGAGGTGGTGTTCGAGCTATATATAATGTTTATAAAAGAATATGGTGTGTTGTAAACGTAATTCCATGTAAAGGTGTATGGATGTGGCTCTATATAACCATCCTAGCGGGTTTCTGCTAATGAAGTTATAATGTCTGGGCGTTTAATAATGCCCACGCTGGGTAAACATTATTGCTCCTGCTTTAGTTGAAGATACACACTCTGTGTCGTGGTTTAATTTCATCTAAATAACAATTGTGTTAACGTGTTGAACTTTCATTTAACCCACCATAAAATACTTGGTAAAATACTCAAGAAGATAGTGTTTGTAGTATTTCAAGAAGTATATACAGTATTATTTATGTGGGATAGATACATAAGTAAATAGTGTATTAAAAAGTATGAATAGTTTTAAAAGCAAAATTAGACTAATGAAGAGACGGGGCCCGTGGACTATAGACAAGGCTAAGACATAACCAAAACAGCGTTAATAAGAGTAATATTATTCATTGTGGTAACGGTAACGGTAACTGTACTGGTACCCGTAACGGTAATGGTCCCGCTAACAGTAACTGTAACAGTAACGGTATTGGTAAAAAAAAAATGCTTCATGTGTGCCTTGTCTCCTCATCTCGTAGCTTATATCTTCAGCACACCTTACACCTCATTGGACAGCCTCTCTCCAACACCTTTCTAAGTAACTCCTCCCCTCCTCCTTCTTCTCCATCATCACCTCCCCTTCTTCCCCACCAAGTCATTCTCTTAACTTCATATGGCTACTTTTATCTTTCATCTCATCTTTTTCTCTCGCACACTCGCTTTCAGAACGTTCGTTACCATTTCTTTGCTTAGATTTTCCCTGCAACACAAAGCAGTCATCATTCGTCTTAGGTTATGACTCCTTCATTTCATCCTTTCTTACTTGATTGATTAAACTAAAATACTCTTAATACTATTCGATTATTAGATAAAAATTAAATAACAAAAACATTAATTAGATAGAAATAATTACATTTCCATTTTGGGTCTATATACGTCTAATTGTTAAATGAATATCAAATAACATTTATCAAAATTAAATAAATATAATCTGAATTTCATTTTGCATCAATAATCATTTAGTTATTTACAAAATAGAGTAATATTAATTAAACTCATATAAGAATAATCTTAATTCCATTTTGGATCTTAGAGTATTTAATCATGAAATAAAATAAAATAACATTAATCAAAATTAAATA
>NC_134811.1:43798513-43803513 GCF_046742065.1 Oratosquilla oratoria
GATGATGTCACGGAAATGCTTTAAATCCCACACCAATACTAAAGCTTCCAGATGTATAACAGAGTAGCAAGACTCGGCATGATTGAGTTTGCGGATAGGATATGCAATGACACGTGAAAGATGACCATCAATTTGCTGTGTTAGGAGAGCCCCAATACCTAAACCAGAGGCATCAGTGCAAATGGTAAAAGGAAGAGTATAATCTGGGAATGCCAACACAGGCGCCTGAGTAAGTGCCTGCTTCAAGGTGTTATTTTTTTCTTGTAAACATTATGCCATTGGAAAGAAACATCCATTTTGGGGAGAGGTGTAAGAGGTAATCCTATGGAAGTAAATATTTTACAAAAGCACGATAGTACCCTGTCAATCCTAGGAAAGACCGTAATTGGTCAACTCTCGTAGAGGTAGGAAAGATTCTAACAGCTTTGATTTTATCATCTGTTGTATGAATGTCATCTTTGTCTACTACATGACCTAAGAATTGGATGCTGGACTTAAAAAATTAATATTTGGGTAAATTGAGCTTCAACCCATCTTGAACAAAGCGTTGCAAGACTAAGGACAACTTATGAAAGTGACTTTCCACATCCTTGGAAACTAGAATCAAGTCATATAGATACACAAAAGTCTATTACCCAGTAGTCCATTAAGATTTAGTTAATAAGGCGCTGACATGTTAAAGGAGTATTCCCAAAGCCTATTGGGCAGCGAAGCTATTCATAATGACCTCACCTTATGAAGAAAGCTGTGATCTTACGAGACTTCTACTCCAAAGGAATCTGCCAAAAGCCAGCCTATAATTCCAAGGTGGTGAACATTGTGTTACCTGATCCTATGGACTAAAGGTCACTCAACACAGGCAAATAGTAATGATCTGGAACTGTGACAACATTGACACAGCTATAATTCACAACAGTGCGGAATAATCCATTCTTCTTGGGGACAAGGAGTGGGGAGTTTCACTCGGGACTCTTGGATGACACCTTCACTCAACAAGTCGTCAACCATAGACTGAGTTACTGAAGCAATCTGGAAAACTTACTTAGAACGCACCCCTTGTTTAAGATCAATACTATGGACAAAACGATCCATAACTCCCAGACGTTCGCCAGGAAAGACCAAAGCTTGACAAATTGTCAACTACAACTTAATGAGGTGGTCTCTTATCTCAGGAAAATTAATGTTACCTACATATTTTGCATGCTGAGAGTCTAAATGAACTTTGTCAGTTGCATGTGTAGACGATTGAATAGAAACTATGAAAAGTGAATCCTGGATTAGAGCTTGGATTAGTAACAGAAAACAGCGGGTCACCATATATGTAATAAAATCAAGGTGGGGCAATGTTACTAGCGGTGTCACCCATGGCTCGGTTTTGGGTCCCATGTTGTTCATTATGTATATAAATAAGTTAGACGATGGAATAAATAGTGATGTTAGTAAGTTTGCGGACGACACTAAAATAGGACGCCTAATTAGGTCAAGAGACGACGCAGAGATTCTGCAGGATGATCTTAATAAATTGTTAACATGGTACACAACCCCGAAAATAGATACAGCTTAGATAAAACGTTTTTAGAAAAATTTGAGTGCGATAGGTTCTTGGTAGTTCTGGTGAGTCCGGACCTTAAAACCAGGAAGCAGTGCATTAGCACCAGAAATAAAGCTAACAGCGCATTAGGCTTCATTGCTAGGACGGTAACGAATAGAAGTGCAGAGGTAATTATTAAACTCTATCTAGCGATAGTTAGACCCATCACTGACTATGCGGTACAGTTTTGGTCTCCGTCGCACAGAATGGACATCAATTCACTAGAATCAGTACAGAGAACAATGACCAAAATGATACATGGACTCAGAAATTTGCTTTAAGAAGAGAGGCTTAGGCACCTTAACTTACACTGTCTGGAGAGACGCAGAGTGCGGAGTGATCTGATAGAAGTGTTCAAGTGGATCAAAGGTTATAACAAGGGTGATGCAAACAAGGTCATCATAATAAAACAACAGGGCAGGACTCGCAGTAATGGGTATAAACTGGACAAATTTAGATTTAGAAAGGAAATAGGCAAGAATTGGTTTACTAATAGGGTGGTCGATGAATGGAATAAACTTAGTAACCATGTAGTAAACGCTGAAACTATCAGTTGTTTTAAAAAATGATTAGACAACTTTATGGATGGGGATTACAGGTGATGATAGATACAGAGCTGCCTAGTGTAGGCCTTATGGTCTCTTGCAGTCTCCTTTATTCTTATGTTCTTATGTTAAGAGAGTGTGATAGGAGAACCAGTAACGTTGGCTATCATGGCCGTGGTAACATGGTCCTCACGAACAGTGGAAAGAGTACCTTCTAATGCAAGATGTCTAACACGAACAGCGTCAGGTTGAGATATGACGTCAGATCTAATTGGAGCACCTGAAATGCGCACTGGGACTCTAACTACATTAGAAGGACTAGTATAAAGCTCGCCTACAACAACAGCAGCACAAAAAGTACAGGAGTGCTTAAAAAAATTTAACCCTTGGAAGATGACTGCCTAGGCAGAGCATGTACAGAAGGTGAGCTATGTATAAAAACTGGCCTGTCTATTGCAGAAATAATATTGTTATCGAAAGTAACCATACGGCGCCGAGGAGATATATCTATGGCATGAGTTGCTGAAGTATCAAAGCCTAAGAGACAACCACACTGAAGTATATAATCAGAAACTACCACAACGTCAACATGAAACACTATAGCATGGGAAGAAACCCTTAAGGGAATGCAAAGAAATCCAAGCATAGACAAGGAGAACCTTGTATAGGTTGCAAAGCACTGGACGAGGGTAACAATACTACGTTGTACAAACCCTTGAGATCAGAATAGGCCTGTTTGCCTATGATACTGCATTCTGCTCCACTGTCTACTGTTACAGAGGAAGGTAACTGATCCACATAACATTGAAAGGTAAGGAGTTGGGAAGAGACAGTAGCCACTAAAGGGACAATTTTGGACCAGTCATAGTTAGTCACTCTTTGGGATTGTGATACGGCGCTTGTGAAAATGGAACTGAGTATGTTTGGGGATTGAACTATTGTCTGCCCTAAGCTGCAAAATCTACGAACACTGATCAGTAGAATGGCTATAGTGTCTATGGATATGACAGTAGCTAGATTGAGGCTGAAATGACTGTCTTCAAAAGTCATGAGTGAGGTTAGAAGAGGAATTAGTGAAACGTCTACATACAGGAGTCTGCTTAGACTTTCTCTCATGACGGTTACGAAGGAAAAAGAAAACACTAGAATTACATACTTTGTTACAATACGTGCATTGAAGTATGGTAAGTGTAGATGTAGGAGTACTCTGTGTAGGTGTCGAAGAACTTCCGTAGTCTGGTGTAAATGACTAGCTAGAAAGGCACGATGAGGCAATTCTTTTAACTTTCTAGAAAGCTTTATTGCAAATGATAGTAAAGATTCATAAGAACATAAGAACATAAGAATAAAGGAGACTGCAAGAGACCATAAGGCCTACACTAGGTAGCTCCATATCCATCACCACCTGTCATCCCCATCCATAAAGTTGTCTAATCGTTTTTTAAAACAACTGATAGTTTCAGCGCTTACTACATGGTTACTAAGTTTATTCCATTCATCGACCACCCTATTAGTAAACCAATTCTTGCCTATTTACTTCTTAGATCTAAATTTGTCCAGTTTATACCCATTCCTGCGAGTCCTGTCCTGTTGTTTTATTATGATGACCTTGTTTGCATCACCCTTGTTATAACCTTTGATCCACTTGAACAATTCTATTTGATCACCCCGCACTCTGCGTCTTTCCAGAGAGTGTAAGTTAAGGTGCCTAAGCCTCTCTTCGTAAGGCAAATTTCCGAGTCCTTGTATCATTTTGGTCATTGTTCTCTGTACTGATTCTAGTGAATTGATGTCCATTCTGTCGGACGGAGATCAAAACTGTACCGCATAGTCAGTGATGGGTCTAACTATCGCTAGATAGAGCTTAATAATTACCTCTGCACTTCTATTCGTTACCGTCCTAGCAATGAAGCCTAATGCGCTGTTAGCTTTATTTCTGGCGCTAATGCACTGCTTCCTGGTTTTAAGGTCCGGACTCACCAGAACTCCCAAGTCCCTCTCGCACTCAGATTTGTATAAAAACGTGTTATCTAAGTTGTATCTATCTTCGGGGTTGTGTACCCCTACGTTTAACACGCTACACTTACTTAGAGATATTGAAGTTCATTTGCCACTTCACCGACCATGTTAACAGTTTATTAAGATCATCCTGCAGAATCTGGGCGTCGTCTCCTGACCTAATTAGGCATCCTATTATAGTGTCGTCCGCAAACTTACTAACATCACTATTTAACCCATCGTCTAAGTCGTTTATATACATAATGAACAACAAGGGACTCAAAACCGAGCCCTGGGGGACCCCGCTAGTAACATTGCCCCACCTTGACTTTATTCCATTTATGGTGACCCGCTGTTTTCTGTTACTAATCCAAGCTCTAATCCATTCCAACACCTTTCCTCCTATGGCATGGGCTTTGATTTTATTTAGTAGTCTCTGGTGTGGCACTTTGTCGAACGCTTTCCTAAAGTCAAGGTAAATAACATCGTAATTTTCATTGTTGTCTGACGCCTTATATACTTTAGTGTAAAAGGATAGAAGTTTCGTCACACATGACTTACCCTTGGAGAAACCATGCTGTGAATCACGAATTAAAATATGCCCTTCAATGTGTTCTCTGAGTCTATTTACTATTATTGATTCAAGCATTTATCCTATAACCGAAGTCAAACTGATAACTAAGAGAAGAAAATCCTTCGTTCATAAGGAGCGAAGAACAAAATGTAGAATAGATACTCCAAAACAAGTCGATGTCTATCTGTCCAATATGAATGTATAAAAAAAATCTAATGCTTCTGAGGCCACCATACTGGCTCTAGTCTGAGCAAGCATAATTTTTTCAGTGTTCATAAGGAATTCGAGTACA
>NC_134811.1:43833513-43838513 GCF_046742065.1 Oratosquilla oratoria
ACCGCCTGTCTCTGAAGAAAACACGTCCGAGTAATTCACCCCCGCCACCCGACTTCACTCAAGCCAGCGCGGTCCATCGCTCGTCTAACTCAGAGACATATACACCTCCTCGCACCTACCGCTCCCTACACAACGGCCCGGGCAAACTCATAGAGAGGTAAACCACCTCCCCACACCAACCGTTCCCTCCCAGAAGCGCACCTACAAGTCACTACACCTACCTATTTTAATCATTCCGTCACCCAGTGCATATAAGTACGTTATCGCCGCCGACTCAACTATAATTACCAGCCTCTAAATAAGGTAACCCAACCAACACCTTTTTCAAATACGTAATAGTATCATTACTACTATTACCTTACCTATCCATTTCTGAATCCCTGATACTGCTTTCCTTTTTTTTACGAGAATATCAACGAGCCATCGCTTGAGGACAAACCTCATCCGCTCACCCTCACCACTCATCCGAGTGTCGCGTTCCACCGAGAACCACAACATCAGCAATTATCCCAGCTGCACGTCATAATACAAATCGCTTCAAGCACGGTATTAAGGTAACCTACACGCCCTTAGATACCCACGTGCTCAACGCACGTACACCTTAGCCATATAACAACTATGTAATCTCGCACTTATATTAGCATATTGTCATTTAGAATTTTTTTCTCTCCAAAAATTATCATTAAGTAATACTCTTTAATCTGCCAATTACAAATATACATATATATTCAACAGTTAATACTATTACATAATATCATATTCATATGCATTCTTCTAGTTAAGTAATTCTTGTTTAAACAAATAGCTCTTATATGTTTAAAATTCAATATTTACATAGAACTTATACAATGCAACCTATTTTACTGCTGTAAATTTTTTATGACATTTTATTACTATTTTATGTATATACATATTTTTATGATTTTTGTAATCCCATTATACTGTATAACCGTTGACATACTATATCCCCCCTCCCATATCTAAGCATAACATATTATCCTTAGTTACTATATACCTATTATTCATATTTTAACAGTTTTTTTTTCTTAGATTACAAATCAAACCTAACTATTAACTAATACATGACTTAACAACATGGCCTTTGCCACCAGATCCAAACTAAAACAAAGTTTACATAGCGTCTTCTCATAGTCTAGAGAAGAAAAACAACAACATGACATATCCAGTGACAAAGAGGAAATACACACAGAAGACTTAATTGGCAATGACAAAACAGACCATCTTTACCTATATCCACAGGTTGACAATACCTCTAAACAGTTAACCAATGACCAGTTAAATAATCCTGACAAAACTAATCCTAATGCAGATACCCCAATAGCCCCCCTTTATGAGAACGATGTCTTACCTTTTTTCAACCAGCTTTCTCAAGTAGACACCTCCAACCCATCTCAACCACAACAACCCACCCAACCAACTCCTCATGTTGCTCCTCCTAATATCATGCCTTTCAACCAGCTTCCTCAAGTAGAGCCCTTTCACCCCTCACAATCACAACCACCCATTCCTCCCATCCAACCAAATATGCAAACAAAACCTCCTATAAACCATAATCCATCCAACCCCCATATCCCAACACATAATAACCCCCCTCCCATTCAGCAGCAGTACCAAACCTTCCCCTTTCCTTCCCCCCATACCCCACCTGTTCAAACCCACTCCACACCATACCACCAACCACCACCTAACCTTCCCCCAAACCCACAATATTATCCTTACCCACAACCTCAACCAACAATAATTAACAACTATCAAACCATAACCCCCCTCACAGAAATCCCAACCTTTTCCCAAGATAGTGGACTATCCATTACAGATTTCTTGACAGCATGTGACCTGTTCTTCTCCAAGAACCCCCAATACTCGGAGACAGATAAAATAAATTTGTGCCGTCAGAAAATAAACCCATCTGACATTTGCCGTTCAAAGGCAAGGATGCTAGACAGCTTAGTTGCATGTGGAATCACATATCAGGAATATAAACGCCACCTTCTTAAGGTTTTTCATAACAAACAACCAAATAACATTTCATTTCTCATCACTTTCCTCAATAACACTAGAGTCCAACCACATTCCATTACTAATATAATGGACTTTGTTGCAAACGGAATGAAAGAGGTCAGAGAAGACCTAGAGAATAACTCTCCTTGGACTCACACTGACCAATTTGGTAAAAATGTAATGCCAACAAAACACTTACTAACATTCCTTGAGATAGCTTCCTATCTCTCCCAACTCCCTCCAAAGTGTTTAAAGGAAGCCTCCAAAAGGGAACTAGACACTAGAAATCCTCTAGCTTATACCTATATCTTAGATATCATGAATGCTTGCAATGTATCCTTAGATACCCCCAACCATCTCCCCAGACTAAATAGCCTTCACTCACAGCAACCCCCTCCCACCAATCAAGGACAACCTTCTAAGTGGTGCTCCTACCATTCATCAAACAGTCACAACACAAAAGACTGCATACAGCAACAACAATACCCGCAGGTACAACACCACCCTATCCCTTGCTCATTTCATGGAACCATTTCCCACACCGATGCCCAGTGTTGGACACAGCAAAAACAACACACGCAGGTACAACACCACCCTATTCCTTGCTCAGTACATGGAACCATTTCCCACACAGATGCCCAGTGTTGGACACAGCAAAAAAAAAACACCCACTCCTATCTACACCAACACATCCAATCAAATACTGCAACCTACACCAAACATCAACTCACTCCAACAAAGAGTGTTACCTACAGAAAACACAACAACAACCGAATCAGAGAACTAACAAACCATTCACCACCCCTCGACAAACAGCTCCCTCCCACACGACAAGCAATACTCAACAACGATTGGGGGAACGTGTACCAGCCTCACGCACCAAACCACCATAGGAATATCTCATACACAACACAAATACCTCACCCTAGAAGTAAGCTTAGACCAACTTAAAGTTGACATGATGGTTGATACAGGAACAAACCTGAACATCATCCCAAGAGCTCTGTATGAAGCATTAAATGACCCACCCCAAATTCAATTTTCCAATATGGAAGGACTCCTAATAGAAGGGAGCACAATTTCTCTACACGACACCATAGACTTAAACATTGAAGTCAATAATTGTAAGGTAGGTCTCACACCTTTCCACATAGCTGATGAATGGAGTCTTGATCAACAAGGTATAATAGGACTAAACTCATTGAGGATTTGGAAAACTAAGATAGACTTTGAGACTAACAAAATCTCCTTCCGAGATGTAAATAATGAGTCAACAGTTCCTGAGACACCCGACTCAGACGCACAACATCTCTCATGTCTACCTTCCTTCAATACTCCCAATCCCACTAACAGCTATTCCTTCCGACCACCCCCTTATGTCACCTCAAAGGCACTGATGTCTAACACAGTCATCATACCCCCTAGACATTCAATAACAGTCCCACTATACATACCCGGTGCAATAGACCATCAGGACGTCATAATCGACTCAGACACGTCCAGGATTAACAACATAACCATTGAGTCCTCCTGGGACACAATATCTGAAAATAAACATACACTAGCTATGTTAACAAACATGTCAGACCAACACCGTAAAATCAGGAAGAATACAAACATCTGCGCAGTCCATCTCCATAATTCCCCTATCCAGGAACCACTGTCGCAACACATCAACCAAGTAAGACCAACACAACCCCTTCCCCCTATCCCCCCAGACCAAATCACGACATCAGCTGACGGAGAAAGTCATAACGAGCTATTAGCTCTCCTACAGAGGAATAGATCAGCTGTCGCCTTAGAAGGCGAACCACTAGGCAAATGTGATATAATCAAACATCACATCCAAATTCCCCCAAACACCACCCCTTCATACACCCCCGCTTACCGCATACCCCACAGTAGGAAATCCCAAGTCAATGACAGTGTACAAGAGATGATACACCAAGGCGTAATTTCCCATTCAGACTCCCCATGGAACAGTCCCCTCTTTTTGGTCCCTAAGAAAGACGGAACCTTACGCCCTGTTGTTGACTTCAGGAAAGTAAACAACCTAACTCAATCTGACCCACACCCCCTCCCCGCCATGCAAGATGTACTACAATGCATTGGCAACGGGAACTCTGTTTTTTCCACAATAGACCTCAAGTCAGCCTTCTGGCAGGTCGAACTAACAGAGGAATCAAAACCCGTAACTGCATTCTCCACTGATAAGGGACACTTTCATTTCGAACGTATGCCCTTTGGCCTTAAGAATGCCCCCTCAACCCAACAAAGGTTGATGACCCGCATTTTCAGTGACATGATAGGAATCTCATTATTCGTCTATTTAGACGACCTCATTATATATAGTCCCACAGAAAGAGACCACCTTAACACTTTAGAGATTGTCATCAAACGTCTCAAACATACGGGATTAAAGATTCAATTAAAGAAATGTAGATTCCTCATGAAGGAACTCATCTTCCTAGGCCATAAAGTGGATGCAAAAGGGATTCACACAACCACAGATAAAATAGATACAATAAACAATTTCCCAACCCCCAGAAACGCTAATGAAACAAGAAGTTTCATTGGGTTAGCCTCCTATTACAGACACTTCATAAGAAACTTTGCTGATATTGCTTCCCCTCTGACCAAATTCACAAGGAAAGGCGAGCCATTTCAATGGTCAGAAACAGAACAGCAAAGTTTCGACACTCTCAAACACGCACTCACCACAGCCCCTGTACTAGTTTTCCCTGACATGAAGAAAGAATTCTTTCTTTACACAGACGCCTCCTCTAAAGGAATAGGCGCAGTCCTACAACAGAAAGATGACAATGGCAAAGAACACGCCATAGCCTACGCAAGTAGAGTCTTAAGCAAAACTGAAAATAACTACTCAACTACACACAAAGAAGGACTTGCAATCATATGGGCACTAAAACAATTTAAATGCCTCATTTTAGGCTACAAGATTACCATACTAACAGACC
>NC_134811.1:43843513-43846013 GCF_046742065.1 Oratosquilla oratoria
TGGCTGTCTTGTTACATATAATGAATTAGTGTATTTGTCATCTAAAAATAAGTGCATGTATATGAAAGTAATAGTAATATTCTTATATTTTGTCAACCACGATAATTCTAATTTTTTTAAAAGGAAATTAGATAGTATTAACAGATAATGTGTTTGTGTGTGTGTTTGTGTGTGTATGTGTGATTCACCATGGTCTTGGATCACGTGTTGAACTCATGATCAAAAGCTATATTCCTGCCAGAGGAGAGCTCGGAGATCATATATGATCGATGTATGGGCAATGCTGTAACCTTACACGCAAACGCACACCCAACTCGCTGTCCACTCGCACTGCAGCAATACTGAATTTATTTCAGCCCCTGGGCGGGATTCGAACCCGGACCACCTTAGTGGCGGCCGGGACTCGTAATCATTTCGCCAAACACACACACACACACACACACACACACACACACACACACACACACACACACACACACACACACACACACACACACACACACACACACACACACACACACACACACATATATATATATATATATATATATATATATATATATATATATATATATATATATATATATATAATCAAGTGGTTGCTACTGTTCCTGTGTCCAACAAGCGCGTTAATGGTGACATCATGGCAGACGTCGTATCGGTGTTCTTGTATTTGGGTTTTTACATGTTTCCCCAATGGAGGATTTTTCACATCCCGAGCACAGAATCTGATCAACACCGGCTTTACTGTCCAGCGTTTGTCGATATCTATTCTTGTCTTTTGTCCTTTTGATGTCTTTAATTGTCGAATTGATATGGCTCAGTACTTCCAAGTTGGTGTTTTTTTTAAATACGAGTCAGATTGGTGGTGACGTCGCTGGTTGGTAACACCCTGCTGCCTACGGCCTTCCAGAATCTTAATGGCCTATTTTCTACACATATCTACAAGGAAATATGGAAATTAGTTTCAAAGTGGTTTCCCTACTATACCAGCACTTTTCTCCTAAATATTTTTCACTACTCCTTTCTTGCCCCTGATGTCATGGTGTGAGGAAAAACCGAGTCAAATCGTTATTGTTAGTGGGTTCTCTTTATACTTTAAATTTCAGCTGGGATACTATGTTTTGAGGTGTGTATATCTAAGAAAGGAAGGGAATCGTTAATTTCTTCTTCAAGGGCAAGCTGAATGGTGGGGTCTACTATGTCCAGTGCAGTTTGAAAGCGATTAAGTTTGAATCACCTGGGTGTGATGAGTAGGATATCGTCCACTTAGCGCAGCCATTTCACATGCTCCGGAATGATGTTAGCAGAAGGTCCTGCTTCTAAAAATTCAATAGACATATTGGCAAAGACTACTGTACATTCAACGGAGAATCTATAGCCATGTCTACATATTATTATTTTTTTTTTTTAACTTTAGATCAGTTCAGTTGACACAAATAATATTTCAAAGAAAATAAACATATAAACTTATTGATAAAGAGATGAATATATAAATGCGTAAATAGAAAAATGAATACAAGAATGTATTCAATATATATATAAGTAAATATACATATGAAAATGTAAAATATGAAATATAGATAAATATCAATAGAGGGCCAATGATAAAAAATAAGTGGTAAGTGAATCATAGATCAATTAATATTACGAGTAGATAACATATACATAATAAATGATAAATAAGCAATAAAGAAAAAAGCAAATAAATTATTTATATAAAAGAGTGAAAATTACATAATATATAAATAATGAATAATAAACTAATAATGAAAAATAGCAAGTATATAAAGTAACAATAATAAGTAGAGAGAGATATAAATAAAAATATATATAATTAATAGCTAAATAGATAAACAAATAAGAAATAAAAAAAATTTAGATAAAGAAATAGCTATGAAATAAATAAATAAATAAATAAATGACCACATAAGTAATTAAATAAATAAAAAGATAAATAAATAGATGAACAAATAAATCAATAAATAAACAAATGAATAACGAATACATAAATAAATAAAGAAACAAATTATCAATAAATTGAATATAAAACTTCATAAATACATAGATAAATAAATGAATAAATAAATATATAAATATATACATCAATAAAAGAATAAATAAACAAATATTTAGATAAATAAATAAAGAAATAAGTATATAAACAGATATATAATAAATGAGTTAATACATAGATAAACAAACAATTGAATACAATAACAAATAAATAATAAATAATGAACAAACAAATGAACAAATGAATTACGAATACATAAGAAAATAAAGAAACAAATAATTAATTAATTGGATATATAGCTTGATAAATACATAGCTGAATAAATGAATAGATAAATATATGAATATATTCAAGAATACAAGAATAAACAAATATTTAGACAAATAGATAGACAAATAAATAAATGAATAAATAAATAATTAAATAAATAAATAAATAAATAAATAAATAAATAAATAAATAAATAAATAAATAAATAAATAA
>NC_134811.1:43851013-43853513 GCF_046742065.1 Oratosquilla oratoria
TCCTCATTAGTTTTTTTGTGTGGTACCTTATCAAATGCCTTTTGTTGGTCCAGAAAGGCACAGTCTGCCCAACCATCTCTCTCTTGAATTATATCTATTAATTTCGAGTAAAAGCAGGTTTGGATTCAGTATAGTTTTTTTTTCTTCAAATATTTAACCCATTTATTTTTAATGATCTTTTCGCAAATATTTGCTACTGTGCTTGTCAGGGAGACCGGTCTGTAATTTGATGGATCTTCCTGGTTTCCTCCCTTATAAATCGGTACAATGCTTGCATTCTTCCAGTCCTGTGGCACCTTTCTTTCTTGAAGTGAGAATTTAATTATATTGAACAAACAGCTGTTTTGCCGCATCTGGCTACGCCAGGTTACTTGGCCTGCGACGCTTCATCGCTTTGCTCGCGGGCGCCATGCGCCCTAGGGCTACGCCTCTTTCTTAACCCAGATGTGTAAATAAAAGAAGTTTATGCAAAACATGATTTTTATTTAGTCACACATGTAATATTACCTAGCTTAGCCAAAGGAGGGTTGCAATCTTCGTCGTCTGTCCCGTCAGCGTGTTTATCCACGCTTATTCATTTACCTTTTGGTGTCTTATACCCGCCATCCGTGTCTTCACCACTCATACCTTTGATCTCTGTCACTATGCTTTCCAACTTCTCGCGCAGTTCCCTATTCTCTTCCTTCAAATTGTCGCGCAATTCCCTATTCTCTTCCTTCAGCTTAGTTAAGATGTCTTCTTCTTCTTTTTCTATCTCTTCTTCTTCTTCTTTTTCTTCTCTTCTTCGCGTTCTTTTTTTTCTTCACGTTCTTCTTCTACACATATACACCTACACACACATATATACTTATACACATGCACATATTTATATACACATTGACATATATGCGTCGGCGGCCCCCAGAGGATCGGCAGGGGCCTCCAGAGGATCAGCGGGGGCTCCCAGAGGAGCCGCGGGGACCCCTAGAGGAGCCGCGGGGGCCACCAGAGGAGCCGCAGGGGCCCCCAGAGGAGCCACGGGGGCCCCCAAAGTAGCCATTCCATGAATTCAAGGGAACCCATGGCCTGTCATTACAAATTACACATTTCAATATAATGTAGTCTACGCATCTTCGCCGTTTCGTCTCTTGGCATCGTATCAGTAGTCGATATTGTATAGTCAGTCATCCTTCATGCTCTACCCTTCATGCTCTGCCCTTCGCCCGCGGCCAATCAATCGTCTCCGTTGCAGTGACGTCAGCATTCTCGGCCAATCAGTCGTCTGCGTTGCCGTGACGTCACCACTCTTGGCCAATAAATCGTCTCCTTTCCCGTGACGTCACCACTCTCGGCCAATCAGTTGTCCCCGTTGCCGTCGTGATGTCACGGGGTGTTACCAAAACACCACCGTGACCGAGGAAATTTAGAGACAGTTTTGATTTCATTGTTTTTATTTATACTTAGATATATTATCTGTTAATTCCTCCATGCATTCTTTCAGTATCCAATTTGCAATTTCGTCTGAACCATGTGATTTTCTGACGTCAAGGGTTTTGATTTGGTCGCTGATTTCCTTCAGTGTTACAATTATATTTTTCATTGAGGGGGATATCTCTCTATTTTCTCACAGTTAGGTGAGTTTTCTATTGGGAATACTGATTTGAAGTGGTTGTTCATAATTTCAGCCATTTCCAGTTCTTCTGTATATTCGTATTTACCTTGGCGCAATTTTTCTATTTCTTGTTTATTCTTCAGTTTGCCATTTACATACCTGTAAAATAGTTTGGGTTCTTCCTTGAATTTTTCTATTACTTCTTTTTTTAGCAGTGTCTCTTTTCATCTTTGCCTATTTTTACATAATCATTTCTTAGTTTGATGTACATTAGCCATTTGCTTGTTTTCTTGTCTTTTTTTTTTCATTTCTTCCAAGGTTTATCTCTTTTATCCTTAGCCTCACGACATGGATGTGGTTATGTTGTGTACAAGCTTTTTATGTATGTTCTTTCCTTTTTTTGTGTGGTACTTATTTATTCACTCCCTTATTATAAATTTCTTTTAGTATATTCCATTTCTCTTCCATCCCTGTTTCTTCATTTATGAATTTTTCCCAGTTCGCATTGCGAAGGAATTTTTTGAGTTTCTCAATTTTTTTTTATTGTACATTAGTCTTCCTACTCTATGTTGATCATTTCTGCTTTGATCCATTTGCTCTTTTAACTCAAATTCTACTAGTACATGGTCACTTTCCTATCGGAGTTTTGTAAACAACTTTCTCGACAATTTCAGGCTCTGTCGTAGGTATTAAATACAGCCTTGATGGTTCTTCCCTACCTCTGTATCTGGTATTTCCCCTTATCCACTGAGTCATTGTATATTCGATGGTCATGTCAAGCAGGACGTTGCCCCAGAGTTCCTCTCCACCCTTCACTGTCATTTCCTCCCAACATATTTCTTTTGAATTAAAGTCGCCCATAATTACTATATTTCCTCTGTCATTCAATATATTAGTGAATTCATGTTT
>NC_134811.1:43861013-43863513 GCF_046742065.1 Oratosquilla oratoria
GGACAGCAGCATCTGCTTCATCATCGCATCAGCAGCATCTTCTCATCAGCAGCAGTCAGCATCAGCAGCTCGCAGCAGCAGCTTCAGCTGCAGCAGCAGTATTGCTTAGCATATGCTGCTTCAGCAGCGTAGTGGAGTGAGGAGAGAATGATGCAGCATACATCAAGCAGCCGCATCAGCATTCTTCAGCATGCATGTCATCAACCATCAGCATCAGCTGCAGCACCACAACCACCATCCACCACCACCACCACCACCTGACACCATCACCTTCATCAGCATCATCCATAATGTCATCATGCATCATCATCATCATCATCATCATCATCATCATCATGCCATCATCACCAACATCATCATCATCATCAGTCAAGGCATCAGAAGCCAGCATCAACAGCCATAATAGCACATGCAGCATCATGCATCAGCATCATCATCATCAGTCAGCATCAGCATTCATCATCACTCATCATTATTAGTATTATTATATTATCTATCATCCTTCATCATCATCATCATCTCTCACTCATCAGCAGCATCAGTCATCATCAGCATCATCATCATCATCATCATCAGCATCAATCATGTCAATCAGCATCATCCCATCATCATCATCATCATCATTATATCATTATTATTATTATGATCATCATCATCATCATCATCATCATTCATCATCATCATCACTCATCATCATTCATCATCCATCATCATCAGCCACTAACCACACCACCACCCACCACCACCTCCACAACCCCACCACCACCACCACCACCACCCACCCCCCACACCACCCCACCACACACCAACCCCCCCCCACTACCCACTCCACCACCACCACCACCCACCACCACCACAACCACCACCACCACCACCACCAACCACCAACCACCTCCACCAACACCACCACCACCACTCCACCACCGCCACCACCCACCACCACCACCACCACCACCACCACCAAACAACCACCACCTCCCTCCACCATCCACCACCACCACCAACACCACAACCATCCACCTCCCCCCCCCCCCCCCCCCCCCCCCCCCCCTCCCCCCCCCCGACCCCCCCCCCCCCCACCCCCCACCCCCCCCCCCCCCCCCCCCCCACCATCCCCCCCCCCACCACCACCCCCACCACCACCACCCCCACCACCACCCACCACACCACACCCACCACCACCAACCACACCACCACCACCACCCCATCCACCACCACCACCACCTCCTACCACCACCACCAACCCCCACAACCAACCACCACCACCTCCACCTCCCAACCACCACCCACCCTCCAGCTCCTCACCACCACCACCACCAGGCCATCCACCACCACCAAAACAATCCCCAACCACCACCCACCTCCACCACCACCACATCCACCATCCACCTCCTCCACCACCACCACCCCACCACCACCACCACCTCCACAACCACCACCACCACCCACCACCACCTCAACTATCCATCACTCCACCACCACCACCTCCAGCAACCTCCCATCCCACCAATCAGCCACCACTCCACCACCAACCACCACCACCACCTACTCCACCACCACCACCCACACAACCACCACCACCAACTCCACCACCATCCATCCACCACCACCACCACCACCACCCACCACCATACCACCCACCACCACCAAACATCCACCACTACCACCACCAACCACCACCACCTACACCACCACCTCCACCACCACCACCACCAGCCATCATCCACCTCCACCTACCTCACACCACCACCACCACCACCACCAAAACCACCACCACCACCACCACAACCATGCCACCACCTATACCACTACCACCATCCTCACCACCACACCACCACCACCACCACCACCACCACCACCACCACCTACATACACCACCAACATCACCAGTCCACCATCATCATCAGCATCATCATCATCACATGCATCATCAGCATCTCATCATCAGCTGCTGCATCTCACCAACATCACATCCTCAGCAGCTCAGCATAATCATGCATTGCCAGCATACCAACATCAGCAGCTCTTCATCCATCATCATCATCCATCATCATCCAGTAATCAGTCTCAGCATCATCAGCTGCATCTGCTTCCGGCATCATTATGCCGAAGTACGCAGCTGATGCATGATCATCATCATCATCATCATCATCATGCATCATCATCACAGCTGCAGCCAGCAGCATCACAACCATCACCACCACCACCACCACCACCTCCACCACCCCACCAACCCACCACCACCACCACCACCACCACCCCCCCCCCCCCAGCACCACCACCACCACCACCACCACCACCACCAACCCCTCCCCACCACCACCACCACCACCACCACCACCACCATCAACCCCCCTCCACCACCACCACCACCACCATCAACCCCCCTCCACCACCACCACCACCACCACCACCACCACCACCACCACCACCACCACCACCACCACCACCACCACCACCACCACCACCACCACCCCCACCACCCCCACCCCCCCCCCCA
>NC_134811.1:43866013-43870665 GCF_046742065.1 Oratosquilla oratoria
TCCAGCCCACACCACCACCACCACCACCACCACCGACCACGCACCACCAGCCACCACCACCCCACCCCCGAACCACCAGCCACCACCGACACCACCACCACCACCAACAATAGTCATCACCACCATCACCACTCACCAACACAACCACCACCACCACCCCCCACCACAAAGACCACCACCACCACCTTCCCATACCACCACCACCACCTCCACACCACTACCACCACCACCACCACCACCACCACCACCACCACCCACGCGACCACCACCACTAACCACCACCCACACCACCACCACCACGAACACCCCACCACCACCACGAACCCACCACCACCACCCCACCACCACCACCATCCCACCACCACCACCATCCTCCATCACATCACCACCCACACCCTCACCACCATCACCACCCACCCACCCCCATCCACCACCACCACCACCACCTCCACGCCCCCACCGACCACCACCACACCACCACCACCACACCACCACGCACCAATCACAACCACCACCCCAACCGATCACCACCATCACCCACCACCACCCACCACCATCACCCACCACCACCTACCACCACCATCCACATCACCACCACCACCCACCACCCACCACCACCAAACCACCGACGCACACCACCACCCACCACCACCACCACCACCCACCACCCACCACCACCACCACCACCACCACCACCACCACCTACCACCACCACCACCTACCACCACCGCCACCTAACCACCACCACCTACCACCACCACCACCTACCACCACCTCCCCCACCACCACCACCACCACCACCACCACCACCACCACCACCACCCTCCACCACCACCACCATCATCCACCACCTCCCCCACCACCACCACCACCACCACCAACCCACCAACATCCACCACCACCACCACCACCACCACCACCACCACTCACCACCCACAGCCACCACCACCACCACCACCACCACCACACAACCACCACCACCCACCACCACCACCACCACCACCACCACCACCACCACCACCATCCACCCCCACCACCCACCCACCCACCACCACCACCACCACCACTACCACTAACACCACCACCTCCACCACCACTACCACCCACCGACCCTACAACACAACCCCAACTCACCACCACCACCACAATACGAAGATAGTAATCCTACTCCGCGTCAGCGTCACGCGTAAGCGTACGTCGTTAATTGTTTAGTCAGGACGCATGAGTAGTCAACCAACAGATGCCAACAAGTTGTCACGTCAACGTATTCCCAGTGATGGGAACTGTCAGCTAGAGTATCGTTAATTAACATTAGGAGGCACAACGGTCCCATCTTGGTCCTTTGGGAGTCTCCAGAGGTCAGGTGTTGTGGGGTGGAGATCATTAAATCTGACACACTGTCTACGCTCACTCAAGAAATCCGACAGCCATGTTGATAGGCTTGGATAGAGACCAATTTCTACTGATTTTCTTATTATGTTGGTATGGTCAACCAGATCAAATGCTTTTCTAAAATGAATTAAAGTGAGAGCAAGGGAAGTATTACGTTTGTCTAAATTTGTGTGATTATCAAGTATGTCAATTAAGCAGTGAGTAGTGGATGAAGATGTTGGCAAATTGTTGGGGATCTTATTTATTGCGTATGTTACCATATGCCCAGTTGAAAATAAAGTCCTCACAGATGAGACTTGGGATAGGCGTGATGGCAATTGGCCTTAGGTCATTTAAGGACTGGGGGATGGGGACTTTAGGGATGGGGGTGACATATGAAGTCATGTGTATGTGTATACCCATGGGCGCGCGAGTGGGAGTGGGAGTCAAATGGGTCATTAGTCACACACTATCACCCATATCCTGATCACATTTCCAGCCAAACAGAAAAGAGAACACACAAACTAACTTCAAAATTGTCATCACACACTACTCATAAAACACCTAAACGGACCAGGAAACACGAAAGTTGACAGGTACCCACATAGCCGGGCTATTTCATAATGCCACATGTCCTCACACCTGCAGAGTCAGGACAGCATACAAATATGAACGCAACATATATACAGTAGGTTAGAGGGCCTGGAGCGAGCCCACGAAGATGGTTGGATTCTTCTATCGTTGCAGTATTCTACACCAAATAACACTTTAACTAACCAATGCCAATACCAATACCAATACCAATACCAATACCAATACCAATACCAATACCAATACCAATACCAATACCAATACCAATATCAATACCAATACCAATACCAATACCAATACCAATACCAATACCAACACCAGTAGCAATACCACTACCACTATCATTACCTTTACCACAACCACTTCTACTATCACTACATCTGCCACTACAACTATTTTTCAACCATTTCCATTACCACTATCTCTACCACTACCACTACCACTACCACTACCACTACCACTACCACTACCACTACCACTACCACTACCACTACCACTACCACTACCACTACCACTACCACTACCACTACCACTACCACTACTACTACCACTACCACTACCATTAACTACCACTACTACTACCACTACCACTACTACTACCACTACCACTACCATTAACACTACCACTACCACTACCACTACCACTACCACTACCACTACCACTACCACTACCACTACCACTACCACTACCACTACCACTGACGCAACCACCATGGCCAATCCTCATATTACTTTACTTGCCCCGGAAGGGCAGAGTCGTTGGTAAATTACAGCCCAAAACAACAACGACTTTATTTATCCTTCACATATACCTATGTCAACTCTATAGTAATAAAATGAGTTGGGATTCCCCATCCTTTTCATATTTCTCTTCACTCATCTTTACTCTCTAGACAACTCATTTCCTTATCCTTCTATATAGATTGCGATTAACGTACTAAAAACTCATATTTTTTACATCCTCGTACCATAAAAAGACACATATTCATTTGATCATTCATATTTATGTTATCACCTATATCATGCCCATATCTATATTTTCTCAATTCCTTAAATCACTGCTATCTCTTGCTTATTACATCTAAAATGTCATTACCTAGTTTCAGTATGATACTTCCAGGGTTCATAACTCAATACTATGTTAAAAAAAGGGCTCAACTACAATGCACATATTTACTACCTACGCCTCAAGTAACACTAACATTTGTACAATTGTATATACACGTTTGTTTTTCCACCATTTCCAGTTGTTTTGTACTTGCCTATCTTGTTTCCTCCCTTTCTATGCTATTCTCAGTTGTATGGAATTTTTTGTGCTCTCCACTCTGACACCTTTCATTTTAATTACAAACACGCCCCTCACCTTTTCCGATCTACATAACATTGCTTTCATTTGCATTACATTTATATCCAAATGACAGTAGAATTTAGTCTCGTCTTGTTCCTTTCACACACCTCCTAGATGTTTGATAACTCCTGTAGTATTCTCTCTCTCTCTCTCTCTCTCTCTCTCTCTCTCTCACGGTCTTCCTCTCTCTCTCTCATCTCTCTCCCTGTCTCCCTCTCCCTCTCTCTCATCTCTCTCCTCTCTATCTCTCTCTCTGGTGTCTCGGCTCTCTCTCTCTCGTCTCTCTCTCTCTCTCTCTCTCTCTCTCTCTCCCTCTCTCTCTCTTCGACTCTCTCTCTCTCTCGTGTCTCTCTCTCTCTCTCTCTCTCTCTCTCTCTCTCTCTCTCTCTCTCTCTCTCTCTCTCTCTCTCTCTCTCTCTCTCCCTCTCTCTCTCTCTCTCTCTCTCTCTCTCACTCTCTCTCTCCCTCTCCCTCTCTCTCTCTCTCTCTCTCTCTCTCTCTCTCTCTCTCTCCTTTCTGTAAGCGCGTGCGTGTGTATGTGTGTCAGCCTGTGTGCTTCTGTCTGTCTTTGTCTTCCGAATTCTGTCTACTTCTGTCTCTTCATCTACGTTCCTGCGTCTTTATGTCTATTTGTGTACTAGTAACTATTTATCTCTGTCTTTTTCTATCTGTCGCTTTGTCTCCTTGTCTCTTTCAGAATGTCTGTCTCTCTGTGCCTCCCCGCGTCTCTCTCTCCCTGTCTCTCTCTGTTTCTATCTGTCTGAATCTTAGTCTGTCAACCTGTCTCCGTCTCTTTCTCTTTGTCTGTCTGTATCTGCCTGTGTGTGTTCCTCCGCTTGCGTCTCTGTCCATGTGAGTCTGTCTGTCTGAATTTTGGTCTGTCAATACATCTCTTTCTCCAATTCTGTCTCCTCGTTTATGTCTATCTCTGCCTATCTAACTGTCACCATCTGCCTGTTTATTTGCGCCTGTCTGTTTGTTTGTCTATCTGTAACTATCTGTCAGCTTATCCGCACTTTTGTGTTTGTCTATCTAATACCATTCAAACTGCACCCCTACCTATGCACCTATTTCTCTATGTCAATACAAATGCTATATACTAATATACCACCTTATCTACAAGAACATCCCGTCCACATTTCTACTTGCCTGTGTCTTTCTACCCAGTCACCCTTTCATTTATTTTCTCATCGTCAATCCTGCCTGCTAATCTCTCATTTGTTCTCAGCTCCAGAGAAACCCTCTACATTCCAAGGAATGGATATGCTTCTTCTCAAGACATTACATATCATCGACTGTTTCATAACGTGCTCTCCTGATTGTCCTCATTATAAATGACATG